>NC_058384.1:28020285-28326488 GCF_018350175.1 Felis catus | reverse complement strand
CTTCTAATTCCTCTGGTTCATCTACTTTCTTCATCCTTCCTATGTCTTCACCCTGGTGGCTTGGTGCATCATTATTCTAGTTGTTTCTCTGTGAATGGAGCCCAATAAACTCCAGTTTGGCTGCCTAGGTCTCTGAGCTAAGAGAGTCTGTCTCTTAGGACCATGGACATAATAATGGTAGACTCACATTACTTATGCACATATGTAAATCAGAAATTACCCATTATTTCTGCCCCTCTACTGACTTTCAATGGCCACTCGTTCCATCACTCCATTTAGAATGCAAAATTGGCATTTTTTAGTTTGGAGATACTTAGTACAGATCCCAAGGAGGGGAGAAAAGTTCAAGAAGGAAAATGAGTAAATCGCATACTGTAGAAAGGTTGAGAGGGATAATGGAGAAAGGGTAATTGCATCTGTTAATGAATAATGGATATTTAAAGACACTAAAATGTTGATAGCAGAAGAAATACTATATTAGATAACAAAAAATGAGTTTCTCCATTTACAGAACCTAAGTCCATGGAGGGAAGTATTAGGTGTTAATAACCTCTACTTGAGTATTAAAACCCACTTAACAACTTTTGCAAAAGATTCTATAATGTAAATTTCAACTGGAGGTGTTCTCTCTTGCTTGCCCTTTTTCCCTCTCACTTCCTTGATAAATATGTTCTTGTAACCAGTGCATGGTCAGTGCCGATAGTACAACGCATACTCAGCAAAAGAGAATTCCCTGCTATTTAGTTTTTTAACCTTTTTCATTGCTCCTTACATTCAACTACTTGTTTAGAAAGTGAATCATGTTGATATCAAATCCTCTCCAGCGAGTCCTACCAGACACATGTTTGAGGCACAGGAATGAAAATCCAATACAGCTATGAGGAAAATAAAATGAGTTTCTGGCAAGCTGTATTCAATAGACAAGGAGCAAAGCTAACATTTCCCTGTCCTTTTCAAGTACTAACAATATTACTACAAATGCAAAAAGGACAGGCTTGTGAACAAATTCTCCCTTCCACATTGGCCATCACACATTCCACTGGCATCGTAGAATGTAGAAACTTGGTCTGGGGGCAAAATCCAACTCAACTGACAGTAAGAAAGTCTCTGATCCTAAACTCCTGCAATGTTCATGGGAGATTCTCTGCAACTTCTGGTTGTCTTTGGGTATGTAATAAGACAAGGTTGCTTTGAAAATTTTCAAGGCTTTGAAACTATCTCTTGTGTAATAGTATGGGGTGAGAAACAGGAGTATAGCTACTGTCCAAGCAGTCCAGCAGTGTTTCAAACTCATAAAAATAGAGGATCTTATCATGAATTCATTTTAGAGAATAGTGCAAGTAGTTTTGCAAGGTTTGTTGGTTATTTATAGCAGACGACTATGTTAATCCTGCATCCTAGTCTTTCTTCCTTGAGGGAAGAGCCCTGATTTTGTTCTCGGGTCCACCACCTCCCTCTAGGACTCAGTGAAAAATGACCCTATCCCAACTCCAGAGGTAAATCCTGGTTGGTATAGATTAGTCAAGATGAGACCTTTCTTCTTGCTGGTGTTGAGTTTATAAGAGGTCATATAACCCAGCTCCAGCCAATGACATGGAAACGGAAGTCTGTGGAGACTTCTGAGGTATATTCCTAGCTCCCTTTTTGCCTCTGGACAGTACTGGGCCTTAGATGTGACATCTCTTCCAACCATGGGATAGCCGATCTGAGGGCAAATCTAGCAAATACCTAAATGAGGGGTAGAAGGACCCTGCATCCCTGACAACTTCCTTGAGCTGGAGAATCCAATAATGCTGACCCCCACCATCCCTATGGATGACCAACTCTGGGAGGTAACACCTTTTGTCCTTATTTATTGAATCAGATATCTTTAAACTGCAAACAAACATTTTTAGCTATTGGGGTCCGCCATTTCAATATGTTATTGAAGGGGGACGATTGACTCTGCTGTGGGTTGCAGAATTTAGTATTTAATCATATTCAAAAGCATGAATCAGAAATCAGAAAAGCGTTACTGTTGTATATGAAGGAGCCACAAGAACCTTGTCCTGAATATCGGTCTCTTAAAAATCACATCAAACAATAACAATTTCAGTATTACCATTACCATTATGTGTCAGGTACTATGCTAGGTGGTTTATGTACCTTATTTCATTCGTTTCTCTTATTAATATTGTAAGGCAGGTATCAATAATCACTAATTTTCAGATGAGGGCCACAGACATTAAGCAATTTCTATAGGCACACAGTGAATTACAGTAATAACTAGTAATTATTTTGTACTTACTATAGGCATTTTAAGTATACAGCATTAATCATTACATCAACTCTATAAAGAAAATGCTTTGGAGGCACCTGGGTGGCTCAGTTGATTAAGCATCTGATTTCGGCTCAGGTCATGATCTCACAGTTGGTGGGTTCAAGCCCCCTGTCAGACTCTGTGCTGACAGCTCAGAGTCTGGAGCCTGCTTCAAATTCTGTGTCTCCCTCTCTCTCTGCCCCTCCCCCACTCACTCTCTGTCTCTCTCTCTCTCTCTCTCTCTCTCTCTCTCTCTCTCTCTTGGTCTCTTTCTCTCTCTCAAAAGTAAATAAACATTTTTTAAAAATTTAAAAAGAAAATGCTTGGGGCGCCTGGGTGGCACAGTCGGTTAAGCATCCAACTTCAGCCAGGTCACGATCTCGCGGTCCGTGAGTTCGAGCCCCGCGTCAGGCTCTGGGCTGATGGCTCAGAGCCTGGAGCCTGTTTCCGATTCTGTGTCTCCCTCTCTCTCTGCCCCTCCCCTGTTCATGCTCTGTCTCTCTCTGTCCCAAAAAAAATAAATAAACGTTGAAAAAAAAATTTTTTTAAAGAAAATGCTTTTGGGGCTCCTGGGTGGCTCAGCTGGTTAAGCAACCGATTTCGGCTCAGGTTATGATCTCGCAGTACATGAGTTCGAGTCCCATGTCGGGCTCTGTGCTGACAGCTCAGAGCCTGGAGCCTGCTTCAGATTCTCTTTCTCTCTCTCTCTCTCTCTCTCTCTCTCTCTCTTCTCTCTCTCCTCTCTCTCTCTTTCTCTCTCTCTCTGCCCCTCCCCCACTCACACTCTGTCTCTGTCTCTCTCTCAAAAATAAACAAACATTAAAAAAATCTCTTAAAAAGAAAATGCTTTTATCTTCCGTGTTTTGCCAGTGGGGAAGCTGAAGCACAGAAAGCCCAAGCACGTTTCCCCAAATCACAGTAGTAAGTAGCAGTCAGCATGTAGCCACAGAGCCGCACACTTCCTGCCTCCCCACACACTAGAGCCAACATTCAGAATTACAGCCTATGTCCGCCTAAACTCTAAGCCGATGTTTTTCCCTCCAGGTTGGGTAGGAAGGTCAGAATGTATTTTGGCTGCCTGCTCTCCTCTGTGTTAGAGACCCAGAATGGAACTAAAACTTGAAAAACAATTTTTATCACATGAATGAAACCAGCAACCGCTCTGGTCTGGGCAAGGGGAAACCAGACAGCTTGCTCCCTCTTTGACTCCAGAGAGCTCCTGCTGCATCGTAGAGAATGACAAGGAATAATGAGCTTGAACAACAAGCCAGCGTCAAGGCACACATGGAAACACAGTCCAGGGCTTTCCGTAGCAAGTCGGCCAGAGCGATGCAGATGAAATCTTGTTCCACAGTGTAGATGATGAAAGAATCTAATGTGACTATCCAGCCAGTGAAAATTACTGGACATAGGGCAAGACCAAAAACATATTCAAAAATGGATGCAGAGGATATAGGGCAAAGATGCGATATTACAATCCTATTCACTTGGTCCTTCTAAAGTCTTTATTGATTACTAAATTGAATATAATATGTAATTGAATTTTCATCTTTTTCTGATTATTATCATTCAACAAACATTTACCATGAGGCTGATGCTTCTAGGCCGTGCTGGGCTCTAGGGATGTGGCCCCCTGTATCTTCCCATCACACTTAGGAACCATCCAAGTCCTTACTTTGATCTACAAGGATCTCCCCACTGCTGTCTCACTTACGGCCACCTTTGCCCGTGCTCACCGTGCTGCGGCCACACTGCTCTGGCGTTACAGGGCTGTTCTGGCCGAAACAGGCTGGACAAGCTTCTGCCTCAAAGCATTTGCTCCTCTCTCCCTACCTTTCTCCAACCAGACGACACATCTCCCAGATCATTTACACAACCGGCTCATCCCTCACTTGATTCAGGTGTGTGCTCAGATGTCACTCCATCTGTCACTGCCTCTCACTCTATCTCATTTCACATTACTTATTTAGGACGTATTTGTCTGTTCATTTATTTTTTATTGTCTGTCCCTGCTCCTGCTGGATTTTTGTAGGGCTTTATTCTGTTCATGGCTCTACCCTGAGCATTTACCATAGTGACTGACGCATAGTTCTCGATAAATATTTGTTGAAAAAAAGAGGTGACACTAATGGATATGAGAGGAGCTTTAAGAAACATTGGCGTCTCCTCCAGAGAATCACAGTTCAGCACTACAATACCGAATAAGCCAAAGGGTTTATAATGTTATGATTTAACTGAACAGTTGTCTATTATATAGTACAGTTAAGCCTAACCCCCAAATGGTTACCCTTTCCATTTTCATATCTGAACACAGGTTAATAATAAAAACTTTACTGCTGCTGCAATTTTTAAAAAGCTGCAGGTGTTCTCCTGATTGCTGATATGGAAATTGCTGGTGAGCCCCTATTTGATACGGCTGGTAAATTAGGTCTTCCCTTGTAACACAGAAACTTGTCATACAATGACTAGGGAATGGGTAGCACTAGCTAGCAAACCCCTAGGGCAAGCAAGAAGTACTGTTCTTCATTCCAGGTCACACCTAAAATCAACTTAAATGAGTTTTGTGATGGCCTTGGCATTCGGAGATATGGATTGCGTGAGCAGCTTCTACCCAAGCAAATCCAGTACATTCCATTTTTGTGCTGAGCATGAGGCTGGCCTAAAAACGGGTGCCAAAACCAGATGTTTGACTCTGGAAAAAGGGCATTCCACACATTCATCAAGAACATTTCTTGGCAAATTCAAGCCAACGGTACAGGACACATATGTGTCTCCATGGTCGATAGTGCAGAAACCGCATTGGTTATTTACAAGAAGCATTATAAAATCGGATGTATTTATAGAAATGCCTGTGAAACATGCAGTTATTTTTAACAAGAAGGAGTTGTTTGGGGCAGATGCATAAATTGTCTCACAAATGAAAACGATTGACTGTAACACGATCCACACTTTCAGATATCATCTGATAGCTTCACCATCAAGTGCTTATTATATATGGCAAGGGACTGGGAAGTGTATGACAAGATTTAATAAGTATAGATCTCAATCTCTGATAAGGAACATGCTCTCAGAGAAAAATGAAAGGCTCATGCTTGTGGAGAAATCGAGTGTGCCTGAGAAATTGACCATACCCATTTTATGGCCATCAGCATGCAGTATAGAACCTACTAGACCAAGTCTCTGCTCTTGTCTTTGGTCTTTACAGATTGTAGTAATGGATGTGACTGAATTCTTCAGTGGCACCCCACTGTCTCCTCCCCGCTAATGAAAGATCTCAAATGATAAGTGAGTAAGAATAAGACAACCAGGTCCTTGCATCCTAATTGTTTAAAAATTATGTGAAAACTAAAACATAATGATATTTTAAAAAGGCAACTCCCAATACAAAGTTTTATATTATTAAGCCCTCAACAGACATCCCTCTTTCCTACCTTCACTGACATGGTGTAAATAAACCAAAATTGGTATGAATCAATGGAGGAATAGGCCACTATAAACAGAAAAGTTATGTCTCTTTGGAGAATGTAGGGTTTTTTTAATTTTTTTTTTTATTTTTTTTTCAAAGTTTATTTATTTTTGGGACAGAGAGAGACAGAGCATGAACGGGGGAGGGGCAGAGAGAGAGGGAGACACAGAATCGGAAATAGGCTCCAGGCTCTGAGCCATCAGCCCAGAGCCTGAGGCGGGGCTCGAACCCACGGACCGCGAGATCGTGACCTGGCTGAAGTCGGACGCTTAACCGACTGCGCCACCCAGGCGCCCCAGGAGAATATAGGTTTTGAATTGAGCCACTTGTGGTAGGCACAAGTGATAGATGGTAGACACAAGAGACGGTGTGGCATGATCTTAACCTGAAGTAGCCAGTAAGAACAGAACTATGTAGGAATTAATTCTGGCCGCAGAGAAAAATAGATGATCTCACCTGTTTGTCCACACTGCCTCCATAACCCAACACAGTGTCTGACATGCAGTAGACATTCAGTCAACATTTACTGTGAAAAAACACAAGCAAACCTGTGTCGAACTGACAATGACATTACCGTGAAAGAGGGATCGTGCACCGCTGAAACACAAAACTGAGGTCAAGGGGAGGGAGGGAGTCTTCAAAGCTCTGCTGACATGGCATGCTCATTTTTCCAGCTCAGACACATGAAGAGCTAGGGAATTGTCACCCCTGTCCTTACAATTAGAAAAAAAGTTAACGAACTGAAAATCAATGGACCCCTCAGAGAACTGAGGTCAACAGGGCAAACTGCCACCCTGAAATCTGGAGACAAGAGGAGACACAGCATCATCACAGAAATCTATGGGAGCCATGCACTGTAAGAAACGCCTGCAGTGGTAATTTTGCCAGATTATTAGAGGCTGAGAGTGAGAAGCTGGTGTGAGAAGGAGGAACTCCTGGGGGCCACAGTCTTATAGGGCCCCCACATTTTCACGGGCATTATGTCCAAGAATCCCACCAGGGTCTCAGAGTGAAGAGACAAGGAAAATTCCCTGTGTTTCTGACAGGGGGAGGGGGTAAGTAACCCCATATTTGAAATAGCCCCACAGCATTCTCCATAAAAAAGACCTACTATGCAGGGGAAAAGACTATTACCAGAGCCTTATCCCACCTGAGGGAAATGCAATTATGCACATACAGACTCCACTCAGGTAGAGGGAGAGGCCAAGAAAAGCTTCTCCAAGGTCACAGGAAGACAGGCCCATTGAAAGACTAAGATTAAATCACAAGAGTAAAAACCAGAATACTTCCCCCTTCTCCATATTTTACACCACGTCAATGGGGCTCCGGTGTGATAACAATGGATTATGGCTAAAATAGCAGCAAGACAGGGGCACCTGGGTGGTTCAGTCAGTCGGTTAAGCGTCTGACTTCGGCTCAGGTCATGATCTCACAGTGCATGGGTTTGAGCCCCACATCAGGCTCCGTGCTGACAGCTCAGAGCTTGGAACCTGCTTCAGATTCTGTGTCTCCCTCTCTCTCTTCTCCTCCCCTCCTTGCACTCTCTCTCTCTCTCTCTCTCAAAAATAAAAATAAACATTAAAAAACTTTTTTTAAAAATAGCAGCAAGATTATCACCTCCTTTTAAAGAGGAGTTATTAGAGAAGCCCAAAGGCAACAGGAAAAATAAAAACCCAGGACACCAGAGTGATCTGAAGTCTCAGACACCTAAATTAAACAGCCCAACTCCTGGCTAGATTAACATAAAAGCTCACATTAAAGAACTGTTTACCTCAGTTTCTATTGTTTGATAAATCATGTCCCACTTTCAGTAAAAAAAGAAAAAATGCAAAATATGCTAAAAGGCAAATAAAAACAGTTTGAAGAAACAAAGGAAGCATCAGATCCAGACTCCAATAGGACAAAAATTGGGGAGTTATTAGACAGGGAGGGAATTTAAGACAACATAATTAATATGTCAAAGGCTTCCATTTCATGGAAAAAGTAGACAACATGCAAGACCAGATGGGTAATGTAAGTAGAAAGATGTAAATTCTAAAACAAGAATCAAAAGGAAATGCTGGAAATTGAAAATACTGCAATTAAAATGAAAATGCCTTTCATGGGCTTACCTGTAAACTATATATGCCTAAGAAAAGAATCAGTAAGCGTGAAGATATGTTAGGAGAAACTTCCCAAACTAACATGCAAAGAGGAAAAAGAATGGGGGAGAAAATAGCATAATCAAGGGAGGGGGCTAAGTAAGAGATACGCACACACACACACACACACACACACACACACACACACATATACATGTATGTATGTTTTAGTATATATAGTATACATATGCATATGTTATTTTTTAAGTTTTAAATACTTTTCTCGTATAGTTAATATTTATATATTACTCTATAACAAGCAACCCCCTACAATTTTTAAATATATTAACTCATTTAATCCTCAAAACAACACTATGGGATAAATGGTATCACTGTCCTCATTCTACTGATGAGGCTATACAGATTGCAGTGTCTTTCCCAAGATACACGGCTAGGAAATGGTAGTCTGAGAAATGCCAAGATAAAGAAAGGGTAAGGAGGAGGAATGTATAATCCCAGACCCACATCTAAGAGAAGTCAGGAAAGGACCAAGGAATTCAATGAACGCATTGCTAAACTGAAATAAAATGGATAGGGGCGCCTGGGCGGCTCAGTCGGTTGAGCGTCCGACTTCGGCTCAGGTCATGATCTCGCGGTCCGTGAGTTCAAGCCCCGCATCGGGCTCTGTGCTGACAGCTCGGAGCCTGGAGCCTGTTTCAGATTCTGTGTCTCCCTCTCTCTCTGCCCCTCCCCCGTTCATGCTCTGTCTCTCTCTGTCTCAAAAATAAATAAATGTTAAAAAAAAAAAGAAATAAAATGGATAATAAAAGCTGTAGTGTCCTATAAAGGCCAAGATCGTGAGCCACCTCCACCATGGCCCATCTAATAGTAGGTTAGAGGATTTATAATGGGAAGTATGAGATCAAACTGAAAATGCTAAGGGGGTGAGAAAATGGAAAAGCCTGACTCCAAGGATGAGCAGTAGGCCATAGGAACTGTAGAGGCATAGGAATTAAGTAAGATTTGATAGGAAGGAAATAGGAGGATGGGTGAGCATATGAGGCTTTCAATGAATTACAGACATAATTATGAACTCAACTGGTGCTAAGGACTTAAAAGTGACCAAAGTTCCTTTGCAGCATTGAGATAAGAGACACTCACAACAATCTGAGCACCAGGAGGGGAGAGTACCTAATAGAGAAGACACAAGGAATCAGCACAGCTGCTTAGATTATCCAGGAGTCCTTGAGTGCAATTCCGAGAACTATCTTTCTGCTCAGCCCGCCATCCTTATCAACTGTCATCATTTACTGAAAATCCTGATGAAATTCTAGGCACCTTGAGAATTCCCACAGCATGGATTAGGTGATGGCCGAATCGTTGCCTTCAATGAGAACACATGCTAATGAAAACATTTCCTTTTGATTTGGGGCCAATTGCTAAAGTTGTATATTTGAACACATGGATGTCTTCTTTACAAGTAAAGCACAAAACCAGAGGCTGAGCAACACTTGTGGAAGCACAAAAACTGTGATCATTATCTGGCTTTCCAGAAACATCTGGAACTTGAGTTTCTGTTTTCATTACTCTGGAAAGCAGTAAGCTTCCTCCTGACATTCACCTCCAGTTGACCTTATTGTAACAGTGCTTAACAGAAGCCCCAGGTTTGTCTATGGAAGTAACATTTAAGACATTGCCTGAATCATCTTGTGATCTGTACTGTCCCGAATCACTCTGCCTTGGAAGTAAGCTGGGAATGGCTCCTAAGATGTAACTGCATTCATTTACTTAAATGTTTTGTTTCACTCATCTTCTGTACTGGCATTTAACTTGTTTTCATAAGACCAAGCTCTTCAAAATTTCCAAATACTTTATAAATGTTAATTATAAAAGTATCTGATCCCTTCGCTGCAATCAACTAATTCAGGGTAGATAAGTAAAAAGATCTTGCAATTAGGTCAACTTTTCACCTTTTGTTATTGATTGAATTCTTTAAAAACGGAACCTGGTTTTGGCAATTTAGCCCCCTAGATGTGTGAAAATGTCACCTATCAAGTGGACACCTCAGAACACTTCTGTATTAAACAATTATTACAGTAACTTACCCAAGAGTTTTGATGGCCAGATAAGCCTCCCAATTGCTCAAATTATTACTCATGTAACAGGAGATTAAATGCAAATAGAGTGGAAGAAGAACTAAAAGCTGTGGCATGTACTTTCTATGCCAACAGATTGTGGGGTCACTTGTCTTCCACTTAAAGACCCATTGAGTGTGCTTCACGGGGTAAAGGAGAAATTAAAAACTATTAACACACAATCAAAAATACGTGAGTAGAACCAGGAAGCCTTTGTGGTGGCTTTGAAAGAGTTCATCATCTCTAGCAGTTGTAGGGCAGATACGGCTGAGAACAAGGTCAAGTCTGATGGTAATGAGTAAAAGTTACAGCATCAATGGAATGTTCAACCTTGTCAAGTCTCTCAACCACTGTAAGAGCTTTAGTGAGGAAGGGTTGAGAATAATCATCATTGGATGGAGACATCTGGGCAGAAATGAATGAGGTAGAAAATTTGTTTTAATTTTTTGTTGCTTTGACTTTTTTTACACTTTAAGGAGCTTTATCAAGATAGGACTTAACACAATAAACTCCACATATTTAAATGGTAACAACTTGATGTATTTTAACATACGTGTGTATACACACACACACACACACACACACACACACACACACACACACAGAAATGAAACTAGGATCACAGTCAAGATAATTAACATGGCCACCATCTACAGAAGTTTACAATCCCTTCCCCTTGCCACTGACTTCCTGCCCCATCCTCATGTAAACCACTGATCATTTTGTTACTATTTAGAACAGGCTTTATTTTCTAGAATTTTGTGTAAATTGACTCATTATGTGCTCAGTATGTACTTTCATTTGTCTGACTTCTTACACCACACACAATTGTACTGAGACTTATCCATTTTGTTGATGCAACATTCATTTTTATATCTAGTAATTCACGGTAGTAGTATTACAGTATTCTATTAGTATTCCACTGTGTGAATATAACATATTTTGTTTATAATTTAACTTGGTAATAGATATTTGACTTGTTTCCAGTTTTTGCCTCATATACAAATAAAGCTGTTATGCGCTTTTGTGTGCAGTCATTGTGCAGACATACGCTTTTATCTCTTTTGGGTAAATAGCGAGGGCAAGATATCAGGGTTGTGTAGTAGACATATGTTTAACTTTTTAAGAAACTGCAAAACCATTTTACACAGTGGATACACTATTTCATGTTCCCACAAGTATTGGGGAACAATTCCATTTGTTCCATGTCCTCACCAAAACTTGGAATGATCAATGATCTTTTAAAACTTTTGCCATTTTAATAGATGCGTAGTTATAACTCTTGAAAAAAAACAGTAAGAAGAAAAGCCAACATTGAAATTTACCCTGGGACAACACAAATAATAGAATTGAGATACAAGGATATTAAAACAGTAATGATGTCTGTGTTCTGTATATTCAAAAAGTTAGAAGAAAAGACTCAACAAGCAGAAACAAGGAAGATATAAAAGGTCCCAACAAACGTCTAAGGATGAAAACAAAAATGTCTGAGCTGAAAAGTACAACAAATGGGATCACTGCAGATTAAGCCTTGTAAGAGAAAAAAAAGTAGTGAACTTACAGATGTAGTAAAAGCAATTATCCAAAGTTGAGAGAGAGAAAATAAGACTGGAAAAAAAAAGAGTACAATTTTAAGCAGCCAAATACACTTATTGGGGGAGTCTTAAATAGAGGAAGTGAGAACGAAAAAATAGTTGAAGAAACAATGGCTAAAAAATTTCCCATACTTGATGCAAACTATAAATCCACAAATCTAAGAAGCCAAGCAAATCCTAAGTACAAGGAGAGGAATTATATATATAAAATTTATTGTCAAACTGGTTTCCATACAACACCCAGTGCTCATCCCAACAAGAAGAATAGAAGAAGAAAAAGATTATGCCAACATAGTATAATAAAATTGTTTGAAGTTAGTGATTAAGAAAAAAATTTAGGCTGCCCCTGGGTGGCTCAGTCAGCTAAGCACCCAACTTTGGCTCAGGTCATGATCTCACGGTTCGTGGGTTTGAGCCCCGTATTGGGCTCTGTGCTAATAGCTCAGAGCCTGGAGCCTGCTTGGGATTCTGTGTCTGCCTCTCTCTCTGTCCCTCCCCAACTCTTGGTCGGTCTCTCTCTCTCTGTCTCTCTCTCTCTCTCAAAAATAAACATTTTTTTTTAAATTTTTAAAAGAAAAAAAATTTAAAGCACACAGAAAAGAGACACATCATGTACACAAGAACAGAGATAAGAATGACAGCAAAATTTTCATTATAAACAATGCAAACTAGAAGACACAAAAAAAGAAAAAAAGTCAATCTAGAATTCCTTACCCAGCAAAAATATCTTTCAAAAAGGCAAAATAGACTGTTAAAAAGATACAAAAGCTGGAAATTCTTATTATTAGCGTATCTTCCATAACCTCAGGTAGTTTCTTTACCTGCATATATTGATCACTATTAATTTTAATTTAATTCAAGGAGGCTTCTGCAGATTTCTGGAGTTATTTCTCTATGTAGCACTTTCCTCTCTGGTACTCTGCTCTATGTACTTCAGCTGATTTTTTCTCCTATTTTTGTTCCTTCCTCTCATCTCTGGGAGGCCACTATTCTCCTCCATACAGTCTGGCCAGTCTTTTGTTCAGTTTTTTAGCTGGAAGGTAAATCCAGTTCCCTCTTACCCCATCTTGACCAGAAGTTGAGACTGGGAAATTTAAACTTCAAAATTCCTCTTAGCATCATTTACCAGTGGAAAAATCCTCTCCCAACTACTCTCTGGAAAAAGTAATATTCTTAAAAAATTTGTTTAAATGTTTATTTATTTTTGAGAGAGAGGAGATAGCACAAGCAGGGGAAGAGAAGTGAGGAGGAGAGAGGATATAAAGCAGGTTCCATGCTGACAGCAGACAGCCTGACACAGGGCTTGAACTCATGAACCATAAGATCATGACCTGACCTGAAGTGGGACACTTAACAAGCTGAGCCACCCAGGTGCCCCTGGAAAAAGTAATATTTTAATGACTGATACTCAAGTTGATGCCCATTCTTGTCTGGACACGTCCTGCCACCTTTCATTGCCTCTAACCTATGAGGACACAGCCTGGACTGAGTGACAGGCCTATTCTGGAAGGAGACAATCTTTACATCAATAGGACTATAAGACATTACCATTCTATGTCAGAAAGTACCTGAGGAGCATGTGTGCAAGGGGATTCCAATGGGATGAAGCCAATGGAAACCAAACAAAAGATTTGACTGGGCATATTCACTGTCATATGTCCTTCTACCTGAGTTTCAGAATTAATTTGTTCTGTTGAGCTCCAAGGAGCCGCTTAACAGTTCTTTGGGTTAAACAATAAAAAGTGAGGTGAAATTGCCAAAATCTTCCTTACATACCATAGAGAGGGAAAAGTCCAGAGTCTTCAAGAAGTAGGAATACACTGAATGAAACTTTTCTATGCAACTTGTTCAGCCATTCCCAACCATAACATCTAGGTGAGACTGGAGAAAAGATAAAGCATTAAGAAATCCTTTTGTGAGAGAACTGTCTATATCTTTGAAGCACTCTGTGGTAGCTGTCCTCTGAAGACTAGAAATGGCAGAGAAAGATGCTACTGTGCATCAGGTTCATTGATCCCAACAGGAATAATGACCCCTCAGACTGGTGAAGGTGCTTGCCAAAGTAAAGTAGGCAAAATTACCACACTGAACTATAAGAAGAAAGTTATAACCAAAGTGTTTTAACTAACTGAGGTTTGCTAGACTTGGAATTGCTAGAACCCAAGGAAGCAGTCATACACCTAAAATATTTGCAACTGAGAACTTCTGGCCATTTGGGGCTCCTTATGAAGCTGAACCAACAGTAAAATGGTTGGAGTTCAAGCTCATTAACTGGGAGAAGTTAGGCAGTGGCTATGTAATGAAGGCAAAGAAGGTTATGTTTAGAACTCAAAGAATTCAACTGCCTTATTACTCTTACCCAATAGTCTGTTCAATGAAAAAAACTCAGAAATCCAATAAAAACAAGGCAATCAAGCACTCAGCAATGAATGAGCCACCCACTAGCTGAGGGGCTGGTAGAAGACAAGAGGAACACAGAATGTGTAATGGAAGTTGGCAACAATAATTATCATTATTAGGTGTCATGACCAGGTACAGAGGCACAGACTCTAACACCTGTTACATTACTTGGTTGTTTCCTTTTTCCTCTTTTTTTTTTCCATGCTTCCTTATATGAAAAATGCTAGCAGCAACTAACAATTTAGGTTTTAGCTGGAACTAAGACTTTGTTCATGCAATCTCTCACTGTTTTGGTAGTTGGTAGAAACTTTTGCTTTTTCTGTGCTGGAGACATGAATTTTTCACTTAAATGAAGGACAAAAGCAGATGTTGATGGGCAAAATACAGATAACAACATAGATAGATAGATAGATAGATAGATAGATAGATAGATAGATAATCTTTATATATCTCTCTATATATTTCTTCTTGTCAAGATCCTTTTTTCAACCATTTTCATTCTCTTTTCTGACCCAGGGTGCTCAACTGCATGAGCTACATCAATAGTTAATGCCATCTGATTTCCAGTGGGTTTGATCAATTAGCCACTTTGGCAAGAGACTGGAGGAAGACAGAGAAGTAAAGTTAGAGCTCCCTTTCTATAAGGCTCAACAAGCTGACTGTGTCTTTGATACAGGTCATTGCTACATAGGTCATTACTCTTAAACTGGCTGACTTTATATGACTCTTTCCTTCTAGACCACGGTAACTGTACCTGACCTCTGTCCACCTAAGGTGGCCACCAAGCCCTATGCTATAGCATTATCCTTTTGGGTTTCCCTAAATCCACCTTTGTAAATATCTCTTGTGAATAAACTCTCTTTTAATTATCCTATTTTGTGTATGGTATCTTTTTCCTACCGGAATCTGTCTGATACAACTTTTTCCTCCAAACTAATCCCCCTTTTCTTTAAAAGCTAAATGTCAAAAGAAAAGGGAGAAAATAACCCTAAAGTGGATATACGATTGAAATATTAAGCATGTCTAAAACTGGCCTAGACTTTTCATAACTCAAAGTGAGTAGCGATCTTATGGAATCAGTTCAAGGGGTCATTAATATGGTAACAATAAAATCAGCAGAAATGGGTAAAAAAAAGTTTTTATGGCAAAAGAATTAAAACCATTTCCTATTTGTTGCCTCTCAACAACTACCCTTATTACACTGGGTATCTCTGTCACTATAAAGTCCTTTTCAAAGAGGCACAACTCAACATAAATTAAAAAAAAGAATCCCAGCGTCCTTGCATCCCTCAAAGAAAATTAAAAATATCCAACTTAAGTGACACTTGTCAAAGAAGATTTTGCTCTCCCCTCAATTCCTGAACCCTCTGTCAAGCAAGTTTCTCACATTAGGGGCTTTGCATCCTTTCAACATGCGGAAATTCCCCCAAATTCTTGCCAGTTCTTCAGACTACCCACAGCTTTCCTGTCTTCTGTCCTTCTTCCCAACCTTTCGATATATACACAAAATTAAGCAAGCTTTGTATCTGCTCCAGAAAACCAGCAAAGATAAGCCCTGCTGTGGGCCATCTTCTTTTGTCCATTCTCTCTATTCTGGATTACCAAAACAAAACAATGACAAAAGGCAAAAAACTGATAAATTGTTTGGCAAAATAAAACTCTCCTAAAGAGTAATGGATACTAAAATGAAGTGCCCAGTGGTTATAGAGCAGTGTAAGAGGCACTGTTCCTGAGTCTACCATTCCCTTCACACATGAGGCTTAGAAGAGCATGTAAGCAACTAATATGCACCCAATGAATACTAGCAATTTTTTTGTGGCCTGCAAGAAGGATGGAAGTCATTTGGGGATCTCTGAACACTGAAACTTTTGAACATAAAAGTTTGGATTTGAAGAATCCTTCCACAGAAAGGTTGACTACAAGATAGTTGTACTATTTCCTTTATCAGATTAGTCATCATCCAGTTACCAGATGGATTAATGAATTTCCTCACACATTTTACTTTTATCCCGTCAGTGGATGTAGATGTGGATGAAAAGTCTCATGAGCCCACATACATTCAGTTCTGTGTTTTGCCTGGCAAATTCCTTCTGCTATTTTGATATTCTAGACTCTGTGTTTTGGGTTAATGAAGAATACCTTTCATTTCTGGGTTATCTTCTATGCACTGTGTGAAATGTGCTACGTACAGTATCTCACGCCTACAACAGCTCTCTTGGGTATGACTCCATCAGATGAATTTTAAAAACTTTTAAAGTGTTTTATTATATTTTATCCCACTGGGGAAAAAAACAAAATAACTACTTGTGGCTCATGGAAATTATTCCTCAGAAACATTATTTCCCTTTTGTGGGATTCCTTTATTTTGGAGTGTCAGGCTGGTCTGTCAGATATGGTTTTCCCTCAGCATCCCTTGCTCTGCTATGTTGCTAGAAGGCATGCTTCAAGCTACTTGAACTTTCAAAAAGGTGATAAAATTTTCTTTTTGGCCTCTAGTTATCTCTATAACCTCAAATCTGGCTTCTTAAATTTACAAAAAAATATCATGATCCTTGGTAAATATTACAGTAAGCTATAATTCAACATTTCTTCTTCTCAGTAGAGGCCATCTCTGTAATCTGTACTGAGGTCTCCCTGGGAGTCTTTTTTTTATGTTTATTTATTTTTGAGAGAGAGACAGAGCATGAGCAGAGGAGGGGCAGAGAGAGGAGGAGAAACAGAATCCAAAGCAGGCTCCAGGCTCTGAGCTGTCAGCACAGAGCCCAATGCGGGGCTCGAACTCATTAACGGTGAGATCATGACCTGAGCTAAAGTCAGGTGCTTAATCAACTGAGCCACCCAGGTGCCCCTCCTAGGGAGTCTTTTTAATACTGTTATGGAAAATAAGACATACAAGAATGAGACCACAGTGGAAAGAGCTTCATAGTAAATAGCCTTCCACTGAACCTTAAAAGGACAATGACACTTTAACAACATCAAAACTATCCCAGTTCCTCTGCATTAGACACAATCAGTAAAAAAGTGTTTAGTAGAGGCGCGTGGGTGGCTCTGTCAGTTGAGCGACCGACGTCAGCTCAGGTCATGATCTCACGGTTTGTGAGTTCGAGCCCCGTGTCGGGCTCTGTGCTGACAGCTCAGAGCCTGGAGCCTGCTTCTGATTCTGTGTCTCCCTCTCTCTCTGCCCCTCCCCCGCTCATGCTCTGTCTCTGTCTCAGAAATAAACATTAAAAAAAATTTTTTTTAAAAAGTGTTTAGTGAGCTCTCCTACAGGAGGTATACAATAATACTCTAGCACTTGAAATGTTCCTAAAGGTATTTCTGGTTTCCAACTTACAGAATGGCTACTATTCTGATGATGTACAATCATAGACAAAATATCCCATGGATCTCATTTTCTTTTACATTACTTAGAATGGATTTGCTATCATCGCCTTAGTGTAACAGCTAGTTTTTGCTACATAACAAAATTGGAGGCTGAACTATGTATTTGTCATCATGCACACTTCTACAGATCAACAATTTAGGTTGGGATCAGCTCTGCAATTCTGCCAATCTAAGTCACTCATGTGTTTGTCATTGGCTCTCAGCTTCTGGTTGGAGCCTATCCTTTTGATCAAAATAAGTCATCTGAGTCACAATGGGAAGGCACTGCCATAGGGCAAGTTTGTAAGAAGTAGGGGGAAAACTGGGGCCATTACTGCAACCAATTCACCAACTTGTTGTTGTTGTTGTTGTTGTTGTTGTTGTTGTTGTTTTCATTTCTGTCTCCTATAATGGCATCTCCTGGACAATGAATGTCCCTGCAGGACACTTTTCTCAATGTCACGACATAAAAAGTAAATTACTCAACCAAAATGTCTTCTGCTCTATGACATAATGACCTATCATCCTTCAACTTATGCTGTAAGGAAGTAAATCTGAGCCAACAGCTTCTCATGAGATCCCAGGGGTATAAGTGAATCTAATAAAGACACCACCAACACCAAGAACACAAAAAATAAAACATTTCGGCAAATAAATATTTTGACATCTACATTTGCCAGCAAAAAAACAAAAATAAAAACACACCCATGTCAATGTTACCTCTATTCTTCCCTTTTCTCCTTCTTCTTCAGCTAAGGGTCTTATCACTCAACTGAAGTTAGTTACCTGCTGTTATGATCAAATTGAACCTAGAAGAATTTGGCACCAAGTGAAAATGGGAAATCAACTGCCACCCACACTCTCTAACTTGGGAGCTGCCAAGAAAAAAAATGGGCTTTTCAAATGTATTGTTTCAGAGCTTGGAGCTGCTTTCAATGGTGGTAATACGACACCCACCCCCACCACTCCATCCAACCCCAAATCCCAAAAGAGACAGCAGAAAAAGCTATTCTACTGTTTACCTCACATAACCCCACATTGCTATTCGTACACATAAACAGGTCATCTTAGAAGGTTGCTTCAATGTCTTGAATTCAACCAAATGGTTTACTTGGCATAACCATACGTCTTCTGAGAGCTAGTCAGTATCTTCCTACACTGAAAATTAATTACTCCTTCATAGGAAACGTTCACTAAGTAAGAAACTGGAGAATTGTAATTCCAAGAGACAGAAGATCTTATTAAAGGATTTTTTTTGAGAGAGAGAGAGAGAGAGCAAGAGAGCACGCAAGCAGGGGAGAGGGGCAGAGGGAGAGGGAGAGAGAGGATCACAAGCAGGTTCCACATCCAACATGGAACCCAACGCAGTGCTCCATCACGTGACCGTGAGATCATGACCTGAAAGGAAATCAAGAGCCAGATGCTTAAACAACTGAGCCACCCAGGTGCCCCATATCTGATTAAAGTTTTTAAAGACCTCCATGGGTGCTGTGTTGAGAATTACAGGAGATGCAAAAATGGGTACTGGGAGAATAGTGAGGAGACTATTGTGAGAGTCAAGGCAAGAAATGATGGTGGCTTAACCTAGGACACAACACACAGGTGGAGAAGAATGGAAGTATTCTGCAGATAGATTCGAATCACTTACACGTAAATTAATGTGGTGGTGGTGGTGAAATACAGAGGGCAATCAAGGAGGACACCTACATTTTGGGCTCAAAAACTTATAAGTAAAAGTGGTGGTAATATGCTAAGATACATTCAGATGACTCACAGTAAATTAACGTTGACTTTTAGTATAATGTTGAAAAGAATTGATGAGAGTGACAATGTGAGAATTCTTGCTGTGTTCTCCATCATAAGGGGAAATATTCAATATTTTGTCATTAATTAAGATTATAGCTATAGGGTTTTTTTGTAAGCACACATCACCAGATTAAGAAAGTTCTCCTTTAGTCATTAGCTGCTGGGAATTTTTATCACTAATTTGCTGTGTGTGTGTGTCCACGCATACGCGTATAGATGGATAGACAGACAGATTTCTACTTTAATTCTGCTCTGGACAGAGATTGCACCCTGTTTCATTTCAATTCTAGCATATGGTCTATCTTAGTAAATGTGCCACATGTACTTTAAAAGTATGTATTCTATAGTTCCAGAACTCTATAAATAACAATTACATCAGTGTTTTGATAGTATTGTTCACATTTATGCCTTTACTAAATTTTTGGCTAGTTGTTTCATCCATTACAGCCCAATGACATTAAACTCTTCAGCTGTAATTGTAAAATTGTCTGCCTCTCCATTTAACTTTGTCAACTTCTGCTTCATGTACTTTGAAGTTCTCTTATTTGGTGCCTACATGTTTATGACTATTATGTCTTCCTGATGAACTGGCACTTTATCGTTATGAATTATTCCTATTTATCTCCGGTAATACTCCTTGTCTTAAAATCTGTATTTTCAGATATTAATATAGTCACTCTAGGCTTCTTGTGCTCAATATTTGTATGGCATATTGTTTTTCTAAACATTGACTTTCACTCTATGAGGGTTTTCAGTTTTAATTATTCTGATTATATCTGCCTTTTGAATGTTCAGTCCATTAGTATTTAATGTAATAAATTTGTATGTCTGGAATTGTGTCTGCCATTTTATTACTTGTTCTCTCTTTGTCCCTCTGTTTTTTTTCTTTCTCTGTTCCCCCATTTCCTGCCTTCTCTTAGTATATTTGAATATATAATTCCATTTTAAATTTATACATTGGCTTTTTAGTAAGCCATGTTCTTCTTAATGAGAGGAATTGGGTTTTATAATAATCTTAGTCATATGAAACAAAACTAAATTTTGTTGGCCACTAAATATATAAGTACAATCACAGTGATTATCTTTTTGTGATGCAATTTTTATTCTGTGCTCAATACTGGTCTGAGAGCTTTATCCATGATGATGCTTATGCTTATATAAAAGGACAAAAGAGGAAAAGCAATGTACTGTTTAGGGATATACATGCATCTCTAATCACTAATGAAAACAAGAGAATGGCTTAGGGTTAAGATATACAGAGGAATTATAATGTCCTATTTCTGAAACGGGGTGGTGAGAATATGGGTATTTTTCTACTATTATTCTTTAATCAATACATTCATATTATCTATGCACATTTCTTTGTATAATATATTTCCCAATACAAACAATGCCACACAGCCAAGAAAGAAAGAAAGAAAGAAAGAAAGAAAGAAAGAAAGAAAGAGGGAGGAAGGAAGGAAGGGAGGGAGGAAGGAAGGAAGGAAGGAAGGAAGGAAGGAAGGAAGGAAGGAAGGAAGGAAGGAAGGAGAAAGAAAAGAAAGAAAGAGAAAGAGAGAAAGAAAAAGAAAGAAAGAAAAAGAAAACTAAACATTTACTTCTACTCTACAACATGGAACAAGAATTGAAGTACAGCAGCCTTGGTTTCTAAGCTTAAGAAAGGAGACTAAACTGGTATTAAACACTTGAAGCTTGTCTATTTTTTTTCTCACTGTAAGAACTCTATAGTTTTTGTTTTTGTTTTAATAGCGTCTTTGCAGTATGACTAGCAATTTCATTCTCTATAAAGTCCAGACATACATCTTCACTGCAGGTTAAGCCATTAGCAGCAAAAAAAGACAATGCTATAAGGACAAATCCAGTGTAGGTAAAGCACAGATGTCTCTACTAATTAACTAGAACAGCAGGATAAACAATGAAAAAGGTGAATGAAGTTTATGGTATTATTCCCTAGGAAAAACATTTTCATTCAGTTCAAGGAAAGAATTTCTTAAAAAGCTGTTTAACTACTTTAGAAGTAAAACATACACATACCGGAAGCACTAGAGACTTTTTCAAATTAATTCAGTGCCAAAAAATAAACATGTCTATGCTGGAAGAGTAATAGAAGTTAAGATGAATTTGTTTAGGCTCCATTAATTTTCTGGTTATTTCCTTGCCATACCAATGAGCTCCTTTCTCTGTCCATGACTTAGTTGCAAGTAGGACGTTAACTCTTTGGGATTCCTTAGTGTAGTTGTTCCAAAATATTTCTTGCCATCAGAAAGAAGGGTGTTTTTACCTTTTTCTGCAGTCTTACTTTTCACATGTTCATGCAAGAGAAGGAGTACACTACTGACATGCACCACAGCATGAACCAACATCAAAATCATGATGCTCGATGAAGGAATTCAATCATAAAAGATCCCATACCAGGGCACCTGGGTGGCTCAGTCAGTTAAGCACCCAACTCTTTTTTTTTTAATATATGAAATCTATTGTCAAATTGGTTTCCATACAACACCCAGTGCTCATCCCAAAAGATGTCGTCTTCAATACCCATCACCCACCCTTACCTCCCTCCCACCTCCCATCAACCCTCAGTTTGTTCTCATTTTTTAAGAGTCTCTTATGCTTTGGCTCTCTCCCACTCTAACCTCTCTTTTTTTTTTCCTTCCCTTCCCCCGTGGGTTCCTGTTAAGTTTCTCAGGATCCACATAAGAGTGAAAACATATGGTATCTGTCTTTCTCTGTATGGCTTATTTCACTTAGCATCACACTCTCCAGTTCCATCCACATTGCTACAAAAGGCCATTTTTCATTCTTTCTCATTGCCACATAGTACTCCATTGTGTATATAAATCACAATTTCTTTATCCATTCATCAGTTGATGGACATTTAGGTTCTTTCCATAATTTGGCTATTGTTGAGAGAAGCACCCAACTCTTGATTTAAGCTCAGGTCATGATCTCACAGTCCTGAGATTGAGCCCCACGTAGGGCTCTGCACTCTCAGGGCTTGGGATTCTCTCTCCCTCTCTCTGCCCCTTCCCTACGCACTCTCTCTCAAAATAAATAAATAAATTTTTTTTAAAAAGGATCCCATACCATAGAGTTCCATTTATATAAAAATTCTAGAAAATGCAAAACTATAATGATAGAAAGCAAATTAGTGGTTACTGGGGAGCATTAAGAAGCTCAAGAAGATTGACTAAAAAAAGCCACAAGGGGAGTTTTTGAAATGACAGATATGTTTTATATCATAATTATGGCAGTAGTTATGCCACTGTGTTTGTTAAAAATCAACATAAAGGCTTGCAATTGGTACATTTTACTGTACATAAATTAAACTCCCAAGAAACTGACCAAAAATGTTCAAAGCAAACACAAATTCCAACTTCAAATTGTTTCTCAAATATTCTCTAAAGCTGCCAGTAAAAAATGTGCATTAAAATAAAGGCAAAATAAGTTAAAAATCTGTTGGAACTCTCAGTGGCCAAGCTGAAAGCACTACATGCTCCAGACAATTGTTTGCGATTGCTGGAGTAGGAGAATTTTGAAAGCATGCTAAGCATTTTATGCACTGTATGAAAAAAACATGAGAACTCTGACCCTTGGGAAATTAAGATTATGCCTGTATGTTAAACTGGACTTTTTTCAACACTTTGACTACCTTGCTTATTACACTTTGCATACCCATTCATCAGTCAACTCATGCATGGATTTCAAGTAAATTTGAATGAATTGACCCTATCTGTATCTTTATTAAAGACCTATAGCTTCACTATAGATACAGTGTACATGCCGCTTAATTCCAGCTCCTCAGTCTTCAGACAAATGAAGGCAGGAGCCTCAAGTTGCTAAATTTGCAACCCTCCTTCAACAACTTCCCGCAATTCACTTTCCTTCTCATTGCTCTTAACTGTTTAGTTGCTTTTAAGAGTTGTCTCTGTATCAGACACTAATCTAGACAGACTCATGATTTTTCTTAATCATTTGAAGATGATTCCAAAGTTCACAGATTTTTCCTGTGGGTTTTTTTTTTTTCGTATCTACAGCAAATGTGGTATTTTGCTACATGTGGTGGTACCTGATTATATAATATCCTCATGGTGACGAAAATTAGAAAAATTGGAAAGGAGAAGCTGGAAATTTAGAAAGGAGGCGACATGTATAGAAGGGCAATATTCGGTGTCCCTACAATGAAGACTGGGCAAAGAGAAAAAAGCTGAGGCAAAGTATTCTAGTTGAAGGTTTAGGAACTGTATTCCTTCGTGTCAGAGAAGCTCCGGGGAAAAGTGGGGCAGAGCTGATAAATGCAGTCTAGAGTGTTCTGTTCACTGGGATATAGAGTCAGTATCGGGGTTAATGACTCTGACTACTGGGAAAATACAGAAATAAAGATTTCCCACTCAGCTGTGCTCAATTTTGTAGTTTAACATAACAATAATTGAAAAGCTAACCAGAACATCACCTCCACGAAGCATACGAGCATCTCTGTATCTTCAGAATTCTAAAACAGAGCAGGTAAGTCAACTTGCACTTTCCTAACTTTTTCTGTGTACTATATATATTCCTCTCTTGGTTCACTTTCCAGACTCAACATTCCTCTCAAACCATTTGCATTACCACAGTGCTTTGACTATGTTAGATCCCTAACAATTGTCAACTGCTTTTTTTTTTTTAAATAAAGTCTTCATAAAGAAAAGATTCCTGTGTAAGTTCAATTGTTAATAAACACAGATGCTGCCAACAAAGCTAGTAAAAATTAATTACTAGAAATTTTTAAGTTGATGTTTTTCCTCTGACCCTGTAATTTCACTTCTAGAAAAATATCCCCAAAAAATAGTAAAGGGTAGGCAAAAATGTTTAACTATGTAGAACAAGAAGGAAAAGGGAAGGAAGAAAGGCAGGAAGTAGAAAACAGGAAGAAAGGAGGAAGAGGGTGAGGGGCCCCAATGCAATAGATTTACAGTTTTATGATTTACCTGTCTTGGATATTTTTGCCACTTCTACACTACCATATTTGGTTTCAACCAACTTACTCAATATATGGAACTGTACGTTCCTTCTCTCATAATTCTCACTTCATGAAGAATATTTTTTATCATTAAATAAATGGCATAGGAAATGAATGTTTCTTTTCAGAATAAAGTACTTCAAAATTCACCATGCCAGCTGCTATTGAACAGACCTTTTGGGAATAAGTAAGTCTGTATACAACTTTGTCCTTCATTTCTAGTTATTATGTTAAAAGGTATTAACAGCTATTTGATTGCTGAGAACAACTGAAAATAGTGTCTGAGTCAACTTCTCACAGAGAAAGTGTTGGCTGCCTGATCATGGACCACCCTTGCATCTTGGCTAATATGCTGACCACTGTTGGTCAAATAGGAATTGGGTTAAGGACTGTGAATGGTTTACTGCAAGTCAAACTATTGATATGTAACTTGAATAATTGCCTGCTCTTAGCACCATATTTATAAATTGTTGAGATGAACATTTCAATATGTTACGCAAAGAAAAACTTTCCAAATACATACATCTCAGAGATAGCCAAAAGGGTAGCAGCTGGTCTGGATATGGAACACATTTGGATTCAGGATCAGTTCCTGTGTTTGGGGCTATATATTATCTCCTCTTGGACACTGAAACAAAATTAGTTCTGTTGGTCAGATGATAAGCACAATGGCAGGCACTGAAATAGCCAGTGAAAGCTGACGTTCCTTTGTCTTTAAGGTATCATTGTTCTTGATGTTTTTTTGTTCCAGGAGGAGATCAACTCAGGGATGAAAATATCTTCTTTTCTATTCTTCTCCAGAAAGCACTTTCAGAATCTGTACACAGGCAGGCTTCACTTTGTGGAGTTCTCAAACAAACAGACAAAAAACAAACCAAAAAACTTCTAGAAGGTATATTTTAAAAAAGAAGTTATTTATCCATCTGTATTGCTCTTAAAGTAAGTGAATTAAAAGAAAATTCAAAATGTTATCTTCTTTTGAACTCGTGAGAATGTTAGTAATCTTATTGTCATCACCACACTGCAGTCATCAGAAATTATCTCTCTAGCATGGTGTGGTTAAGCAAATCAAAACCTGACTTCCGGCCCAGTGGAGTCTCTGACCCAGACTATTAAATGAGATCAAAACTATCTGAAATATGCTCAAGAGCCAAATGACAAAATAGAAAATAGAATCAATGACCACATTCAGAAAGAACCAACTGTTAAGGAAAAAAGATTGCTTTCCCAAAATCATATTGAAACTTAGAACTTTCCAATTAATTTGCTAACTTAGCCACAGTCCAAGGCCTTATTCAAAGTATATTAATGTTTCTATTTGCAAATCTTGTCTCTTTGATGAAAATTTTGTCAAGCATCTATTGGAAGTTGCAGTAAAAGCCCCTTCTAACCAGAAAACTACTTTGAAATCAATTCTCTCACTTAATAAATGGAGAAATTGATAAATATGGAGGTTATTTGTGGCATCCAAGGTCACACACTAGTTAGTGACAAAGTAAGGGCTAGGATCTCGGCCAATTAACCCCCAATTCATACTCTTTCTCCTACTTGGCCATTCATTCCCTCAACAAATATTTATTGAGTGCTACTACTTACTATGTTCCTATTACTGAAATAGATGTAACAGATACAATAATGAAAAATATCGGGGCACCTGGGTGGCGCAGTCGGTTAAGCGTCCGACTTCAGCCACGTCACGATCTCGCGGTCCGTGAGTTCGAGCCCTGCGTCGGGCTCTGGGCTGATGGCTCAGAGCCTGGAGCCTGTTTCCGATTCTGTGTCTCCCTCTCTCTCTGCCCCTCGCCCGTTCATGCTCTGTCTCACTCTGTCCCAAAAATAAATAAACGTTGAAAAAAAAATTTTTTTAATAAAAAAAAAAAAAAGAAAAATATGAGTATAGTTTCTGTTTTCATGGTTTTCTATTCTTTGGAATCTAATGGTATAAAATTAAAAATAAGCAAGTAGAACATATTTTAAAAATTAAAAGGATAACTTCAGAAAGTCATAATTGTAACAAAGAAAATGAAGTAATGGAACGGCAAGTGACTTGTGAGCTGTTATTTAGTGACTTGTGGTATTTCATTAGCCAAGGGCAAGGAAAGTCTCTCTGAAGGGATATTTAAGCTGACTGCTAAGGAGCTGACCATGCAAATTTCAGAGAAACAGATGCTCCAAAAAGGAGAAATACAGAAGCCCTAGGGAGTGACTGAGGTGGTCAGGTCAAGGTAGCTAGAATGTAATGACTGAAAAGGAACATGCCACAAGATGGTAGTGTGTTGAATAGTGCCTGCCGCCTCAAAATTCATGTCTGCCTGGAGTCTCAGAATGTTACCTTGTTTAGAAATAGGGTCTCTGAGGGGTGCCTGGGTGGCGCAGTCGGTTAAGCGTCCAACTTCAGCCAGGTCACGATCTCGTGGTCTGTGAGTTCGAGCCCCACGTCAGGCTCTGGGCTGATGGCTCGGAACCTGGAGCCTGTTTCCGATTCTGTGTCTCCCTCTCTCTCTGCCCCTCCCCCGTTCATGCTCTGTCTCTCTCTGTCCCAAAAATAAAATAAAATAAAAAAAACGTTGAAAAAAAATTTTTAGAAATAGGGTCTCTGAAAGTATAATTAAGGTAAAAATTGAGAGGAGATCACACTGAACTAGACTGATCCCTAAATTCATAAGTGTGAACTCGTAAGATTCAAAGAAAGACATACACGCACAGGGAAGGCCTTGTGAAATAAAGCTAAGCAGAAACTGGACTTATGCTGCCACAAACCAAGAAATTCCTAGGGCCACAGGAAGCTGAAAGAGGCAAGAAAGGGTTCTTCCATTCTTCAGATGGAGCGTGGCCTTACTGACATCCTGATTCGGACCTCTAGTCTCCAGAATTGTGATGGAATACATTTCTGTTGCTTTAAACCACCGAGTTTGTGGCCATTTGTTTTGGCATCCCCAGGAAACTAAGAAAAAGATGAAGCCAGAGAATGAAGCAGGCTCAATGCCATGACAAAATATTGGAATTTTAGTCTAATGAAAATTCTCAGTGTTGGAGAATTGATTTATGGCTTACAAAAAGCATGGTGGATACTGTGTTGAAGAACAGATTTTAGAGGAGTAGGCAAGAGCTGAAGCAAGGAAACCAAGTAGATGCTACAGTTAGAATGTCCCAAGTAAGAAATGATGGCCATTTGGTCTAGGGCTCTAGTAGGATATACAGAGGAAAGTGGAAAGATTTGAGATAGGCTTTGTGAGTTGAATATATAGAACATGTTGATGGACTGGATATGGAATTCATCATTGCTATAAAATATTTGCTACCAACTTTGAAAATAGCAATTATTTCACATTTTACTGTGTTAAGAACAGCAAGTGCTCCGCCCCCCCCCAGAATTATGTTTCTCATTAAGTCATAACTTCATTATTATAATGAATTTTTTATCAAGACTGCCACTGAGGAGAAAAAATGGAAAATAAATTAATTCTGAGTGTGTTTGATATGAGAGATTTATTACATATCAGTTACTTAACTAATTTTAGCAGCATTGAAAAAAGTTATTCTTATTTTTGGATGAGTAAACTGCAGTTTCAGACACAGTAAATAACATGACCAAAGACACACGTGCTACGTGTAAGACTTACTAACCCTCAACAACAGGTTGATCTTCAAAACAAATCATTAGATCTGCTCATCTAGCTACCCAAATGACAAAATAACATACAAGTTGAGGGGCAGGATTTAAGACCCCAATATTTGCTCTGTATTGGAAATCAGGAGACCTGGGATATGATATTGACTATTTTTTTTTTTAACACTGTCACCTTTGGTGAAACTAGACTATTTGGGCATTTGTATAGGGTATTTTTGTCCATAGCTTCTATTTTCTGATAAGAATCAGTGGTTCCTTTTTATATCTTTATCTACACAATTCTTTCCTCTGAATAAATATGGAAAACTCAATAGAAATGTTTTGATAACTGGTTCCTCTGGCATAGAAATGGACCATTCTTGAGATATGCAGGAGAAAATACTGGACAGGAGACAAGTTCTTTAAGTTGTTACGAAACAATGAAGAGTGCAAAGGCATTGGGTTCCTATCCAATTATCTGACAACTACTCATGCGTTCTTTCAATCATACTGATTGAGCACCTACTCTGTACCAGCTACTTTTCTAGTTATGGAGGATTTTTTTTAATCTCATAAGCTCATTCTGATGATTTCATGATTAAACATTAAAGTTAGAGATCTGATTCATCCAGTTTTTGCCTATATATATTGAATTCACAGGACAATGTTTTGATTATTTGCTTTGCTTATATAGACAAGACTGGCACACAGAGTAGAAAGGAGTTGAGGGGAAAAGAAAACATTGGTATTACTTTTGGAAACACCATACATTCTTTGGTCTTTGGAGTCTGCATCTTTAAAACTAAAATAGGCCTATTTAGAGAAAAAGAGTATGGACAAAGAATAAGAAAACAGATTCGACCATTCCCACATCTCTCTGGGGGCCTATTCTTTAAAGACTTTGATGATTTCCTCTTATAGGGACTCCAATGACATGGCTGGAGTATTCTGCCCCAATCACCAAAATGATTACAATGTTTTCATATGACTGTAAATGATACAGGATAAAGGTTAACAGCTCATCAATATAAGATTTCCAGTTGAAAAGCCAGAGCTTTCCAAGGAAAATGTTTAATTTTTTTTTTATTTAGCTTGGGCCCAAGAGGCAAAAATCTCTTGGAAACAAATTAAATTTGCTATTAGCTATCATTCTCTCAGTAAGCTGTAGTGTAAGTTTTGATAAAAATAAAATAAAATTTTAGTTAAGAAATTTAAGGGAAATCCTAAATGGACCTCTTCTATAAGAAATGAAGGGAAAAATAAAGGTATTTGACATTTCATATTTTCAAAACACAAGATTTTACAAACACTGGCGTTGGAGTAATTTGGATTAGTGCTCCTTAAGCTAGTCATCAAATACAGACATTATTTTCCAAATGAATGGTTCTCAGACTTCCAAATTTTATAGACAATTTTTTTCCAATTGGGAACACTAATAAAATACTTCCAGATTTTTATTTTGTTAACTAAGGGCATTTAAAAAACCCCTCTACTATTTTTCTAGCACTGTCTTTTTATAAAGGAAGTTATACTTGAACTTTCCAAAATAGAAAGAACATAATCACAGAAGAACTTAGCAAAATATTCATTAAAAACTTGGCCATGGGCTATGAGAACTCCATATCCAGAAATTACAAACAACTTATCCTAAATCTAGTTAAATAACTTACCAAAACTAGTTAATACAGGAGAGAGACTGGCACAGGTATTATTATTCAGTATTAGCTGTTGAATAGAACCCAGGACTCTGCCTTTTAACTCAATGTCTCATTTCCATACATATTATGCAGAGATAGTCAGAGTGTGCTTTTGTTTCTAGTTCTGCCTGCAAGCTTGCAGTTTATCAGTGCCTTTGCTGCAATGGATCCCTTCCTATCCATATTCCAAATGTCTGCTTGAGCAGAAGATCTTCCAGTGCTGGGGTTTCCTAGCTACTTTGATAA
Organism: Felis catus; assembly: GCF_018350175.1. NCBI lineage: Eukaryota > Metazoa > Chordata > Mammalia > Carnivora > Felidae > Felis > Felis catus. Next base: position 28,296,791 of record NC_058384.1, on the reverse strand, counting down.
GGACACATGGGATAGCAGTGTGCTTCAGCACATGCTTTATGCTAGTGCTCTTCATTCAAGACAGAAATTCAGAATCACCTGGGAAGTTTTCAATAAATACAAAAGTCTGGTTAAAAAGACATAAGATAGGGGTGCCTGGGTGGCTCAGTCAGTTGAGCATCCGCTTCGGCCCAGATCATAATTTCATGGGTTGTGGGTTCGAGCCGCACGTTGGGCTCTGTGCTGACAGCTCAGAGCCTGGAGCTGCTTTGGATTCTGTATCTCCCCTCTCTGCCCCTCCCCCGTTCGCACTAGCTCTCTCTCTCAAAAATAAATAACAAAACATTTAAAAAAAATACATAAGACATATAGAAAACAAATAGCAAAATGGCAGACATATATTCTACCTTACCAGTAATTTAAACTAAATGTCAATGAATTAAACACATCAACTGAAAGACAGTAATTAGCAGAATTGATTTTTAAAAAAAGATCCAACCTTACACTATCTAGAATACACACAATTTACAATCAAAGACACAAATATGTTAAAAGTTAAAAGGTAGCATATATTATACAAACTGCAACAGAAAGAGAGTTGGAGTGGTTATACTAATATCCAACAACATAGACTTTAACAAAAATTGTTACTAGGGACAAAGTAGTATATTTTGTAATAACAAAAGAATCATCTTACCAAGAGGTATAGTAACTATAAACATATATACATCCAACAGCAAAGCCCAAGAATACATGAAGCAAAAACTGAATTCAATGGAGAAACAGACGGTTCAACAATAATCGAGACTTCAAAACTCCATTCTCAATAATGGAGAAAACGATTAGACATAAAATCAACAGGGAACTAGAAGGCTGAATAGCACTAAATCAAGTAGTCCTAACACTATACCCCAAAACAGCAGAACACACATTCTTCTTTACTAAACATGGAATATTCTCCAGAAATAGACATTAATCAGCGCATGAAGTAAGTCTTTAAAAAATGAAAATAATACAGAGTATGTTGTATGAATATAATGGAATGGAATTAGAAATCAACAAATGAAAAACTGAAAAATTCACAGCACAGAAACTGAACAGCACACTGTTAAGCAAGCCATGGATCAAAGACAAAATCACAAGGGAAATTAGAAATACTGAGACAAATGAAAATGAAAACACAAGACTTCAAAAGCATTAAAAGCAGTGTTCACAGGGAGATTTATAGCTGTAAATACTTATAATTAAAAATAAAATTACCAAGGAGCACCTGGGTGGCTCAGTTGGTTATGCCAACTTCAGCTCAGGTCATGATCTTGCAGTCAGTTGAGTTTGAGCCCACGTCAGGCTCTGTGCCGACAGCTCAGCCTGCTTTGGATTCTGTGTCTCCCTCTCTCTCTACTTCTACCCCCCTCATGCTCTGTCTCTGTCTCTCAAAAATGAATAAACGTTAAAAAAACAATTTTTAAAATATAAATTTACCAAATCAGTAACAAACTCAACCCAACACCAGAAGGATGCAAATAATAAAGATCAGAGTGCAGATTAAAGGAAATAAACATTAAAAACAGAACTAGCAAAATCAAAGTTGGTTCTTTTAAAAGGTCAACAGAATTGACAAATAGACCACAAGACTGACCAAGAAAAAAAAAAAGAGAGAAGATTTCAACTTCTAAGTTAAGAAAATAAAGTGAGCCATTGCTCAAGATCTTACAGAAATAAAAAGGATTTGTAAGAAAATACTATGAACAATTATATGCTAACAAATGAGATAACCTGGATGAAACAGGCAAACTCCTAGAAACACATAAACTACTAAAAGTTATTTAGAAAAAAAATAGAAAATTTAAACAGACCTATTACAAACAAACAGATTTAATCAGAAATCAAAAAATCCCCCCCCCCAAAAAAACCCAGGACCAGATGGTCTCCCTGTTGAATTCTACTAAACATTTAAAAAAAGAATTAACACATCCTTTCCAAACTCCACATAAAAAGTATGAGAGGTGAAACTTCCTACTTCTTTTTACAGAGCCAACATTACCCTGATACCAAAGTCAGATAAAAATATCACAAGAAATTTTGGGTCGATGCAGGGTGTGATGTTAGAAAGATGGCAAAATAGGAAGACCTGGACCCTCCTTCTTTCTACAAACACATCAATTTAATAATTCATGGGAAAATTCCCTGTGAGGGAAATGCAGAAATTAATTGAGAGCCTCCTACATCCTGAGTGAATATGAAACTAGACTCATCAAAGCTAATAGAGAGATTTGGGATATCTGGCCAGAATACCTACCCCAGGCACAGCAACATACAATTAGGAAGAGATCCCCCAGCTTCTCCTAGGGGAGGGAAGGAACTGGTTCAAGTGTCCAGTGCCCCAGCTCTTCAGAGGGTACTCTCCAGAGGACTGTTTTCTGTCTTGCCAATCTTGGATCTCAAAGAGTCCTCCACAGTCTAGGTGCCTGAGAGAGAATGGAGATAGCAACTCCCTCTAGCTCATCAAGAGTAAGCAGACCAAAATCACAGCTGACTGCTTCTCCTTGGGGAATACAAGAGGTACTCTGCTTTCTAATACCGCAACTCTTCTGCGGACTACCCAAAAGATGAGCTTCTGACTTGCCTGCCTTGGACTGCTGATGGCTGCACAGAAGCTAGTAAGAACAGAGCTGGAGATTTGGGATGGCCGTCACTGTAGTCCTCCTCCCAGTTCAGCACAGGGTGGGTGAAAAAACCCAGGTCCCATCTTCTCCCCAGAGAGGGAAAGAATTAAATTGACTGTCCAAAAATCCAATTTGGGGGGACATGCCCAAGGAATTGGCTTTATTCTTGCTTGTCCTGATGCAATGACAGGACTTGGCATACCCTAGACCCCTGGGAGCTGCAAAGAACAAAGAAAGTGGGCTTGACCAGACCAAGGGTTTGAGAGGCTCCCAGAATCTCAGGTTGGGCTGAGATTTCTCCAGTACAAGGCAAGTCTGTGAAGACCGGGAGAGGTACCTGCTTTTTCTAATGCACAAGAGTCATAAGAAAAATGAAGAATCAGGTAAAGATGTTCCCTATATAAAGAATACATAAAGAATAGAATATATACATTTTGAAACTCAACATCAAAAAAAAAAAACAACTTAATTTTAAAAACAGCCAAATTGTTTGAATATATATTTTTCCAAAGAAGATACACCAATGACTAAAACGCACATGAAAAAATAACTATCATTATTTGTTAGGGAAAAGTAAATCAAAACAACAGTAAGATAACATTGATTAAGATGTTATCTTAAGTAATGGGTAAGTAAGATACCCATTGATTATAACCAAAACATGGACAATAACAAGTGTTGATAAGGATTTGGAGAAATTGGAACTCTTATACCTCACTGTTATGAAGGTAAAATGGTGCACCACTTTAGGAAATAGACTGGCAGTTCCTCAAAATGGTAAACACAGAATCACTACGACCCAGCAACTCACCTCCTAAGCATTATAGTCAAGAGAATTCAAAACATATATACTCACAAAAATATATACAATAATATTCAGAGCACTATTTGTAACAGTTAATAAGTGAAAACAACCCAAATATCTACCAAGTGATTACAGATAAGCAAAATAAGGTATAGCATACTACAGAATATTATTTGGTCATAAAAAAGGAATGAAGCACTAATACAAGTTACAACATGATTGAACCTTGTCAACTTTATGCTACATGAAAAGCCAGGCCAAAAGACCACCTATTGTATGATTTTGTTAATACAAAATGTCAAGAATCCATAGAAACATAAAGTAAATTAGTTGTTGCCAGGAGTGGGGGGAGGGCATACAGGACTGCTAATGGGTAAGGCAGGGTCTCTCTTTGGTTTTGAAAACGTTCTGAAATTAGATGGTGGTGATGTGAATATACTAAATCTAGGTTGCAGATAATACAGTTTGTGAATTACAACTCAATATAAAGAAAAACATAAATCTTTTTTTAATTTTTTTTATGTTTATTCATTTTTGAAAGACAGAGAGAGACAGAGCACAAGCAGGGGTGGGACAGAGGGGGGGGGCGGGGGACACAGAAACTGAAGCAGGCTCCAGGCTCTGAGCTGTCAGCACAAAGCCTGACGCGGGGCTTGAACTCACGAACTGCGAGATCATGACCTGAGCTGAAGTTGGATTCAACCAACTGAGCCACCCAGGCGCCCCCAAAAAATAAATCTTATTCAGAGTAATTTTATTTATCAAAAAGTTGTGAATACATTGCGGAGAGTTTCCATATATTCTATATCCTATTGTCTATTATGAACATCTTCTATCAGTATAGCATATTTGTCACAGCTAATGAACCAATATTGATACATTAATTAAAGTCCATACTTACTCAGATTCCCTTGGTTGTTACCTAACATCCTTTTTTAGGATACCACATTAAATTTGGTTATCATGTCTCTTTAGCCCTCTCTTTGCTGGGACAGCGTCTTACATTCATCTTATTTTTGATGACTCCAGTAGTATTTTTATTATTTTTTAAATTTTATTTTAGAGAGGGAGAGAGAGTGCGAGTGGAGAAGAGGGGTAGAGGGAGAGAATGTTAAGCAGACTACACACTCAGCATGGAACCCAACACGGGGATGGATCCCACAACACTGGGATCACGACCTGAGACAAAATCACGAGTTGGGCGCTCAACCAACTGAGCTACCCAGGCGCCCCGATGACTCCAATAGTTTTGAGGTGTGCTGTTATGTGCTTTGTAGACTGCCCCTCAACTAGGATTTGTCTGATGTTTTTCTCACAATTAGACTGGAAGTGTAAGTTTGGGGGAGGAAGATTACACAGACAAAGCGCTATTCCCATCCTATCATATCAAGGGTATCATACTATCCAGACAATTTTTGTCTGTTGTTATCTTGATTGAGTGAATTAGTGTTTGATTAGGATCAGATTTTTCCACTATCAAGTCATTCCCCCACCCCTCCCATACTGTTCAGTTGGAAAGGAAGTTACCTTATGCAGAGCATACTTAAAATTTGGGGAGTTATGTTCTATCTCCTTTAATATAGAATATCTACTTAAATTATTTAGAAATTTTCTGTGAGGGAGATTTATCTATTGTTTCTTATTTATTTATGAGCATTGATGTCAGCATGTACTCATGGATATTTTATTCTGTATATTTTTTATAATCTAATGTTATTTTAATTTTTTGCTCAAAGCGCTCCGGCTCTGGCCACTGAGACCTCTTTCTGTTGGTTCGTTTGTCCCACTGACATACTATTATTGTGTTTTTTCATTCGTTTGCTTTGTTTTTTTAATCAGCATTTCTGTCTTCTCTGTACTACAAGATGCTTCCAGGCATCATCTGGTATGCCCCAGTCCTAGAATCAGCCATTTCTCCACGAGCCAGTGTTAAAATATTAAATACTTAGATAGTCACTGGAAAATAGCTGCTGCCCTAGGTCCCCTGGGTGCTCCCTCACCCTCCTTTCATGTTGGTCCTTTTCCACCACCTAGTAACTAAAAGGTGAATGCCCCATACAATAGGAGGCCCAGGCACCCAGAATCCTGCCCCGGTACAAGAGGCTTCTTCATCTAGCATCTGTTCTGATTGGTCTATGCCAGTGCCAGACAGACTGTTAAATACTTTGACTCTCACCCCTGCTTTAGAGCTAGTGGTTGTTCTAATCTTTGCTTTCTTTAACTTATGCTGTTTAGAAGAAAATGACATTAGAAGTTAGCATGTGCTATTTTCTTCCTAAAAAATGTCTTTCTGTGGTCAAGACAGACAGTAGACTGTATGTCATAGGGTTGCTTCTTTTGGATGGTCTTATGTAAAAAAAAAAAAAAAAAAAAAAAAGTTGATCTAAGTTTTCCTAAGGAGAAAAATTCATCTTGTCACAGGCATATTTTAAGAGGACATCATTTGAGGGGGACCTAGGTGGCTCAGTTGGTTGGGCATCGGACTTTGGCTCAGATCACGATCTCACGACTCGTGCGTTTAAGCCCCATGTTGGGCTCTCTGCTGTCAACGCACAGCCTGTTTCAGACCCTCTGTCTCCCTCTAGGTCTGTTCCTCCCCAACTTGTTCTCTGTCTCAAAATAAATAAATTTTTTTTTTTTAAAAAAGACATCATTTGAGAAGACTTACTTCACTTAGGTCTTTTGCCCTGATTCTGATTGTTGGACAGATCACAGGTGCATTTCTTCATTCTCCAGCTTTGCACTACCCTACGGCATTCTGTACTGTCATTTAATTACTGCAACTGATTTAAGTTTTGGCATGATGTTGTCCGCTTATTGGACATGGAGTGAGTCTCGGACTGCAGGCAGACATTTCGCTATCACATGAAGAAGGACGTTGTCACTAAGGATGTGAACTACTAGATCACTTAGGCTCTTCCTGTGGCTTAGGTGATTTGCTTTTGTTATAAATGTACTTATGCTTCTTCTGAATAACTGGACACAAAGAGATGTATAATGGATCCCATTTCCCTTTCGTCCTAGGCTTCTAGTAGGCTGTGAGTCAAACTTGTGCTTCTATTGTAGCCAGTGTGTAGAGTTTTATAAGATTAGATACTACTGTGATATTGTCTTCCTAGTATCATTTTCTCTTTCATTCTTTCACTCATATTTAATTATACACCAAATATATAAACAGGGACACCTGGGTGGCTCAGTTGATTAAGCGTCCCACTTCAACTCACGTCATGATCTCACAGTTTGTGGGTCAAGCCCCACATCGGGCTCTGTGCTGACAACTTGGAACCTGGCCTGCTTCAGAGTCTGTGTCTCCCTCTCTCTTTGCTCCTCCTCTGCTTTCACCCTGTCTCTCTCTCAAAAATAAATGAATATTAAAAAATAAATAAATAAATAAATAAATAAAATGAATATTAAAAATATACATGTATTATATATAATTTATATTATATTATGTTATTAATATACAATATTAATTCTATTAATTATAATTATAGTTACTTATAATGTATTGATATAATTAACATATATTAATATAATGTGTAATATTAATATATATTAATATATTATATGTATATATACATACATACATACATACATACATACATTCTGGCTAAACTGTGGCCCAATCAGTCACATAAATATTATTTAGTGGTTATGACTTTTATTATAAAATAAGCAGATTGAATCTCACATAAGTGTCTTTCATGCCTTTATTTCTCCAGTTTTGTTTCTGCTCTTACACTATTTCATTGCCATATTTAGCCCTCCATCTGCTTATATATCACACTCCTTTGCCAATAAGTCAAGAGAGAAGCCTGATATCAAGGTGACTTATATATTTAAAATTGATTCTATTTCTCTGTTTTTATTCACTAGAGCTCAACAAATGGAAATTGCATTCATTCAAGGAGTTAAACATTTGTCTCCTCATGAACTCAATTCTGCCATCAACTTTCTCTGTTGTATTGTGCTTATTTAAACTGTAAGAGCTCTCCCTCAGTTTCATTTCAAGCCACTTGAAATCTACCTTATATTTCAATGGACATGAATGACTTCAATGCCTAGAATCTTAAGACCAGCCCAAGAGAATGCTGTCTGTAACTCTGGCCATAATCACATGGCAAATATGTGCTATTTTTGCCTTGCAAGTAACCCCTTTCCTTCCTCTGTTAATAGTAACCGTATTTCCTCTAAGGGACATATCCCATAGGGTTTGGTTAGAGCTGTTAGTGCTATCTAGTCTTGGAAACTCAGCTGGATGATGACTCTGTTCACGACAATTTGTTTAAGGATGGGCGAGTGACCCAAACTGGATCTAAGTGAGCCTTCCCTGGGGCTTTCATGTTCAAGTTACTGAATAAAAAAATTCTGTTCTCGCCACTGATAAAGAAAAGTGGCACGAAGTGAATCTTGGGCTGTAGGCAGCTATTTCGCACTCACATGAAGTTCCATGGGTAGAAAGAGATTTGGCACCCTGAGGACATTGCTTTGAGCCCTTGCTTTCAGCCATGCCCGGAATCAACATCCTTCATCAACTTTTCAGTTTTGTAAGGCCAATGAATATCATTTTTGGTTAAGTCAAACTGAACAGAGTTTCTGTCTTCTGCAATTGACAGTCCTGACTAATCACTGTATATTGTATGAGGTGATAAAACCTTGTATTAGGTATAAACCAAGTGTCACTGGAATACAAAGGAGAGGGTCACTAAGCTTGAAAGGGGCCAAGGAAGGCTGTTCAGAGGATGTAGCAGATGAATTCAATCCTAAAAAAATGAGTTTTCAAAGAGAGGAAGCAGATCAAACAGTGTGTTCAAAAACCTGGGATCATGAAAGAGCACAGCACATCAGATTCTGGAATCCAGAACATGTGGTAGGTAGGTGTAGACCGTGGCTTATACTCAAGAAGCAGAAACTGAGATGGAGTTTTGCATACAAAATATTTAGTAGACATCAACACATGTAGATGAGAGGAGTAAAAACTAGGACCAGAAAGAGGAGAAAAGACAAACCTCAAAACTTTGGCCAGCCCCCTCGAGAGCTTTGGGCTGAAAAGATTAGCCTTTTTAAACTCCCATTTCAATTTATTATTGGACAAGGGCCACTACGGAAAGCGTGTGTCTCCAGGCACAAGTGTTCTCTGTAACTGAGGCAAATCTGAGGCAGCTGACAACCCCCTCGACAATGTGTTCAATAAATCCTTGTCTTAATGAGCGTCTAAGTAATGCATTTCTGTGTCTTTCAAAGGAACAAAGAGGTGAATTTTAAAAAATAAAGAAAGGGGCGCCTGGGTGGCTCAGTTAGTTAGACCTCCAACTTTGGCTCTGATTCAAGCCCCACGTCAGGCTCTGTGCCGGCAGCTCGGAGCCTGGAGTCTGCTTCAGATTCTGTGTCTCCCTCTTTCTCTACCCCTCCCCTGCTCATGTTCTGTCTCTCTTTCTCTCTCAATTTTTTAAGAAATTTTAAAATTTTTAAGAAAATTTTAAGTATTTAAAAAAACCAAATAAAATAAATAAAAAATAAAGACAGAACATTTCTCTTCATAAGGAACCTCAAATACTATGCTATGAATCTTGGCCTCTATCCTGTAGGTCTTAGAAATCTTCAGCTGGGAAGTGCAAAGGTTATATGTTCTTTTCAGAGAAGTATTTCTGAAATTCATCTGTTTAGTCACTGAGAATCTTCCATATGCCAGGCACTATTCTTCATACTTGAGTTATATCACCGAAAACAAACAACAAAGAAAAATCTGCATCCTCATGAAGTTCATATTTCAGAAAAGGAAGATGGACATAAATAATAAACATAATATATCCATAAATTATAGACTACATTAGGGAGGTTAGCGCTATGGAAAAAACCGAACAAGGCAAGAGAGATGAAAGGTGCTGGGGAGAGAGTTACAGATTACAATTTAAAATAGGATGATTTACACAGAAGGCATGAGCCACGGAATACATGGGAGCAAGCACGGCAGGCAGGAAACAAAGCCAGTGAAAGAGCCTTCAAGCAAATGCTTGTCCAGAAGGACTGAAGAGAAAGGTCCTAAGTCATCTCCAGAAGAGTGTGAAAGTGAATGAAAAAGGGCAGTGCTTCTCATACTTTTTCTTTCATTTTTTAGACTCCTCTCCTCCTAGAATCAATGTTTGCTTGCTCGGGGCAATATAACCCCCACTAAGAATGAGAGAACTAAAGAAATGTAGCATTATTGCCAGGCAGGCAGCGTTTATGAATGTTCTTGCTGTCATTAGGTTCGTGGTCGTGAAGTTAAAGAATAACCAATCAGGATGGCTGCATGTTCTATTCCATTCACAGTCAGCTATATGGGTCAAAGCACGGAATAAGCAGAAGTTCTATTTAACCCATGTTGTGGTTCACCAAACAAGAACAACAAACCTAAGAGGAGCAAAAGAATTAAAGCTATAGTCAACACAGGGATTATGATGATTAACCATGGAATACAAAGTGGATGAGCAAGAAGGAATGTCAAAGGAATGAAAGACAATAGAACAGTGTTTAAATCAATGGATTGAAGGTTCTGGTGAATAAAAGGATAGTTGAGGTTTGGCTTCTTCAAAAGCTGAGAGAGAAAAGTAGAAACTGATGGCCTGAGAATAGAATACATAAGATTGAATGTAAGGAAAGGTTACAGAACTGATAATATCAAGGTATGGCGGATGATATAGTGCTAAGTGCCAGAGGCAGGGGCAAGGGAAGATCAAGTTCCTCTACCATGTCTCCTCTGATACCAAGTCAGGGAGGGAGGAAGAGGAGACCTTGTTAATTCAGGGTGAAGGTGGAAGCCCCGGCTCCCCATGTGGTCTCCACTGACACCAGGGTTGAGACCTGGTAGTGTCTAATGAGGATAAGAATTCTGCTCCCTGCTCAGCCTTTTATGACACTACCCATGAGGCAGGAGGAGTGTGGTTTGGTGACTCTCCTTACAGCCTAGTTGAGTGTGGAGGTCTGGATTGGCCTTTGCTGATCTGGGTGGGCATAAGACCACATTTATTTCTGTGATATAGGTTGGAACAGAGCGATTCATTTCTAAAACTTCTCTGACTTGCAGGGCTGCTGATTTCCTGGTCCTTTGGATAGTGATAGAAGGCTTTGTTGGGTGTTTTCTTGCTGTTGTTTTGCCTTTTTTCTTCTCAAGAGGGTTTATGGTACTTGTGGCCATTGAGAGAGTTCAGGGTTTTTAATGACCAAACTGGGTAAACCAAGGGTTTCTTTAGAATCTGAAGAGAGACAAGTAAGGGTAGATGTGGCCCTCAGAGAATCAGGGTATCTGGGATAATGACCAGTTCCTAGTGTCAAGATTTGGTCAAAACTCACCCTGAGACATCAGTACCAGGGCAAACTGTGTGCCCAAATAACTTGGCTGAAAAGGAAACAGAAGGCATCCTGGCCTCGCATATGGTATTTAGAACAGACTGCCCATCAGTGTGACTGGAGAGGTACTTCTACACCCCTTATCAGGTATAAGTGGATGCAACCATTTTTTTAAACTTCTGGAACTCTGTGAAGCTCACGAGTATTCAGGTCCATTAAACCTCAGTGGAATGGGGAAAAGGATACAGCAGGCTAACAACTCCAGGGTTCACTTTCAGGGTAGCCTTATAACAGAGCTAAAATGGCAACAAAATCTAGAAGTTAAAGCAGAATGGTTGAATTTAAGCCATAAGTCTGTTATATAGATTTACAATCCTGTTACATTAAAAAATTCATGGTGTAACAGTAACTGTTTTTACTCAAAGGAAGATACAATACGGAATTAATTATATGGTAATCATTTAAGTGCAACAAATAATTTCCCTCAAAATGGACACTTTACTCACATTAAGACAGACAACTGATTTTTTTTTTTCCAGATCCACACCACTTTCTCCCTACAGTACATATCATCGTCTATTAACAGGTTGAGCTTTTCTACCTCTGTCATCAACTGTCACTGGACGTGAGCTTCCCCAGGAAGAATGTGAATCTGGCCAATGCAACTCTCTTCAGGTAAAGCAACCCCAAAAGAGCTGACGGCCGGGTCAGTAAGTCCTTCCCTAAATGGGATCTGGGCAGCACAGCCATCTCCCTATTCACCAGAAACAGGATATCAATAAAGACTGGTTGAATGAATGAAACTAGCAAATAATTAAATAACTCCATGACAGTGCAAACAAAATAACTAGTTTTGTTTCAGCTTCTGTTAAATTTTCAGCAAAAAAAATTACTATAATTTTGTAAAATAGACAGTTCCCTTGTTTTATCTTCCATTAGTCAATTAACATTGCTTATTAAGCACTTTGTTCGTAAGTATGTTAAGAACAATGGAAATAGAGGGTACACTTTCTCCATTCAACCATACTAAAATCTTATTTGTTCTCCAGACTATATCCAGCCTGCATATACATATCATAGAATATTAGAACTTGATGGTCCAAAAATCTTGGAACAGAGATATCAGTAACTTGAGGTAGGACACCCTTATCTTACTACTAAGGGAATGGGGTCCATAAATACAAAATAACTTACTAAAACACCCAGCTTAACAGTCATATTGGTTCAAACTTCTATCTTGATTGATTCCTCTCTGAGTTGAGTGTCAAAAAGAAATTTATGATTTCTAATTTCATAGGAAACACAGCTAATGGAATATGAAATGATATGCTCATATTAATTATTAAACTGATTTTAAGTGGTGAAACAGATCAGAATTCAGGTCCCTTCACTGCCCACTTTTATATATTTTTATTTGCATATTACTTTATTCCCCACTGTTACATAGTGACTTTGAACTATTAATGTCGATCTTTTTGTTCATCTGTCTTTGTATATTTCAGTTACTATATGTCACTATATAAAATCTTTATTCAATATGATTTATGTGAATAGGATAACAACTCACTTATCTAGAAACTTCTTGGTGAAGACAAATAAAATAAAAATAATAAAAAGAACATCTGGGGAACTGGATTCTTGCTACCAAATCTTTCAGGAGCTGTGTTATCCTGAACAAGATCTGCAATTTTTTCAATTTCCTGTTTGGCTAAAAGAACATTAAAACTTCTATGAAGTCCCACTTGTCTATTTTTGCTTTTGTTGCCTATGCTTTTGCTGTCATATCCAGGAAGGCATTGCCAAAGGCCAATATCAAGAAGCCTTTTCCATATTTTCTTCTAGGTCTTATGTTTAACTCTTTTATCCATTTTGAGTTGAATTTCGTGTGGTGTAAGATAAAGATCCAATTTCATTCTTGCCTGTGGATATCCAGTTTTCTCTCATTTCTTAAAGAGACTGTCCTTGTCAAAGACCAGCAGACTATATCCGTGTGGATTTATTTGAGGGGCTCTCTATTCTTTTCCATCAGTCTGTAGGTCTATCTTTCTGCCAATACCATACTGTTTTGATTATTGTAGTTTTGTAATATATTTTGAAATCAGGAGGTGTGCCCAGTTTCTTCTGTATATCAATAATACCTTGAAAACCTGTTAAAAAAAAACTCCTAAGAAGTATAACTTTTTTAAACTCTAATGAATATTTGAAAGTCCTTCGTTTACCACATGGTTTAAACTTATTCTGTGTCCTTCTAAAGGAAAGAGGTAGAATAAAAGTTATAAAAAGACTGGTGTCAGCTCACTAAGGAGAATTTTCTACTATATAAAATTGTCCAACAGATCTGTTTGCCTCAGATATAATAGCTTCCCTATCACTTCAAGATTCAGTGGGCTGAACATTTGTCTGAGAAGTTTTCTAAAGTGTTCTTGCATATTCAGAAATGTTGGATTAGAGAACCTCAAACTTTATCTGTAAATCTAAGTTTGCACAACTCTTTGGAAAATAAATTGGCTGTTCCCTGTAGAATGACTTACACCACCTGCTCCTTGGCTAGTATATGCTTTCTGAGTTATTAACTGAATGTTGGAATTTGTCATCTTTGTTATTATAATAGGCTACTCTCTCCTAGTAAGTCAATTTGGCAAACTTCAAAGTTTCTGTGGGACACCCACAGTATGGGGGAGATGTGAGCAGGGAAATACCAAGCTTTATTCAAACAAAGGTGAGGTACAAGGGACTTCTATCCTTATCTTTATTATTCTTTCTTCCCTTGTCTAATGAAATAGTACATTCTTTACTGATTACATAAGACTTTTGTCAGAGTGAAATAAATATTTTTACAAGTAAAAAGTGCTATATGAATATAATGTTATTACTCAAGATCATTATTAAATGATATCCAAGCAAGTGTCATCTCTGACACTAGAAACTTCAGTCCAACAAACATGAGAAAATCAATCAATGAAGCTTTCTGACATCTATTAATAGCAGATTATTGGAGCCTTCTATATCAACAGCCTCCATTTGAGAAAGCTTTAGCAAACATAATTTTAAGGGGCTAAGAATGGAGTAAGATTTCATTAGGCAGTCTTTAAAGAAAGCTGCATAGGGGCGCCTGGGTGGCTCAGTCAGCTGAGTACCCAACTCTTGATTTTGGCTCAGGTTGTGATCTCATAGTCAGTCGTGAGATTGGGATCAAGCCTTCTGTGGAGCTCTGCACTGGGCTTGGAGCCTGCTTAAGATTCTCTCTTTCCCTCTGCCTCTGCCCCTCCCCTGCTAGTGTGCTCTCGCTCTCTCACTCTCTCTCTCTCTCTCAAAAAAAAAAAAAAGAAGGAAAAAAATAAGGAAAGCCACAAATGAAAATTAGTGCAAATTACTTAAATCCATTCAAAGTAGAACTGTAGAGACAAAGATTGTGTCATATTATACATAGCAATCAGTTTCATTAACTCATTCAGCCCAGCCATCTGTTTTATTTCCATGCTAGCAGATTACCAAAGTAAGGTTTTCACTTTTTAGTCTATTATTTCATGTAAAACTCTGCTCTAGTTGACAAGACTGGAATGGGGGAAGGGGACGAGACTCACACTTGTTTCACCACCAAATGTTCTGTGTCTTATTTCATCTTAAGATGAGGAAGAAGAGCACAAGTACCAACAAAACAGTGTTCCAATGACTTCTTCTCAGAAACAAAAGACTAAGGGGTGCCTGGGTGGCTCAGCTGGTTAAGCATCCAACTTCGGCTCAGGTCATGATCTCACAGCTCTTGAGTTCAAGCCCCACGTCAGGGCTCTGTGCTGACAGCTCAGAGCCTGGAGCCTGTTTCAGATTCTGTGTCTCCCTCTCTCTCTCCCCTCCCTCGCATGTGCTCTTTCTCTCTCTCTCAAAAATAAACATTAAAAAAATTTTTTTTAAAGAAAGAAAAAGAAGACTGAAAAACATACCAGTTATATTTAGTGTTAGATGTTGAGTATATTTTGATTTGAAATGCACCATAAATCAAGGGTAGCTCTGTACTAGTTTATCAGGTTTCTAAGAGTTACTAATTCTGTCCCCTTGAGTAAGAGATAATTCTTTAGACAATAATAATTAGACCCTCACTCTTCTGACTGGAGCCTGGGGAAAATAAAAAAATGATGAAAAAACCATTGGATGCTTCTTAGGAACAAAAAGGAGTGGGGGAACAAGCAGTGGTGCTAAGGAAGCAAGAAGAATGATCTTCATGCAGGCAGGCAATGAGTATTTTGCTTACTAAAATGTTTTAGCAACTTACTAGACATGTCTCTGGAGGCAAAGGAAACAAAAGCAAAAATGAACTATTGGGACCTCATCAAGACAAAAAAAAAAAAAAAGCTTCTTCATAGCAAAGGAAACAATCAACAAAACTAAAAGGCAACTGACAGAATGGGATAAGATATTTGCAAATGACCTATCAGATAAAGGGTTAGTATCCAAAAATCTATAAAGAACTTATGAAACTCAACACCCGCACAAAAAAATAATCCAGTGAATAAATGGTCAAAAGACATGAACAGAGATTTCTCCAAAGAAGACATCCAGATGGCTAACAGATACATGAAAAGATGCACAACATCACTCATCATCAGGGAAATACAAATCAAAACCACAATAAGATACCACCTCACACTTGTCAGAAAGACTAAAATTAACAACTCAGGAAACAACAGGTGTTGGGGAGGATGCATAAAAAAGAGAACACTTTTTCACTGCTGGTGAGAATGCACACTGGTGTAGTCACTTTGGAAAACAGTATGGAGATTCCTCAAAAAACTATAATTAGATCTCTCCTACAACTCAGCAACTGCACTACTAGGTATTTATCCAAAGGATATAAAAATGCTGATTCAAAGGGATATATGCACCCCAATGTTTATACCAGCTCTATCAATAATAGCCAAATTATAGAAAGAGCCCAAATGTCCATCGACTGACAAATGGATAAAGATGTGGTGTGTGTGTGTGTGTACACAACAACAGGAAGGAACAACGTGGATGGAACTAGACAGTATTATGCTAAGCAAAATAAGTCAGTCAGAGAAAGATAACGATCATATGATTTTACTCATGTGGAATTTAAGAAACAAAACAGATGAACATAGGGGAAGGGAAACAAAAATAAGATAAAAACAGAGAGGGAAGCAAACCATAAGAGACTCTTAAATACAGAGAACAAACTGAGGGTTGCTGGAGGGATGCTGGATGGGGTAATGGGCTAAATAGGTGATGGGCATTAAGGAGGGCACTTGTTGGGATGAGCACTGGGTGTTATATGTAAATGATGAGTCACTAAATCCTACTGCCGTAACCATTATCACACTATATATTAACTAACTTTGATTTAAATAAAATTTAAAAGATAATAATAATAAACAAGAAAAAATAAAGGGATATGGACATGGTAAATATGTGGATAATCTTAACAGATGATATTTTACACTTTCTATTAATTTCTTGAAAAACACAACTGACTGTATATATTTAACATCACTGAACTATAAATTTAAAAGTAATTAAGATTTTAAAAATGTTTTAAAAACCTAACTTCAGCTTCATAACTTCCCAAATAAGAGTAAGCCAAGAAAGCATAATATAGAAAGCTGGCAATGGTCAAGGGTTAGTCCTAGATGGGTCATGAAGATCATATCCATCATCAGCCATACCCACCCTAAGGGAAAGTACCTACACAATAAGGTTATGCAAAATTAGCAGCTGGAAACCAGGGGGGTGGATGCACCAAGACATTGGTAATTGGTATAATTATATTTTCTCTACTTTGTCCATAACATCCAGATTTTCCCTTTTTTTCTCTCCCACCTCTGTCTTTTCTTTTTCTTCCTTCTTTCTCTCTCTCTCTCCCTCCCTCCCTTCCTCCCTTTCTTGCTTCCTTTTGTCCTCCTTCTCCTCCTCCTCTTCCTCCCTTCCTTCCTTTTCTTTCTCTCTCCCTTTCTTTCTTTCTTTCCTTTTTTTCTTTCTTCCTCTCTGCTTCCTTTCTTCCTTCCTTCCTTCTTTCATCCCTTCCTTCCTTCACCTCCTTCTCCTCTTTTCCTTTTTCTTCTTAGTATGACACTGGATACATAATGTAGGCAGACTAGAGACAATTTGATGAGCTGGTCCTTATTTTTTTAATTGGCCCATAAGCTACTCCTCAATACCTCCATTAAAAAACTTATCTACATAGTTTCCACAACTTTGTATAAGATTATCATTTTTATCTTGTGGAAAATTCTTAAATATTATAATGTTGACAACAATGCAACCGTTTGTTCCCACTTTACCAATGCTGACAATTCCACAGACAGGGCTTATTTTAAGTAAAATAGATTATTATAATAGACCCAAATTATTCAGGTGACTCCATGTTTTATTTCCTGTTTAATTATTAAAGAAACTATTAAAAT
Organism: Felis catus; assembly: GCF_018350175.1. Taxonomy (NCBI): domain Eukaryota; kingdom Metazoa; phylum Chordata; class Mammalia; order Carnivora; family Felidae; genus Felis; species Felis catus. The sequence continues at coordinate 28,279,596 of NC_058384.1, read as the reverse complement.
TAAATAAGTACATTAGCTAAGAAACCCTAACAGAAATACAAAGTGGTAAGATCAAATGAGCCAAAATAAAAGTCAACAATAGGAAAAATAAAGATAATGTGACAAAATAAAATAAAATTTAGAATGGCAAAGAGCAATGAAGTAAGAAAAATATTAAATAATATAAACTATTATTATACAAGATAAAAAAGCCAGAAAACTGCATTGTCGATAAAAAAAAGTCACCAGAACAATACAGAAAGATAGACTGAAAAACAATCTTATTAAAAATGACCAATAAAATTTAAGAATAAGTAAAACAAGGCAAAACTCCACTAATAAAAGATTTCATTTCTTTTTGTGGAGTAAAGTGATATTCCAAGGTGAGTAAACAAGGATGGGGCATTCAAATCGAACAAGTGGATTCCCTTGGCCTAACAGAAGCAGGCAAGAGGGTAAGTTTCTCATTTAATTTTAAAAGTATCTTTAGGATCTCTCTCAAGTGATTCCTGAGAATGAAACCCCCCAGCGGGAAGCTCCATCAAAGACAATAAACCTATTCCTACAGCCCATGCATTTCAACTTGAAGATATATTTTTATCTAAAGACAAGACAATCTCCAGTTGGTATGGATTCTCCAGATCTGTGCAAGAGGCACATCTAGAGAGACAGTTTGTGGACTATTTTTCTCACCAAAGTGATAGATGTCCTGTTGCTGGTTTCAAAATAAATGCATGAAAAACAATTTTTACAGAACCTTAAATCACCCACATTGTAAATGTACTGCAACACACTAGGCTCCTAAAAAACCTTGATTAGCACAAATCTTTTGGACTTCCGGTTCTTAAAAAAAAAAAAGACACAGTCCTATTCCTTATCCAGAAATTCCTTATCAACAATTTCTCATATGCATTTTGAAATGTATACAATAGAAATGTCTATAGCTGTTCTTATTTAGGGGTCTCATATTGTACAGTTTTCCCGATGGCTAAAGTTGACTTCAATATATGCTTTCAATTGTAATTGATTATTAAACATTATAATAACATAACAGACATACACAGAATCAGTTATAGCGATTGACTTTACCGCCCATATTTAGTAATTTCCTATTATCCTGGTAAGCCAGTTATTTCTGTGTGATCACACTGACATGACAATATTTTTATGAAGATCTGTTCTTTATTGATAAGATATTTCTTTATTTTCAATAGGACAAGATCTTTTCTACTTCTGCTGCACTTTTTTCTCTCTTACATCATCAGAAAGCAGTATCTTGATGAAACACATTAGAAAAAGGGAGTTGTCTAAGCACACAATCCAGTTTTTCTGAATTTAGCTAAAAACTGGTCAAGCTTCAGGAGTTACCTGGGGACAAGGAGGAGCTAGGACGGGGCAGATGGGGAAGCAGGGCTTCACTCTCCACTGTTTATATTTTTGGCCTTGAAATAAATATACATTAACTATTTATTTGTTAAATTAAATATTTCAAGTGACTTAAATTTAATCAAATAGCTCATTTTTAAAAACCTGAGATTTTCTTTGAATTTTCTGAATTGTAGTAACAAAGAGCCGAAGTGACAACAGCCAGGACACATGGGCCATCTCTTAAGAGATCTTGGGTTTAATGTCCCACTGGAAAAGCCACCCAAGTGGCTCTACCTGACTGTGAATGCTTGATGTAACTAGTTATTTGGCTTAACTCAAATAAACGTTAAGAAATTTATTGCTGTTTGGGAATTAGTTTTTGTTCTTGTTTCCAAATGATTTTGTCAGCATTTCTTTTCATTAATTGTCACCAGCTCAGTTTGTAATTGTCTTCTTGTATCAACCACATGAAGTATATCAGTTCTATGTTCCCATTTTATAAAGAAAGATGGTGCTGAGAGCTAAGAATATTTCGCTATACTTATAGGGTAAGTTGAGACTAATTTTAGGGATGTAATGGAGATGTTAGTATTTTTGTTCCCTGATAGTTCATTAGAGATGGCTCAAAGCCCATTAAAAACAAGTATTTTTAAATAGAAACTTTTCGGGCCATGCCTGGCTGACTCAGTCAGTTGGGTGTCCAACTTCAGCTCAGGTCACCATCTCGCGGTTTGTGTATTCAAGCCCCAAGTCGGGCTCTGTGCTGACAGCTCAGAGCCTGAAGCCCGCTTCGGATTCTGTGTCTCCCTCTCTCCTTACCTCCTTCCCCCTCATGGTCTGTCTCTCTCTCCCTCTATCTCAAAAACAAATAAACATTAAAAAATTTTTTTAATTAAATAAATAAAATAAAAAGAAACTTTTACTGGGGCACCTGAGTGGCTCAGTCGGTTAAGCATCAGACTCTTGATTTCTACTCAGGTTGTGATCTCACAGTGTGTGAGATCAAGCCTCATGTGTGGCTCTGCACTGAACAGCGTGAAGCCTGCTTGGGATTCTCTTTCTCCCTCTCTCTCTCTGCCCCTCCCTCACTTGCTCTCTCTCTTTCTCTCTCGAAATAAACAAACTTAAAAAAAAAAAAAAAGAAAATTTTACTAACATAGGGGTTTTTTCCAATCCCATTTCTACAACAGGAAGGCCCCAGGAAATGTAGAGCTATATCATTTTTTTTCCTTTCTCACTAGCGGTTTGTTTTGGTTCCCTATGCTACATTTTCCATACCAGTTGATCCACAATTACCACTGAGCTAAAAATAATGTTTCCTAAATTGCCATAATCAGTAATACCATTTTATGATGAATTCAGTTGCTTGAGAAAAACACTGTTTTACTTAAATATGTGTCTCAGAATATGAAAAAAAAACTGTAATTTTTCTTGATAACTATATGTCAGTTTTCAGGTAAGGCATATGATTCCAGCATGGAAGTTTATTTTTTAAATTGTGCTCGACTGTTTGAGCCTCTTCTTTATTATAACTATGACTCTATAAAGAGACATGTTAAATTTTCTCTAAATGAGAAAATTTGATGTGAGGCTAAATTTTCTCATTTAGAGAAAATTTAGGAACGTAGGTCCTGTCTTTCCAGATCTTCTGCTCCATCATGCACCCATAGGACACTATGGAAAATTGCAAATAATCTCTTCAAAACAAATAGGTTTCCTGCAAGTTTGTTTTCTGGGGGCTTTCTTGTTATCTAGAAAGATATAAAGTCATTGTCTTTTGTTTTTAATTTTTTAAGATTTATTTATTTTCAGAGAGACAAACAGCACGAGTAGGGGAGGGGCAGAGGGAGAGGGAAAGAAAGACAGAGAATCCCAAGCAAGCTCCACACCATCAGCGCACAGCCCAATGTGGGGCCTGAACCCATGAAATTGAGAGATCATGACCCGACCTGAAACAGAGTTGGACGCTTAACCGACTGAGCCACCCAGGCGCCCCAGTCGTTGTCTTTTTAGATCTGGAACATCCCTTTAACATCATTAGTCCAAATTTCCCATTTTACACAAGTCATGAGATCCTGAGACGTGAATGGACTTGTGTGGAGGCGATCAGCAGCACCACAAGAAAGGGCAGCAAGTGCCAAGTGCAGCTCAGGTTTCCCTTGGTGCTTTCTGTCCGCTGCTCCCTTCCGCCCCCAGGAAGAGGTTCTGTAATGAGGTCGGATACTGCCACTCGGAATCTGCTGGAGAAGAGACTGGCCCTGATTCTCAACAGTACCAGAGAGGGCATAGTCCAGTGCACCAAGTAAGCAACCTAAGAGGGCTGGAACCACTGCGTCGCAGAAGCCTCACATCAAAGCCACAATGACTTGCTCATTCATATTGAAAGCAGACAGGATGAGACCAGTAACCTTTCCAATTATAAGGGGTACATTTTTGGTAGAGTAGCAAATGAGATCACTGGGGAGGAAGGAAAGGAAAGGAAAGGCTAGTTCTGGGGACAGACAGCCTCTAAACAATATTCAGAATAATTTCCTCCTAAATAAGAACATGCTCCACAGAAGCAGGTGAAAATGTAATTTTGGAGCAGTTGATAATGGTTCTGTCTCTGACATGTGTTCATTCCAAAAAGAACCGGGGCATCTGTTTGCTGATTTTGCAGGCAGTGTGTGATTGCAGTGAGGAGGACGCAGGGCTGCCGGAGCCCTGATGCTGGGGAGTGCAGTCTCTCCCCAAGGCAGCTAGAAGGGAAAACCATTACGGTGCTTGGAAAAGGGCAAGAAAATGAAAACTGATTGGGCTGTGAAATGAAGTCATCGTAACTGTGGCGTAAAAGTCAAGAATGATAGAAGAGTGTCATGCACAAGAAATGAGAGAGCCTTTTCTGCCTTGGAAACTTGCTTCTGTTTTTTCCAAATGACTAAGCAATGCCTGAAATATACCTCCAAGTTTGTATCTATCATTAATCTAATTCAGGAGAAATGTCTTCCCAGTCACAGTGTCTATTTGATCTGATTTCTTATTGTTCCCCAACGTGTTCCATTCCACTGACACCTCATCTGCTGTGCAATGTGCCTCTATGCCTTCGTGCTTGAAATACCTCTACTTAGCCAAATAATGCCCCTCTTCTTCCCTAATTCATGCCCCTGACCTCTTCAAAGTAAGATCCACAGGCTGTCTCTACCAGCAAGTCTTTTTCTTACTAAATCTTTCTGATTCCAAGTAGGTATTTACTAGGAAGCCTCTTCATGTGCACCTACTTGGATTATACTGCATTGTTTTGATGTGTGAATACTTTGTTTTATAAAGTGCATAAGTTTTTGTTATGGATTCTAGATCTATTGCCTCAAGAAATCCAAAATTCCTTGAAGATTTTCCTTATTCACTTTCTACTTTTACTGAAGAATTGAGCATATTGCCTGTGTGCCCTGGATACCCATACTAATTTTTATGGACTGTTTCCAAAGGGAAATCAGTCCCATTCTCTAACTCCATTTTTTTTTTTTTTTTGCATCATTTCACCACCAGGAATGTCAATGAACCATATTGAGAGAGAAGGCACACTAGGGACAAAAACCGCTAATGCACTTTATCTGATTTACCTAATTTGTCAAACTCATAACTCTTCATAAACATACTCACCACGAGAGAAGAAGTTATCACCTGACTCCACTTAATTTACAGAAAAACTGATACCATACCTACTATACCATACCATACCCTATCCTACCATTCCATACCATACATGAGAAAGAGTTACCCCCAGAGGGCATTAGAGCATTTGTCTGGCGGTCTCTGAATTGGCCTATTGTTTCCCAGGCTGGAAACATGGAAGACAGAAATGGAGATTGAGTTCTTGCTCTATCCTAGGTCTTCTGCAAAGGATACTCTGTCTTTTCATTCCTGTAGAAGCTCCAGTTTGTATAAAGCATGTAACCTGTAGGTAATGGGCAGGCAGAGCCAATATAGGCCCTTTTTAAATAGTCTCCTGTTCTTCAGATACCATTAAGTTGAGGCTTTCGTGTAGCTGTTCCTCAGGGCTTTCTTTCTCAGACTAATGATAGCAAGCCAGCATTTTGACTAAATGCTTACATAGGTCTTTCTGGATTTAAATTTTTTTTAACGTTTATTTATTTTTGAGACAGAGAGAGACAGAGCATGAATAGGGGAGGGGCAGAGAGAGAGGGAGACACAGAATCTGAAACAGGCTCCAGGCTCTGAGCTGTCAGCACAGAGCCCGACGCGGGGCTCTAACTCACGGACCGTGAGATCATGACCTGAGAGGTCTTTCTGGATTTAGATCATTAATTCCTCTATAATAATATACCATAGGGACTATATATTTGAAATCTTAGTAATCTGTTTAGGAAAATCAGTCATACCACAGGTGAATTAAACATGAAAATGTACTTTAAAAAAAAGCTCATTACGGTCATCATTTTGGTTTTAGTCAATCATTCATCACCTACTAATTCATGTAACAAACATACCTTACTTAAGTACTAGTTATGTGCCCAACACTGCTCTGAACATCTGGCAGAGGAGAAGAATAAATAAAATATGGCCCCCAACTCAAAGGACCTAGAATATTTTTTTGAAACACAGACAAATAAATAGATGATGTATTCAGGGTTCTCTGGGAGCTCAGAGAAGATAACCTTTTGGTAGGAGAATTCTAATCACAGATTAAGTCAGTGTCATACCTCTGAATTGTAGGCAAGCTGCATCATAAACAGGGGTTTAGGTTGGGAAGACAGAAAGTGATGTATTTAAAATTACCCTCCAAGGTCATTAGGACGTTGCCATATTGAAAACCATCCTACCATTCTCTTGACAGGTCCAAAACATTTTGTCTCCTTAAGTTTTGAGTACCAGATGAAGTAGAACCATGTTGTATGGAAAAAAATGTATTTTAAAATTGTACAAACACTCCAAGCTTGGCAAAATGCTCACACTAAATAACCGACATCGAAAAACAGATCTGAAGAGATCATGCTTCCCTCTCAGACTCACTTCAGGGCTTTTGCTCTTTGAGCTGAATGCAGGACTGAAATTTCCACACGATTCTTTTCTTCTTTTTTACATGAATGCATGTAGTTGAATTCTCATCAATTAAATATAAGATGGTGCAATTCTGTCTTCTGACTGTATCCACATGTCAGTCCTCCCCCCCTTCTTCCTCCTCTCTCTCCCTTCCCCTCCCCCATATATTGCATGGGCTTGCCATTCCCTCTAATGTCCAGATACCAAGCTGTAAAAGTGCTTTGCCATCTTAAGAGTCCAGGTCATTTCAGCTCTTGCTCCTTTGCTGTAACTGTTGCTCGTCATTTTGCCTTTAATTCTGCAAATACCGGCTAAGCATTTTTGTTCTGTGCACTGCACAAGGACACAAAGATAAATAAGACTCCTGAGTTCACAGCATTTATAGTGGCACTATTTTCACTATTTTTTCTTGCTCTCTTTTATCTCTTCAAACTTTTCACAATTTGTATCTCACTATATTATTCTGAGCTCAACTCCCCCTCGTTCCATAAAGCTGCCATACTGGTTGCACTGAATTTACGCTTTCTCTCCCAAACAGTTCCCTCATCTCCTAGGCTCCTAGCATCTTTACCCTCCCCCGTCATGAGGAGCCAACCACATGGCGGCGGCGGCGGTGACAACTTCGGTTTCTTCCTTTATAGTCACGTCATCATCACAACTTCTGACTGCTGTGTCAATGTTGGGTACATCATCAAAAAGACATGACTGCCAATTGCCCCATGATCTGGACCCAGGCACTTGGAGGCTCTTCACTGGAAGAGGCTCTCTCCTGTCCCAGGGATATGGGTTCCCCTTGCCTTTCCCACTCCAGAAGCTGCTCCAGTGACATAGCCCTGAGACAGTGATGTGGTGTTGAAAACAATTGCATAGTACCTGTGACTGAGTCCAGTTAGGGCCTCTTGATAAACTTTTAAGATTTGGCAGATGTGTGCATGAATCCATTAGTGTTGCTGCCTCCCCAAACAAGCCTTATATGTAAGTTGCCTTTGCTTATTAAAACCGCCAACTCACCAAGCTGAGGTGTCCTGCCTCTCTCTCTTCTGTCTCTTCCTGCCTTCCAAGTACAAGGAGCAGTTTCAGATTATACCTGGGAAGTTCCCAAGAGGGTTTTGAACCAACAATCGAGTTGCTAGGTTCACCTTGCCTTTATAATGAGGTCATCCTGCTGCATGGTTTGCCTTCCTCGTAATAGACATGACTGTGTATTTCCATGGATATGATGAGTGAGGCAGGACTGGCTTTCTCACTGAGAGCCAGTAAGAAGACTAACCTCAAAAGAGGTTTTAAAACCCTGATTCTCAGATGCTTAATTTTCCCCATTTCTGTTTCAAAGCTTTGCCCTGCTCTAGCTAAGACACACCATGACTCTTCTTCAAAAGATGCCTGTTCGCATTTAACTGCAATGGTTCCAGAATTTTTTTTTTAAGTCTGCTAGCTATTTAACATTTTCTTGCCTCCTGCATATAAGTATAATTTAAAGTGATGCCACTTCTTGGAAAATTCCTTTGTGGAAATGAAATTTATTCCCCCTGAAAGACCTGACTGAATATCTGAAATTACACAAGTCAGCCTGAGTACATCTACTTTGATCCTTGGGCCTGTGGACTCACTGCCTCTGGATGGATGGAAGGCAACCTGACAGTGGCTCCTGTCCAGGCCTCACAAGGGAACACTGTTGCCTTTGTTTTTGTTTTTGTTTTTGTTTTTGTTTTCTGATCAAGGAACAAAACTAAGTTTTCTGATTTCAAAAAGGGAAAAATAAAACATAAAATATTTAGGAGCAACTACTGAGGGATTTTTCTCAAGGCAGCTACAAAACATACAAACCCACTTAAAAACACTGCATATGTCAATCAAAGCATTAAATGAATAAACAGAACGTAAGTGCTACAAAGGATAATATTTTTTGTGTATTTTCTCCAGTGTTATATCCTCATCATCTAGAACAATACCTAGCACACAGTCAGCAATCATTAGATACTGGATGAATGAATGAAAACCTTTTTTTTTCAGCAAAGCTAAAAGCCATGCATGCCCAAACAAGGCAAAAGCTATCTCTGAATGAGTTCTAGGCTGAAGTGCAATGGTTGCCCCTGCACCTGTGCTAAGGATGTTAAAAGGGAAGAGCACCTGGCTGGCTCAGTTGGTGGAGCACGTGGCTCTTGATGTCAGGGTTGTGAGTTCAAGCTCTACATTGGATGTAGAGATTATTTAAAACCTTTAAAAAGGGGCGGGAGCAGGGAAATGCCTGGAAGGTGGAAAAGAATCATGTTACTGTGACTGGAAGAGGAGGTGGCTTTGGGGTGGACTTCTCCCAAAGTGGTAGAGAAGTAACTGTCCCCCGCAGCCCCGTAGGGTCTATTCAGATGCTGGAAATCTTCTCGTTTTGCTGTTTGGCAGAGAAGCATATTAGATCCTGTAAAATTAAGACAGGAACTCAGCTCTTCTCACGAGATTAAGACAAGCCCATTTTTATCCTTCCGTTTAAGGAATGAGTTGCTTATTCTTTCATTCCAAACCCTCACATTTTTGTGTTTCTTTTATTATCCTACCCTGGTGGCTCTCAGCCCTGGCAGCACATCAGAGTCACCTGCAAAACTTTAAAAAATGCCAGTGTCCAGATGCCAGGCCCACCCCACCCCACTGTGACTCACCTAGGGGTAGGGCCGGGCCCAGGCATTGGTATTTTTTTAAAAGCTCTCAAGATCACTCTGATGTGTGCCTAGGGCTGGGAAATTTTGCCCCACCCCATGTTTTGACTGAGATCTATTTTGCTGCCTTATCATAAAGCACATATAATTTTTCTTACTTCAACAACTTGATGTATCTATTCCTTTCTCTTCACCCCATGTTGATTTCTGCACTCTTTACTGGTCTCCATGAATACACCATCTGATTACCAACTTGCCTTCATGACCATTCTGACTTCTTGCAAAACACTTAAAAACAGCCTTTTCAGAAAGACTCCAAAATGTTACTTACACACATAAGTGTATGCAATGTAGATCTCCAATTTTATTCTATTTTGGTTCAGAAAATGACTATCTCAACAAAGCAAAAATGTCAACAACAAGGGGTCTTTTAAACAATAAACAGTGCTGAGATCACTCTGTTGGAATGTTAGCAAATCTGGAAGAGGAGAGAAATCGCAGCTTTATCTTCAAACATCTTTTTTTTTTTAATTCCTCTTTTAGAAATTACCTCCATAGACTCAAAACGGCTCTAAAGCCAAAGCAACGTAGGAGCCTAATCCACTGATTATTAGGACACAGAGTTCTACTTTTCTTTTATTTTTAAGTTTATTTGAGAGGGAGAGAGAGAGAGCAAGTGGGGGAGTGCCAAAGACAGAGGGAGACGGAAAATCCCAAGCAGGCTCCACGCTATCACAGCAGACCGCAAAATGGGGCTTGATCCCACAAACCATGAGATCATGACCTGAGATGAAATCAAGAGTCGAATGCTTAACTGACTGAGCCATCCAGGCGCCCCTAGAAAATTCTTTTAAAAAGTGTCCTCTTTAATACACATCATTTAACTTGCTGCAGCTTGCCTTTCCTATCTATGAAATGAAGAATATAGAATATTTTAGCCCTAATATTCCATGAAAATGTGACTGATCATCAAGACCCTGACAAAATACTTTTTTTTCCCAAAGAAGATGAAGAATGAAATAGAAATTTTCAAAGCCAAAAGTTGTTTCTAAACCAGCTACTCTGACTAAAATAAATCCACCTCCTACATTCTTTTGGGAATTCTACGGCTGGCTTCAGGGTGACATTTGTCTTTGGAAGGAAACTTTTGATCTTGAGCTCCTTAGTCTTCAGCTGTCACTCAAAGTATCAATTTAATAGGTGCACATTTATAAGCCATGAACTACTTCTTCCTTCATATTTTGAGGCAATGTGTGCTTTGAAAGAGTTATGGCAAATTTTCAGATCTATCAGCACACAGATTTTTTTTAAGAAAATAATTTTCTGTCAATCTTCTATTAAAGTACAACTAAAATTAAAGTCTATGGAACAAAAGAAGCAGTTGGCAAAATTTCTGGGACTTGACTCGAGATGGAATTATTAATAGGTATTATGGGGAGAGAGCGCCATCCAAAAACCCACTGTAAGTTGAACTATATAAAATCCCAAAGTCTGGCAGCAGGATTTCTACCATTTTCAAGAGACAATAAATGTTTTGATGGCATGAGTTAGCTCCACGGTCCAGGACCAAGGAATAAAATTGTTCCTTATTTGGTTTTTTTGTTTGTTTGCTTGTTTGTTGTAAGCATTATCCATATCCATAAGAAGAAAATGTAAACAAGAGAAACCTGAAGAATGGCATCCTCCAAATGAGAAATGTAGTGGGGTTGTTGATGAATACCACATGAGGACTAATTTGGTAAACTGAGTGCAGTGAACACTGACTACTGTCCACGAAGACACCTGACTATCTGGTAGCCTTGGGAGGGAACCAGGATGAGCTCATACACCTACAACTGCAAACTACCTATCTTCTCCCTTTCATTCACTGAATATATTCACTAAGAATAAGTCACTGTGGGGAATGGGAACTACAGAGATTAATTAAGAAGAATTTCTGTTCTCCAAGAACTTCTATCTACCGGAAAGTATAACATGAGTGTATGTCCCACAGGTAGAATGGCTTTCTTAGACAGTAAAATAAAAGGAGGGAAAAGCTAACTCTCTCCTTGGAGGTTTCGCTGTAGAACACTCTTTTTATTGTAATTAACGTGATTCAAATGAAGCTTTAAGTTCTTCAGGTTTAGGAAGTTGAGAGCATCCTAAGGAGGGCTACATCTCTCAGGCCAGAGGAAGATGAATATAAAGCTGGTTTTTAAGACTGTGGTAAAAGAAGAATTTAAATTGACTCATTTATCATCTTTATTATATTACATATTATATTTGCATATTATTATAATTTCAACTTATAAATTTGTAATTGTGTATGGGCTAGGTATTGCTTGTGTCCATTTAACCATAGAGGACATCTGGGGGAACTATGTATTTGCCAACAAGTTTCTTGGTAAACAAGGAGTACAATCAAGCAAAGTTAGAATATCCGGTGCTTAATCAGGTCAAGCTAAGATAATAATATATTCATCACCATAGTATAAACTGCCTGCCAGTGAGACCAGACAACTCACGAGCCACGTCTTCTTCTACCTCAAGACCTAGCTTCTACTGACACTGCCAGTGTTTAACTTCTGAGCATCCATTCTGTAATGTGGATAAACTCACCTTCTGATCAAATCTTTATCTATATGTATTCATTAGGCTATAACTGAATCTTATAGTTACTGGAGCTCTTTTATCTTTTTAATGTGACTTTGCACATCTCTGCCATGATCAGTATGAAGTAACCTTACTATTTAAATGTCAGTATGCAATTTTATATCACTTATATTGGAGGGAAATATGCCAAATGAATAATTTATATTCCTTAATTATCTGGCTAAGCCAGCAACTCTAGATAGTGGACCTACTAAAGTAGATGGGTGAAATAAATAATCATAAGCCATGAATAGATCAGAAATTTATTTATTTTTCTAGGATTTTTTATTTATTTTTAGAGAGAGAGCACAAGTGGTAGAGAGGGAAAGAAGGAGAGAGAGAGAGAGACAGAGAATCTTAAGCAGGCTCTACACTCAGTGCAGATCCCGACACAGGGCTCAATCCCACAACCTGGGATCATGACCTGAGCAGAAATCAAGAGTCAGACGCTCAGGGCGCCTGGGTGGCTCAGTCAGTTTCGTGTCCAAACCTCGGCTCAGGTCACGATCTCACGGTTTGTGAGTTTGAGCCCCATATTGGGCTGTATGCTGACAGCTCAGAACCTGGAGCCTGTTTCATATTCTGTGTCTCCCTCTTTCTGTCCCTCCCCCATCTGTGCTCTCTCTCTCAAAAATAAATAAACATTAAAAAAAAAAAAAGTTACACAAACAAACAAAAAAGAAGTCAGACACTCACCTGACTAAGCCACCTAGGCACCCCAGATCAGAAATTTACTTTATTACTCATGAAGTATATCTTAAATATTACATTCAAATTTGTATTTCTCTAATGTTTTAGAGTTGCACAAAATTCAAGTGAATCAAGATAATTTAACCAAACTCAATAGGCAGTTTAAAATGTTAGAAGCAATGGTTCCTATGCCCAAACTTACAACATTTAAGTAAAGAAAAAGAGAATGAAATCACAAAGTAGTTGAAATTATCACATGGGTACAAAGATTTAGAATAACAGTCCTATAAAACTGTCAGTCCTCCAACCCAAAAGACAGTTTGTGGCCTAAAGGCACGTAGCACGCCACTGTAAGGCATTCTCTCAAATCTGATCAGAAGGGCCATTTCCCACTGGCCCTATTAACTGGCAATAATCTGATCTGCTAGTAATTTGGAGACAACATAGTATAAACTATTTTGACTTTATTCCTACATGAGAGCCTCTGCTTCTCAAGGGAACCAACCATCAGCTAGAGTCTGGCCTAGAACCAGAGAGGAATCTAGGTAACAATACAGACTTACATTTTTCTCCTTGTCTCCACTTTTTCCTCCACCCCTTAATTCTTCCTTTGACACCCCTCTGTCTTGTCCAATCTCAGTTTACTGTTTACCTTAGTATGCTTCATTAATATCTAAGCATAAGGGGCAAGGTCACCTAGAACCACCACCTCAGAAGACAGATGCACATTTAGATTCCTTCTTGAAATTTCTGGATGGTCAATCATCGGACACTACAATTTTTCATCTGGCTATTGAGTGTGACCACCGATGCACATCAGTTTTCCCCTCTCATGATACAGGTCCAAAACATCTGACTCACTTAGAAGTCCCCATATCAACTACTCCCTACTAAATATAGTGGGAAATTAGTATTAGTAATTTAGAGATATATTTAGTAGAAGAAACAAGATGCCCATGTAAGATGACTCAAAACTGAATGCCAACATCACAGTATGACTCCATCTACACTTAAGATTAATTTAAAAGACTCAATAGTTCATTCTAGAAAAAAATTAATTCAATTTAGTTAATCATATACTATGCTAAATTAAATCTTAATTCCACCAAGTTTTGATGTAGCAACAACACTACTTATTTATAAGTCCTTCTTTTCTTGACAGTCTGCTCAATGTCACAAAACTGTCAAAGTTTCTATCATTTCGGTCCAAATATTTAATAAATAATTCAAGATAATCTATCAAATAGGCTGTATTCTGTGATAGGTATAATCGAAATGTATTAAATATTGGCTTTCTTTTTCTTTTAGGAGTTACATTCCTTCCTCTTTTATTTTCATCTTTAATGCCTGCTTTGAAATGTTGGGATCCTGTAAGTTTCCCCCCATCATCCTCCCATATTCTCATTTTTTTAAAAAAAAATGTATTTTCACACTGCTTACTTCCTAACAAACATAGTCTGGTTTAATTACATTACTTTCTATTTTTATATCTTTTTTTTGTCCACCAGACCACGGGCCCTTTGGAGGTAAGAAGGGTATCTTCTTCACGGCTATCTCTCCAGTGTCTATCACAATATCTCAAATTTATCGGGGGCTCATAATTCTCCCAGGTATCAATTTTGTTGCAGTTGATATACATATATAAGTGTTGCAGTTGATATTACAAGTGTAAGTATGGTTTCAATTTCATGACTATATTTTCTTGTCTGACCTGGTATATCGAACACACAATGCCTGAAGAAGAGTTCCTCTGAATTCTCATATTTTGATTTACATTAAACCACAAAAGTCCGAGATCTCTGAGTTTTTTAAACATTACCAGTAAAATATGTCTCTTATAACAAAAGCCTCTATCTTTCTAATGTTAAGATTGCTATGCATGTTGAATAAAAGACCGAAAGGAAAGAGTTAAAAAAAGAAAGCTCTGATCTTTAGCCCAAGAGATCTGCAGAGATGGCCCTGAACAGTAATTAGCAAACCATAACAATGCTGTTCTACTAAAAACCTTAGCCAGTGAAAATCCCTTATGGAGAAGTGTCTAATGTTATTAGTTTCAAATCTAGTGCTGGCCTTTTGATATATATATAGAATGTAATTTTCCTCTCTCTTATTTTAATAACATTGCTCTGGCTGTCTTCTATAAATTGCATTAAAGGTGAGTGTACTATTGATAAACATAATAAACCCCAATCACATTTCAGCATGTTAATATTAAGCCTATCACACTGCACTACAGACATGACAAGTTAATTTTTAAGTCTCTTTCTCATTCATGTTTATAATCAAAATAAGCTTCCACTTATTTGAAATCACAAATTCTCGTTTATAATTTCACATATCCTCAATTATCTGGTTTTTATTGATTTTCCATTAGATTAATAAATTAACATACAGTGCAATTTTTAACAGAGTAATTAAGAAAAGTAATTTTATTGATTAGAAGAACTCAATATTCAAGGTAAAGCATACACCATTTTTCATTTATTCCATAGTATATGTCGAAAATGACATTAAAGTTTTAAATCACACTACCAAGTTGATTTAATTTTCAAAGAATATTAAATCAGACATACTTTTTAAACACCTCATGTTTAGACAATTTTAATGATGATATACATATTGCTTTAATGGATATAAAATTTATGCTTGGAGCTATCCTGTTGCAGAATGCTGGAGGTTTTAAGGGTTGCTGGCTGACTAGGGGCAGGTGAGCTCTCTCACTGTGGGATATTTCTCCTTGGACATCCTGCAAAGTACTGGGCCTCTGTCTGGAGGCGGTGCCTTTCCAACAGGCAGCTTAGTTTTCACCTTGTGGCTTAGTGGGTTCCAGGCACCCTCCTTTTTAAAACCTGCTCAAGCTGCCTGGAAGAATCAGAATAGAGCGCCAGCTCTTGGGTCTCAGAAGCCTCAATCTCAGTGATCTTCTTGCTTTCTGGGACTGGTCTTTAAAAAGACCAATTTTAAACATTTCTATTTCTTTCTTCCATTAGCTACTTCTGGGTGTCTAATAAAATGCTTTCATTGCTATCTCTTATTTATTTAATTTTAGATTATTCCTCAACTCTCTACTTTAAAAGATTTAGACCACTTAAAATAATATATCTTGTTCCATTCATTAAATAGTCACATCCCTTAAAGATTCATATAATCTTCCATAAGAAACGATTTCGGCTATTATACAAGACTTTCATTCAGGAGACTGAGACTCAGAGTGATTCAAATTAATCAGAATTATAATAGGGCAGAAGTTCAAAACGTAGGGTTCAGGTAGGGTCCATGTAATTATGAACAGCAAGTCCAACCTCTTTCGTCACTTGAGTGAGAGGAATTTAGCACATAAATACGTGTGTTTTCTTCTTCCCATACCCTCTGCTAACGTCAGCATCTGACACACTGACACCTTTTATTTAGACGATTGCATACAGCTGTTAGTTACCCCAGCTAGTTACCCCAAAACACACTTCTGATTATGTCATTTTCCTACTTAAACCTTTCATTAAGGCTTAGCATGGCTTACAAGCTATTGTGCTTTTCCTTTTACAGATAAGGAAACTAGGAAGAACAGGTTAGGGGCACCTGGGTGACTCAGTCAGTTAAGCGTCTGACTCTTGGTGTCGGCTCCATATCATGATCTCACGACAGTGTAGAGCCTGCTTGGGATTCTCTCCCTCTCTCTTTGCCCCTCCCCTGCTCATGCTCTCTCTCTCTCTCTCTCTCTCAAAATAAACAAATAAACTTTAAAAAAAAAAGGAAGAAGAGGTTAAATAATTTTCTAAGAACAAATGATTAAGGAAAGACTACAGCCAGGACTCAGCTCTGTCAGAGTTTACATGTTGAGGGCTGGCAGAGTGACCTGAGGCAGCTGAAGAAAAGGAACTGGAACTTTCACATTTTTATTTAGTACCTGCCACATCACAGGTGCTTTGTTAATTTCTGCTGCTACAAAAGTAAGAAAAATACCGGTCCCAGTGCAATGTAAGGAAGGTATAAAGAAAAGTATTAGTCTTATGTCATTTCATTTTCTTTCCTATTAATCGAGGAGACTATACCATGAATAATTTACGAAGTTTCCTATAAACTGATTGTGGTTCCTCTTAACTCCGTCAGCATAGCCACAGAGGAACACAGCAGTGAAGAATGTGGGCTCCAGATTCCAAAGACCCGCACTCTAGCTCCACTCCCTATAGTGTGGTTGTGAGGATTAGGTGATAATTCATGCTGAGTGCTTAGTCCAGTCCTGGTTAATAATATGTTCTCAGTCCACAATTGTTATCGTTAAATGATTTTTTATGTATCTGTCTTCCTACAGGGCAGCAGCATTCAGATGGGAAAGGGATTATATATCTTTAATATCAGAACCCTTAGTGTCTATCAATGCTGACATTACAGATTAATTAATAAGTACTACTTGGACAAATGGCATGAATTATGGTATATAATTCTTTGCATGTACAAAGACAAAGACTCAAAGAGGGGACAAGACTGTTTTGAGTCACATAGTATGGATGGGGGCAGCGGAAGAAGCCTAGGCTATAAAGGTGGGCAGATAGATCTTGAACAGCTTTATAAACCATGTAAAGAAGATTGAACTTCATCCTGAACGGGGGAAATCATGAAGCATCTTATGCTTAAATAGCACAATCAGATTTGCAAATTTTGAGCATACACACTCCAAACAATATGGAGGCAATATTGGAGAGGAACCCGGTGGGAAGTGCACGGAAGAGTTGAGGAAACTTCTATGATCCAGGTAAGAAAGTAAGGAGAGTCTTATGCAAGGCAGTGACAATGCAGACATACTTGAGCGCCATCTGAAGGAAAAGTACACTGAACTCTTTTGTGAATTCATGGGGTGCTCCCACACAGGACGAGGTCTACATAGTAATTGCTGAATACCAGTGTTCAGACTTGTAAAATCAAAAATCACCTTGGAGAGCTCTGTAAAAATATAGAGTCCTACACTCATCCTCAGAAGTTCTAATTTAGTAGTTCAAAGGGAGGGCCCAGAATGCTGTATTACTCTAGTTCCCAACTGCAGCTTCCATGCATTGTTTAAGTTTGAATTGCACAATGTTCTACTTTCTTTTTTTTTTTTTTTTTTGTGATAATCAATGAATGGCCAAATCATCTTCTTCTTGCAACCACTGGCTAGCATTGTTCTAGGGGAAGTGGTGCATACAAGAGAAACACGACACATTCAAGTCCCTAGTTCAAGTACCTTACAATTTGATTAAGATAAAGATAACATACATTAAACAACTAGAGAACAACTAACTGCTAACCCATAAGCTACTGGCGATAGATAGCATAAATGCTCCAGAGATGAGGTTCTCATGGAAACTGGAGCAAATGTAATTTGGACCCATGATAGGGAGAGTCTTAGAAAATTAAAGGAGGGAACATAATAGCCCAACTATGATATGATGAGCACAGAATGAGCCATTCATGTGGAGAAGAGTGAGAAGAACATTATGAATGGTGTAAAGAGTCAGAAAGTAAGTGGAAATCAGTGTAGTCTGATAGGCTGGATAACATAATGGAGAACTTCAGGGAAAAAATTGTTCTAGGAATATGAAAATAGGATAAGAAAGGTAAACTGAAGAATGGAGAAACTTGGAAGCCTAGCCTAGGGTCAATGTGGGTCTGCTTCAATCATTTCAGGCATGGGGTTATAAGAGCATAGGTTTAAGGCAGATACATAAACAGGAACATGCGATGGTTAATTTTATGTGTTAACTTGGCAAGGCTACGATACCCAAAAATTTGGTCAAATATCAGTCTAGATGTTGCCATTAAGGTGTTTTTAGATGTGCTCAGTAGGCACTGAGGAAAGCAGATCGCCCTCCAGAATGTGGGTGAGCCTCATCCAATCAGTTGAAGGCCTTTAGAGCAAAAGATGAGATTTCCCAAAGAAGAAGGAATTCTCCTCAACAATGTTCCAAAGAAGACTTGCCTGAATTTCCAGCCTGGTGACCTGTGGAATTCAGACTCAGGACTGCAACCTGACCCAAATTTTCAGTCCGCTGGCCTGCTCTACAGATTTTGGATTACCAATCCCCACCATCATGTGAACCAATTTCTTAAAATCTCCCCCTCACTCTCTCTCTGTATATATATATATCTTATTAATTCTGTTTCTCTGGAGAACCTGGACCAAACAAAGAGGATGAATACCAGAGATATTATGAACAAAAAAAAAAAAAAAAACAGAATAAAAGGAAGATTTAAAAAAAAAATCAAAGGTAACTTCAAAGCTTCTAGAAGACTGAAAGCAGCTGCAGTTTCAGGACTGGCTGTGATCTACTGTCTTCATGTGCTTCCCTCAAAGGAGTTTTGCTCCCCTGAGTATTTAATGGTGCTGGTAGACAGGCCGCATTATGTCATTGTGCTGTCAGCAACCCCATTGACCTTTTAATGATCTGGTTTCTTTTACAGTCAGTACTACACAATTTAGACTTTTCTTTTAATTATTTGATGTTTTCTAATTTTAGCATGTTTCAAATAGCCCATTCAACTTAAATAGAGGCTTAATTGCCTTAGAATTGAAAACTTTGGTATGCCTTTTTAAATATCTAAAATAACTAGCGGGCACTCACCCTCTTGGATTATGGAACAGGGCAATGGACCAAAAGACAATCTAATTTCTCTGCTTTGATGTCAATGAGAGGATGAACACAATGTAACCCTGGAGTAGCCAATTATTCTTCTTACGGGAAATTGTGATTCCATTCTTCTCTAACACCCTTCTGCCTCAGATCTATCAAGTACGTTTTTTTAATTCTCTCCTGTTCACACTGACCTCTGATGAATAAGTTTCCCATGGTGGAAAGTGACGGGGAGAAAAAAGTCTCAGAAGGTTTGCACGGTGCTGTAATTTTCCTTCCGTATGGCACTCTATGCCAACAAAGTATTCTGAATGCTTATTTCATCCAACTCACCACTCCTGATAATTTCAGTGAATTTCAGCTAACTACAGAGACACACTATCCACCTTATTATTCCCAGTTTTGTTGAGAGAAGTCAACAAAATGTCTTTAATTAATGAGCTCAACTAAATCTTTGCAACTGACAACAAAATTATAACTTAGGCACCTGCAATAGATGTAGGAACCGTGATCTTTCACAGCTTAAGAGACGAGCCCAGCAGAGTGCTCTTTGTTAATCTACATGCAAACACTTATATTTTGTAATTTGCTGGCCGTATAAGTAAGCACGTGTAGCAGACACTATTTTCCTTGAAAGCCAAGCATGTATTCACTCCTATTTTCAGAACCCCAGTTTTACTCAGGAATCCAGTCCTAACTAAATTTCAGGGAAGGCAGATTGGTCTAAACCACTTCTGCCGAACAGAACATTCTATGATTATGAAAATGTTCTGTGTCTGTGATATCTAAGACAGTAGCCTCATGCCACATGTGACTACTGAGCATTTGAAATGTGGCTAATGCACAGGCCTCGACAAGTACAAAAAGATCGCAATCATACCATGCGTATTTTCAGATTACAATGCTATAAAACTTGAAGTCAACCACAAGAAAAAATCTGGAAAGCCCTCAAACACATGGAGATTAAAGAATATCCTATTAGTGCTCGCTTTGGCAGCACATATACTAAAAAAAAAAAAAAAAGGGGGCGCCTGGGTGGCGCAGTCGGTTAAGCGTCCGACTTCAGCCAGGTCATGATCTCGCGGTCCGTGAGTTCGAGCCCCGCGTCAGGCTATGGGCTGATGGCTCGGAGCCTGGAGCCTGTTTCCGATTCTGTGTCTCCCTCTCTCTCTGCCCCTCCCCCGTTCATGCTCTGTCTCTCTCTCTGTCCCAAAAATAAATAAAAAAAACGCTGAAAAAAAAAAAAAAAAAAAGAATATCCTATTAAAGAATGAATGGGATAACCAGAAAATTCAAGAAGAAATTTAAAAAAATACATAGAAGCAAATGAAAATGAAATACAACAATCCAAAACCTTTAGGATGCAGCAAAGACAGTCCTAAGACAGTATATTGCAATTCAGGCCTATCTCAAGAAGCAAGAAATGTTCCAAATATACAGCCTAACCTTACACCTAAAGGAGCTACAAAAGGAACAGCAAGTAAAGCCTAAAACCAACAGAAGAGAAATAATAAAGATTAGAGCAGAAATAAATAATATAGAAACAAACAAAAACAGTGGAACAGATCAATGAAACTAAGGAGCTGGTTCACTGAAAGAATTAACAAAATAGACAGGGGCACCTGGGTGGCTCAGCTGGTTAAGGGTCTGACTTTGGCTCAGGTCATGATCTCACTGTTCAGGAGTTTGAGCCATGCATCGGGCTCTGTGCTGACAGCTCAGAGCCCAGAGCCTGCTTCAATTCTCTGTCTCCCTCTCTCTGCCCCTCCCCTGCTTCCTCTCTCTCCTTCTCTTTCTCTCCCTCTCTCTCTCTCAAAAATAAACATTAAAAAAAAAAAGGAAAAGAAATAAACCCCTAGCTAGATTTATCAAAAAGAAAAGAAAAAGGGCCCAAAAGATAAAATCATGAATAAAAGAGGAGAAATCACCACCAACACCACAGAAATACAAACAATTATAAGAGAGGGGCACCTAGGTGGCTCAGTCAGTTAAATGTCTGACTTTGGCTCAGGTCATGATCTCACAGTTTGAGTTTGAGCTCCGTGTCGGGTTCTGGGCTGACAGTTCAGAGCCTGGAGCCTGCTTCAGATTCTGTGTCTCCCTCTTCCTCTACCCCTCCCTCACTTGCACTCTGTCTCTCGCTCTTTCTCTCTCTCTCTATCAAAAATAAATAAACATTAAAAAAATAATTATATTATAATATATATATATATATATATATATATATATATATATATACCCACAAACCGGGCAATCTGGAAGAAATGGACAAATTCCTCGAAACTCACAAACTACCAAAGCTGAAGCAGAAAGAAACAGAAAATTTGAACAGACCCATAACCAGTAAAGACACTGAATCGGTAATCAAAAATCTCCCAACAAATAAGAGTCCTGAGCCAAATGGCTCACCAGGGGAATTCTACCAGACATTTAAAGAAGAGTTAATATCCATTCTTCTCAAACTGTTCCAGAAAATAGAAATGGAAGGAAAACTTCCAAACTCATTCTATGTAGCCAGCCTTACCTTGCTTCCAAAACCAGACAAACACTGCATTAAAAAGGAGAATTACAGGCCAATATTCCTGATGAATCTGGATGCAAAAATTCTCAACAAAATACTAGCAAATTTAATTCAACAGTACATTAAAGGAATTATTCACCATGATCAAGTGAAATTTAATCCTAGGCTGTCAGGCCGGTTCAGTATTTGCAAATCAATCAATGTGATATACCACATTAATAAAAGAAAAGAACCATATGATCCTCTCAATAGATGCAGAAAAAGCATTTGACAAAATACAGCATCCTTTCTTGACAAAAACCTTCAACAAAGTAGGGATAGATGGAACATACCTCAACATCATAAAGGCCATATATGAAAGACCCACAGCTAATATCATCCTCTGGAGAAAAACAGAGAGGCTTTCCCCTACGTCAGGAACAAGTTGCGGATGTCCACTCTTATCATTACTATTTAACAAAGTACTAGATGTCTTAGCCTCAGCAATCAGACAATCAGGCATCCAAACAGGCAAGGAGGAAGTCAAAGTTTCACTATTTGCTGATGACATGATACCCTATGTAGAAAACCCAAAAGCCTCCACCAAAACACTGTTAGAACTAATACATGAATTCAGCAAAGTCACAGGATATAAAATTAATGTGCAGATATCAGCTGCATTTCCATTCACCAAAATGAAGCAGCAGAAAAAGAAATCAAGGAATTTATCCCATTTGCAACTGCACCAAAAACAGTAAGATACTGTAGGAATAAACCTAACCAAAGAGGTAAAAGATCTGTACTCTAAAAACTATAGAACACTTAATGAAAGTGACCGAAGAGGACACAAAGAAACGGAAAAACATTCCATGCTCATGGATTGGAAGAACAAACACCGTTAAAATGTCTATACTACCCAAAGCAATCTATACATTTAATGTAATCCCTATCAAAATACTACTAGCATATGTCATAGAGCTAGAACAAATGATTTTAAAATTTGTATGGAACCCCAAAAGACCCCGAATAGCCAAAGCAATCCTGAAAAAGAAAAACAAAACTGGAGGCATCACAATTCTGGATTTCAAGCTATACTACAAAGCTGTAGTCATCAAGATAGTATGGTACTGGCACAAAAACAGACACATAGATCAATGGAACAGAATAGAAAACCCAGAAACGAAGCCACAACTATATGGTCAACTAATCTTTGACAAAGCAGGAAAGAATATCCAATGGAAAAAAGACAGTCTCTTCAACAAATAGTTCTGGGAAAACTGGATGACAACACACAGAAGAATAAAACTGGACCACTTTCTTACACCATACACCATATATTTTGAAATAAATTCAAAATGGATGAAAGACCTAAATACGGGACAAGAAAACATCAGAATCCTAGAGGAGAACACGTGCAGCAACCTCTTTGCTGAGCAACTTCTTAAAGACATGTCGCTGAAGGCAAGGGAAACAAAAGCAAACATGAACTTTGGGGACTTCATCAAGACGTTGGGTTGATGGAGGGAAGTGGGTGGGAGATAAGCTAAATGGGTGATGGGTATCAAGCAGGGCACTTGTGATGAGCACTAGGTGTTGTATATAAGTGATGAATCACTGAATTCTACTTCTTTTTTTTTAAATGTTTATTTATGAGACAGAGAAAGATAGAGCATGAACGGGGGAGGGTTAGAGAAAGGGAGACACGGAATCCAAAGCAGGCTCCAGGCTCCGAGCTGTCAGCACAGAGCCCGACGCGGGGCTCGAACTCAAGGACTGTGAGATCATGACCTGAGCCGAAGTCAGATGCTTAACCAACTGAGCCACCCAGGCGCCCCTGAATTCTACTTCTGAAACCAATATTGCACTGTACATTAACGAATTAATTTTTTTTTTAAAAATGAAATGTGGTTAGTGCAACTGAGAAAGTAAATAGTCACGTGTGGATGGTAATTACCATACTAGACAACATAGAAAAATACAGATGCTGTTCTTACATTATCCTTGCAAGTGAGGGGTATAAATGCATAAGGTTATAAGACAGTAATGACCAATGATATGAAACGGAAAGTCTGAAGGAAAATGTCCAAGAGCTTTAGCATGCCTACTAGAAATACAAACCAACAATATTAAGTGTGAATAAGAATATGAAATATGAATTCTCATGTACTGAGGCTAGGAGATTAAACAAGTACAACCACTTTGGGGGGGGGTGGTTTATCTTATAAAGCAGCACTTGTCCCTACCTAATGATCAAGCAAAAGTTTAGGTTTATAAAGAAATATTTGCACATGTGTATAATCACACACACACACACACACACACACACACACACACACACAGAAAAGAATATTCAAAGAAGCATTGTTCACAACTGCAAACATTTTTAAACAGTCATGTCAATCAAAAGAGAATCAAAGAAGAGGGTTGTGGAACACTACCTAACAGTGATATGAGTACAGAACAACCAAATATATTAACAGAGATAAACATTAGAATGACAATTTTGCCTGAGAAAAAAGACAGCTGCAGGTGACAATAAACATCATGACACCATTTTTATAAAGCAAAAAAACAAAATAAAAGGTATATATTTTACAAATCCGTATGTATATGGCAAAACTAAAGAAAATCAAGAAAATTTTGTATATGATTGAAGCTACATGAAGGGTTAGGAATACACTGGGGTATCATCTGGGTGAAGTACACATGTAGGTTCAGCAGTATTAGAAACATCCTATTTAAGTTGTTACTATGCTCCACAAACTCCATATGTATTACATACATTATCTTGAATGTACGAAATCTTCATACCTAAAAGAAAAAGGATAATAAGCAAGAGACGATCATTTTACTGAATCAAAAGTCAACACAGATAAAAACCCCAGAATCCAGATGCTACGATATATCGCCTAAGATTTCCAGGTTTTAACAAAAATTATGAGTGAAGCAAAGAAACAGGAGAGGGTTACCGATACTGAGGGGGAAAAGCACTGAACAGAAATTAACTCCAAGTGGTTCCACATCTTCCATGTAACAAAGATATCAAAGCAGATATTACAAATATATTTAAAAGTTAAAGAAAATTATGTTTAAATAAAAGAAAACATGATGACAATAATTCATCTCATCGTGGTAATCTTAAAAAAGAAATACAAACTACGCAAAAAGAACCAAATGAAAATTCAAAAGTCAAAAATTACAATAACTGAGCTCAACAGTAAATCTGAAATGGAAAATCAATCAGTAGGCTTGAAGCTGGATCACAGAAAGCTGATCAGAGGAACAGAGAGAAAAACTGAAAAAAAAAATGAAGTCAGTGGTCAGATGTACGGGACAATAACAAGTGTATCAACATACATTTAATGGGAGTTCCAGAGTAGAGGACATAGGACACAAAAAAAGTTTTTGAAGAAATAATGGCAGAAAACTTTCCAAATATTATGAAAAAAAACATTACATCTTGAATACATACGTCCAAGAAAGTCCCTGAAACCCAAGTAGGAGAAACACCAAGAAATTCACTCCTAGACACATCATAGTCAAACTTTGTAAAGTCAAAAACAAAGAAAAAGTCTTGGAAACATAAAGAAAAAACCAACTGAAAACTGACTTCTTATCAGAAATAATGGAGGTCAAAGACAGTGGAATGATATATTCAAAGTGCTGAGAGAGAGGCACACTTCTGGAATGTAGTCTATAGTTCCTCAAAAAGCTAAGCATACAGTTTCCATTAGACACAGCAATTCCGGTCCCAGGTAGATACCCGGGAAAAATGAAAACATACGTCCACACAAAAACTTTTACATGAATATTCAGAGCAGCATTGTCCATACTATGCAAAATCGAGAAACAACCAAAATTTCCCTCAACAGATAAATGGATAAACAAGATGTCTTCTACTCAAACAGACAATTATTCAGCTATAAAAAGGAATAAAATTCTTATATATGCCATGAAATGGATAAAACTTGAAAACATAGCAAGGGAAAGAATGCAGTCACAAAAGGCCATACATTGTATTGTTGCATTTACATGAACTATCCAGAATAGGCAAATCTACAAATATAGAAAGTAGAATAATGGTTGCCTGAGAGGGGGGAAGGGGATAAGGGGCAGCGACTGCTGACGAGTATGGAGCTTCTTTTCAGGTGTTGAAAACTTTCTTTAATTAGATAGTGGTGATTAAGTCACAAATTTATGAATAAACTAAAAACCACTGAATTGAAGATGATGCACTTTATGGTATGTGTATATCAATAAAATGATCATTTTTTTAAATGCTAAACAGGGAAAAACAGTCAAACAAGAATTCTATATAGCAAAACTACTCTCAAAAGTGAACGCAAAATAAAGATACTCCCAAAGAAGCACACTAAGATAATTTGTTGCTAGCAAACCTGGTTTACGAGAAATACTAAAGTAAATCCTTACAGATGATGGAAGTGACATGAGATGGTAACTTATACAGGAAGAAATGAAGATACTAGAATCTTAAATATGTTGGTTGTAATGAAGGCCTCTACAAATAGATTTTTCTTACTTCTCTTAACTTCTTTAAAACATAAGAGATGTAATAAATGTGGAGCTATATTATTGGGTTTTTAATACATACTGATGATATTCTACATTTCACAACAATAGCTGAAAGGTGGGGGGAGGCATATATCTTGGAACTAAGTGTCCACTTTTTATCTGAATTAACTTAGTATTATTCTGAATTAGATTTTGATAAGTAATGATGCACACCACAGTCCCTAGAGCAATCAGTAAGCAGGTGAGTCAAAATAATATAGTAAAAAAATCAAGAGTAATTAGTAAAAACATTAAAAAATATTTGCCTAACACGAAGAATACATAAAAGAAAGACTAGAACAACAACAGATCAATACAAAACAAATAACAAAATGGCAGACAGAAATCCAATCAAATCAATAATAACATTAAGTTTGAATAGATTAAACACCCTACTCAAAAGGCAGAGACTGTAAAACTGGATTAAGAGTAAGATCCAACATATGTTGTCTGTAAGTGACACACATTCAATTCAAAGATACAAACAGGTGGAGAGTAAAAGGTTGAAAAAAATGACATCATGCAAGCAGCAACCATAAGAGAGCTGGAGTAACTACATGATTATCAGATAAAATATATTTCAAAATGAAACGCTGAGGGGTACTTCATGATGAGAAAAGGGTCAATATGACAGCAAGATACATACATATAAATGAATGTATGCCTAACAACAGAAATTGTATCTAAATAAAGCAGATACTGACAGAACTGAAACAGAAATGGACATTTCAGGGGCACCTGAATAGTTCACTCAGTTAAAGCTTCTGACTCTTGATTTCAGCTCAGGTCATGATCTTATGGTTCATGGGATTGAGCCCCACATTGGGCTCTGTGCTGACAGTACAGAGCCTGTTTGGGATTCTCTCTCTCCCTCTCCCTCCCTCTGTCTCTCTCTCTCTCTCTCTGCCCCTCCCCAGCTCATGCACATGCCCTCTCTCTCACTCTAAAAATAAATAAATAAACATGAAAATTTTTGAAGAAGAAAAGAAATAGACATTTCAAAAGTTAGAGGGGCACCTGAGTGGCTCAGTCAGTTAAGCAGACAACTCTTGGTTTTGGTTCAGGTCATGATTTCACAGTACGTTGAGTTTGAGCCCCACATTGGGCTCTGCACTGACAGCTTGCTTGGGATTCTGTCTCCCTCAGTCGCTGCCCCTCCCCTGCTTGCTTTCTCTCTCTTTCTCTCTCTCAAAAATAAATAAATAAATAAACATTTTTTTTAAAAAGTAGTAGAGATTCCAATATCTCAGTATCAATAACTAATAGAACAACTCAAAAAATGCAGCAAGTACATATAAGACTCGAACAATTCTTTCAACCAATTAAATCTCATTGTAACATATAGGACACTGCAAATAAGGACTGCAGAATCTTTTTTCAGTGCACAAGAAAAATTCTCCAGGAGAAACCACACACTGGACTACAAAACAAGGTTCAACATAATTTTTTTTTAAGATAATCATGTAAGTATACTAAGTATGTTTTCTGACCACAATTAAATGTAACTGGAAATCAATAACAGATACCTGGAAAACACTCCAAATACATGGAAACTTAAAAAAAAAAAAAAAGCTTCTAAAGGAGCCAAAAAAGAAATTGAAAAAAATTAGAAAGTATTTTAAACTAAGTTGAAATGAAAATATAACATATCACAATTTGTGGTTTGCAGCTATGTATTTTGTAGTTCTCAGTGCTCAAATCTTGCACATTTTTGTTAGAGATTTCACTAAAATGACTATAATCAATAAGACAAAAACTACTAAGTGTTGCTGTGGATATGGAGTAACTGGAATCTTCCTCTTACATTACCGGTGGGAATGTAAAATGATACAGCCACCTTGGAGAAGTTTGTTAGTTTCTGAAAATGCTAACTTATGAAACATCACAATTCTACTCTCTAGCAACCCACCCAAGTAAAATTAAAACATATGGGGGCGCCTGGGTGGCGCAGTCGGTTAAGCGTCCGACTTCAGCCAGGTCACGATCTCACGGTCTGTGAGTTCGAGCCCCGCGTCGGGCTCTGGGCTGATGGCTCAGAGCCTGGAGCCTGTTTCCGATTCTGTGTCTCCCTCTCTCTCTGCCCCTCGCCCGTTCATGCTCTGTCTCTCTCTGTCCCAAAAATAAATAAACGTTGGAAAAAAAAAATTAAAAAAAAAAAAAAAAAAAAAAATTAAAACATATGTCCACATAAACACTGTATTTTCATTGCAATATTATCCATATCAGCTAAAACTAATGCTTAATGCAAATATCTGTCAACTGCCGAATGGATAAATTGTGGTAGATCCATTCAATAGAATACTACCCAGCAATAAAAGGGAACAAAAAATTGATACATGCTGTAAATAGATGAATCACCAAAACATTATATACTGTGTGTAAGAAGCCAGATGCAAATAGCCACATATTGTATGATTTTATGAACATTTATTTTAAATGTTCAGAATCGACAAATTTAGAAATACAGAAAACAGATCAATGGTTGCCTGGGGTTGGGAATAGGGACTGATGAAAAACAAACTCAAAGACATTTTTTTGTATGGTAGAAATGCCATATAATTGGATTGTGGTGATGATTGTACACTTTTGTAATTTACTAAATGTCATTGCATTGTAAACTTACAATGCTAATGGTTTGTAAAAATTATACTCCAATAAAGCCATTAAAACACATGGAAAAGCATTCACCCAAATTCAGTATTTCTTTCATTTTAGTTTTAACTGTATATAGCCAACTGAAAAATTACCTACCTTTCAGCAAACTGCTAAGGGAGTTCAATCATACAAAATAAACAGGTTGCCTAAAAAATGTAAGGTTAATTAACTAATTATTCATTTTTAAATTAGGTTTTATATTGACAAAAGCATTCTATGAAAGATCCGTCAGCACTGACAAATCGATTTAACATGAAATTGCCTGCATTGTACATATACAATGTATAGTTATCCTAGTATGTTTTCAAAATCAATGCAAGGATCATAACATGAAACCATGTTTTAATTTACAAAATATAGTTTAAAAAACTAGTAATAACCTAGCTATTTTTCTGAATGGTTTCAATTAATTCCCTATTTTGGTGCAACCTGTCTCTGCTATCCACAGGGAATTTAATCTTAATTTCTTTATAAAATGACCTTTTCATGTTAATCAACTACAATTGTTAATTGCTCCAACATCAGATCAGTATTACTGACTTCAAAGGATAATAAAATTTAAATATAATCAGAAATGTACTACTAGAGTTCCTTAATCCTATCTAGAATTTGGAGCTGGAAAGAGAGTATTAGGATACTCTGTGTGCAGTGGTTTGCTGGTAAATATTTAACAACAAGATTTTCAGAGGAAAAAATATTCTGATTTATAGTATTTCCCAATTTTCATAAATACTGTCACCAATGCCAAGCTCAGGTTGGTGATGTCAACCAG
Source organism: Felis catus (assembly GCF_018350175.1). Lineage (NCBI taxonomy): Eukaryota > Metazoa > Chordata > Mammalia > Carnivora > Felidae > Felis > Felis catus. The sequence goes on along the minus strand of NC_058384.1, from coordinate 28,250,133 downwards.
CATGCAAAATTCCTAAACATTTAATGATTAGTTCTTATAAACACTGGTACAAATGAAATCCAGCACACCACTTCCAGAATGTCTTTTTTGGCTTCACTCAAATGTGAAATGTTTTGATCTGTACTTGTTTTCAGAATCCTTGATTTATGATGCTATACTATGCTTCTCCATTAGAGGGGTAAGTTCATTGAGGGCAGGAATTCACCGAGGATTCCTCACAGAGAGTACATTTTTCCTCTGACCACTTGCATTCCCGAAGGATATGTTTAAAAATGTAGATGGTTGGGGTGCCTGGGTGGCTCAGTCGATTGAGCGTCTGACTTCGGCTTAGGTCATGATCTCACGGTTCATGAGTTTGAGCCCCGCGTCGGGCTCTGTGCTGACAGCTCAGGGCCTGGAACCTGCTTCGGATTCTGTGTCTCCCTCTCTCTCTGCTCCTCCCCTGCTCACTCTGTCTCTCACTCAAAATAAATAAAGATTAAAAAAAATTTTTTTTTTTTTTAATGTAGATGGTTGATAGAATCATCAAAGCCCTGGTCAAGTTCTCACTGTCAGGATTTTTGTCCCAGCTCCCAGTAAGACTGGATTCTGAAGTTGGAAGGCTTCTACAAAGAGAGGTCTAAAGACCTTGATACATCTCCAAAAGAAAAAATGAACTTCTTGGCAAGGTCATATAAGGGACTGTGAAGAGTGGCTCTCCACTTTTAACGTTTATTTATTTTTGAGACAGAGAGAGACAGAGCATGAACAGGGGAGGGTCACAGAGAGAGGGAGACAAAGAATCTGAAACAGGCTCCAGGCTCCGAGCTGTCAGCACAGAGCCCGACGCAGGGCTCGAACTCACGGACCGCGAGATCATGACCCGAGCCGAAGTCAGACGCCCAACTGACCAAGCCACCCAGGCGCCCGTGGCTCTCCACTTTTAGCTAAGTCTTATACTTAGGCTTCCTAGAATCACCTTGTTTGAATAGTTCCAGTTTAAAGTTTGATGACTTACCAGTGAGAGAAACTGGTATGAGATTAAAACGAAGAAGGACAGTGAAAGCCATTATTCTTAGAAGACTATGGTGGTCTCTCATGTTAGCATCAGACATCATCACTGAGTGATGTGGCAGCTTTACAGATCTTCCTGCTACCTACCTAACTCCTACTAAATGGTCCCACTTTGGTGACCAAATACTCATGACTTCTCGGACATTCCCTCCTCCTCTAGTACTTCAGGATGCAGTAACTGATGACTTTCTCTCATCCTCTGACTGCCTGTGCCAAATCACCAATTCCACAATCCCACCATATTTGCATAAACCCTACTCTCAATTAAACCCCTCATTCTTGTAATACTTGTATTATTGCTATTAATTACTGCTAGTTTACTGTTTCCTGGCTGAATCTAGACTGACATTGTCTTTAGTACCACTAGCAGTTCTAGAACAAAATCTGAAAGATGGGAATCTAGAATAGTTCTCTGCTATGATCAGATTTAAAGGCATTAGAAACAGAAGAGTGTCTATTCATTCCAGTGGCAAATCCAAACACTTGGGGTTATGTGTGTTGGTGGTATTAGGGTTAAATGACCAAGTTCTTGGTACAGTAGAGCATTATAGTCAAAAAAAAGAATATAAGGCTGTGGGGTGTGGTAGCTACTCTTAACTGCGATGCAGAGTTTTGATGGGGGAAAAAAAACTCATGTCTTTCAGGACTTCCACATATGCCCAGAACTCTCTCTAACATTTTGCATCTGCAGGATGAGATGGCTGAAAAACAAACCCAAAATCTACTCCCGCAATTGGTTGAATTATAATACAAATTAAATTCAAATTCTTGAAGAGTCTCTTATGTAACATTTTTGGTATTGATTGAGAACGAGTGCAACACTGAAAATTACAACATTACAACGGAGACATCTGGGTAGATTCCACTTGTACTGAAGATTTTTAACCCCAAATTTTACTGAGCCTCCCTTACTAGTAGAAATTTCTCCTCTTGTTCTAAAGAGTATCCACCTTCCTGGGGCGCCTGGGTGGCTCAGTTGGTTAAGTGTCCGATTTTGGCTCAGGTCGTGATCTCACAGTTCATGAGTTCGAGCCCCACATCAGGCTCTGTGCTGACAGCTCAGAGCCTGGAGCCTGCTTCAGATTCTGTGTCTCCCTCTCTCTCTGCCCCTCCCCTGCTCATGCTCTGTCTCTCTCTGTCTCAAAAATAAATAAGACATTTAAAAAAAATTTTTTTAAAGAAATAAATAAATAAAATAAAGAGTATCCATTTTCCTGGAAGAAAAAAAAAAAAGCCTATAATGACCTGTCCTGAGAAACAAGCCTTGCTCTCCCAGAGGCAAACATTCTACTTTTAAACTCCTACTTTAAAACTCCAGCTATAAGGTTCAGGGCCTGGAACCTTGTAGAATCCTTAACTCCTGGTCACAAGAGCTCATGAAATCCAGCCCCTCTCACTTTCCAAGCCAATGGCTATTGGTATTAATTTTCCCTATGCACTCCCCTGTGTGCTGGTCTGTATCCTGTCCTTCTCCACAACCACAGCTCCCTCCCCACCACAGTGGCCATGATGTTCCTCTCAAACTGCATCTCCACACTTCCTGCCTTCTTTGATGTGGCCTCTTCTCTGTCTTTAGCTGTAGACTTTGTTCTGCCAGTCTTCAGGCCAATTTCTGGGGTATTTAGGATAATTTGATAGTTATCTAGTTGTATTGGTGGGACAAGGTGAGCCTAGGGTCCTCCTACCCTGCTGCCATCTTCCTTCCTCCTCAAGATCTTTTTTTTTCTTACTGTAGGCATTTATTGCCATAAACTTCCCTCTTAGAACTGCTTTTGCTGATTCCCATGTTTTGGTATGGTATGCTTCCATTTTCATTTGTGTCATGATAATTTTTTATTTCTTGGTTTCTTCTTTGACCCATGGGTTTTTCAGAAATGTGTTTAAATTTCCACACACTTGTGAATTTTCCAGTTTTACTCCTGTTACTGATTTCTAGTTTCATACTATTGCAGTTGGAGAAAATACTTGATATGATTTCAATATTCTTATATTTATTAAGACTTATTTTGTGACTAAACATATGATCTATCCTACAGAATGTGCTATGTGGACTTGAGAAGAATATGTAACCTGTTGTTGTTGGATGGAATGTTCTACATATGTCTGTTAGGTCCATTTGGTCTAAAGTATGGGGCTCAAGTTGGTTTTCTGTTGATTCCTTGTTTATTTTCTGCCTGGATGGCATATCCATTACTAAAAGTATTGAAGTTCTTTACTATTACTGTTTCATTGTGTATTTTTGCCTTCAGATTTGTGAGTACTTTAATTAAGTACTATAACTCCTAAGGGCTCCAATGTTGGGTAAAATTATTACACCTTCTTGATGAATTGACTCCTTTAACATTATACAATGACTTTGTCTCTTGTTACAATTTTTGCCTGATATAAATGTAGCTACCCATGTTCTCTTTTGGTTTCTACTTGCATGAAATATCTTTTTCCATCCCTTCATTTTCAACCTGTGAGTGTCCTTTAAGCTGAAGTGAGTCTCTTATAGGCAATATACAGTTGGGTCTTGTTTTTTAACCCATTCAGCCACTGTATGTCTTTTAATTGGAGAATTTAAGCTATTTACATTTAAAGTTATGTGTAATGATACTGATAAGAACTTATTACCATTGTGTTCATTGTTTTCTGACTGTAGTTCCTTTGTTGCTTTCTTCCTCTCTTTCCATTTCTGAGTTGATGATCTTTTTGTAGTGGTGTGTTTTGATTCTTTTCTCTTTTTTATTTACGTATCTTTATAGATTTTTGCTTTGTGGTTACTGTGAGACTTTCATAATACATCTTATACTTATAACTCTCTATTTGAAGTTAACAACTTCACTTCAATGACACAAAAATGTTCTACAGATTTATTTGCCCCCCCCATGCACAATTAATGTCAATGCCCCAATTTATATATTTTAATTATATGCCCATTAACAAAATATAGCTATACTTGCTAACACTTTTATCTTTTAACCTATGTGCTAGATTCAAAGCAATTTACACACTATTGTGGTATTGGAATATTTTGAATTTGACTATATATCTACCTTCATCAGTGAATTTTATACTTTCATAAATTTTGTCTCTCCATTTCTGAAAAACAGCTTTGCTGGGTAAACTAGTCTTAGTTGAAGTTTTCTTCTTTGAGTATTTTGAATACACCATCCCACTCTCCCCTGGCCTGCAAGCTTTCCACTGAGAAATCTATTGATTTCTCAATAGATAATAATGAGATAATTATTAATGCCTCAATAATGCCTTTGAATGCCTTCTCCTGCTGCTTTGAAATTTTTCCTTTTGTTCTTGATTTTTGAGAGCTTGATTTAAAGTGTTTCAATGAAGATTCCTTCGGGTTGTATCTGGAGATCTCCGACCTTTGTATACCTGGATGGCCATCTCTCTCCCAGGATCTAGGAAGTTTTCAGTCATTATTTCTTTAGATAAGTTTTCTGCTTCTCTCTTTTACTTCTGGGAGTCCCATAATGTAAATATTGTTTCTCCTAAGGTTGTCCTATAATTCTCATAGGCTTTCTTCACTCTTTATCATTCCAACTTCTTTTTTCTCCTCTGCCTGCATAATATGTCTTCAAGTTCACAGATTCTTCTGCCTGACTGAGCCTGCCATTGAAGTTTTTTATCACATTTTTTATTTACTGTATTCTTCAGCTCCAGAATTTTTGTTTCTTTTCTATTATTTCTCTTAGTTGAACTTCACATTTTGTCCATGTGTTGTTTCCTAAGTTCACTGAGTTGTCTACCAGTGTTATCTTGAAACTCATTATGCTTCCTTGAAGTAATTATTTTGAATTATTTTTTCAAGTAAGTAACAGATCTCCATTTCTTTAGGGTCAGTTACTAGGATATTATTTGGTAGTGTTATCTTCCCTTGCTTTTTCATTTTTCTGGTGAATCTGTACTGATGTCTGCATATTGAGGATGCAATCACCTCTTCCTGGGAAGGCACAGCAGCACAGTCTCTGTGCAGCTCTCTAAAGTGAGGTCAGTATCAGCACAGGCTAAGGGGTCTTAAGTAGCCAAAAATGTGCTGGTCCTGTGGTGGCAAGTTTCACCACATTGGCAGATTTCACCAGCTCCAGAAAGTAGATGCAGTGGGGGGATCCCAAGCAGCTCCATCAGTTGGGATCAGCATTGATGTAGATTCTGGGAAACTTCAGTAGCAAGTCTGCAAATGGCCACCATGGTGAGTCTTGCTGGGGTTCTCCTGCTCTCCTTTTTTCTAGGGGGTGAAATCCTCTAAGAGGATCCCTCATGGAGTCAAGCTGCTCTGAACTGTGAGATGGGATAACTCAGATAAAGCGTTTCCTGCACTTTTTACGTGCCCATCTTCAGTTTTTGAGCTCTACAGGATTTTTGCTGTTGTAGTTGTAGCCTAGGACTGTTGTAGTCTAGGACTTTTGCTGAGCTTTTTTATTGGGTTTTATTGTTTTTGTAATAGAAATCAATGTTAGGATTTTCTAGCCCTCCATCTTGCTGATGCTACTTCTTAATCACATTTTTAATCTTTTCTGTGACTTGTATGATCATTAATTTTACACATTTTTTGATGATTTGAGTAACTTTTCATTGATTTAGAAGAAATCTAAGTATTGAAGATATTAACAATTATATTTTTTGCAAGTATATTTTTTCTCACCACCCTGAATACTAGCTATTGGTAACATTGCCCCAAACTTACATTTTTTATGTAAATTTCTGGCATAGAATAAATACTTACCTGGGTTAACAACCACTTCTCTAAGTCCTGGCATAGTTTTCACCATTTACTTGCTAAGTATGACATTAAGCAAGTAAATTAACCTTTAATCTCTTTTCTCAATCATAAAATTAAATGTTTAACAGATAACCTAAAATACTTTCCAACTCTAAACTCCTAAGGCCTTCTGTGAACATTTACCATGTGTTCAATTTCGCAAGCACCTTGGAACACCCTCCCCATAATGTTCACATAATTAACAAAGCATTTTCTTCTCTCTAAAGATACTCAGATATATTCGTGGTATTCTAATAATCATAATCACATTACATAAGTTTCTACACTTTTCTAAAACACTTTTAACACTCACAGCTTATCAAAGCTGTAAGAATCTTAAAGATCATATCCCCCAACCATCTCATTTGGCAAACAAGAGAATGCTGGCTCAGAAAGAGTTAAGTGGATTGCTCCGTGTCACCTAGCATGGATATCAGATTCAAACCTGCATCCTGGAATTCTTATTCTAGTGTTTTCACTATACCACACATGCCTCTGTTTTGGAGCTTCACCATTCTCTTGATTATTATAGTTGTCTTTAATATTTTAATCTTTATATTAGCACATACCAAAAGTTACTATTAAAAACTGTTTCATGTCTATTTCTATGTAAGAATTTCCAAATACTGGGCAGTGTCAGTTTTAGAGATCTGACACACCTTTAAGCAGCTTATACTTTGAAATATACTGGCCCATTCTCTGCTTATTTATTGACCTTTAAGCCTCTTTCATAATTCTAACTTGATTCTGTGAGCAACCCCAAGTCAAACTTGTTCCTTCTGTTTAAACAGACATCTAGACACCTGACCATGTAATAGCTGAATCTAAGAGCTCTAGAACAGTTGTGGCCAGCTACAGATATGGATGTTCCCAGTTAGCCTAAGGGCCCCTATATGGCTATATCTGATTCTATTTAAATTCTGATCACTAAGCAGCTTGTCAGAGTGAAGTCAGAGTGAAACCAAAGAAAGAAATAATTAGATAGATAGATAGATAGATAGATAGATAGATAGATGACCCAAGGACAAATAGTACAAGGAGGCAATTGTGATAGGACTGTCTACTACCAATAGGACTATTGTGCGTGGAGTTAGGGATACAGAGATGAAGGATACATATCCTGTTCACAAAGAGATCGGTCTGATGGAAAGAACCCCCAAATAAAACTACAATCAAGTAACAATGTGATTACTCTAGGACAGAATAATAATAACACCATGTGCTAATCTGTTTAAATGTTTGGATAAAACATGAAGATGAGTGTTAAATTACAAATATTATTAAAGCATGAGAAAGCAAAAGCATGCTACAGTTAGGTGGAGTTCATCTATTAAGAGCTTCCCAGATGAAGCAAGCCTTTTTGAAGAAGGAAACAGACACGGATTGGTGAAGAAGACTGGATAAGGAAGACAGCATGTTCAAGACAGGATAACTTGACTGATTAGAGCCCATTTTGGCAAGGAACCATTAAGAAGGGAAGGATATGGTGGGGATCTAAAAGCATGGGAAAGGAGGGGCGCCTGGGTGGCTCAGTCGGTTGAGCGTCCGGCTTCGGCTCAGGTCATGATCTCGCAGTTTGTGAGTTCGAGCCCTGTGTCGGGCTCTGTGCTGACAGCTCAGAGCCTGGAGCCTGTTTCGGATTCTGTGTCTCCCTCTCCCTCTGTTCCTCCCCAGCTCTGTCTCTCTCCGTCTCTCTCTCTCAAAAATAAATAAACATTAAAAAAAATTTTTTTTTAATAAATAAAAATAAATAAAAGCATGGGAAAGGAGAGAAAAAACTTCCCTTTTCCCTGTAGTTTCATCTCAGAAAATGAAAGCATCTACCTAGATGAATTTAAATTAATCCAAAATCATTACTAAGATATTCAAATATTACTAAGGAGCATTTACTTAATTGGTGTACAGGTGTTGGAACTGATTCTGTCATCCGTGGCTTTCATTTATTTTGGAAGAAACATTTGCCTTAAGACTTGATTTTTTTTTTTTAAACCTGTGAAGTAAAGCCAAGAGGCACTGTTTGGACTTCACTAAATATTTAGACAAGAAAATATTTCCTTTGGGAGATCTCTTGATCACAGACACAATTAATTTAGTATAGTAAACAGGAGAGTAAAAATCCTTCAGATTATTTAAAATAATAAATATTGTAAAAATCAAAATTTTGAAGCCTTACTATCTAATTTGAAACAATTTTTTTTCAAAATTGTTAACTTCTACCTTCTTCCCAGTATTATGGTGACAACATGGACTTATTTATGACCATAAGGAAATTGCAATGGCTAATAGGGAAGCTAGGAAACCAGAAACACTGAACTTCCAAGAATCATGAGAGAACATGTATTTTGGCATTCTATCACTGATAGAGGGTAGTCCATTTATAAAAATAAAATAATTATCCTCAACACAAACACACAGATCTATGTGTAAATCAACATAAATGAATAGGTGTATAAATTAAGAGGAAAACAGAATATAGTGAAATAATTTCATGTGCATTGTCAATGAAATAGCTTGTTATCCTGAAATCCTAAGAAGTTTTTCATATATACCCATATGTATCCATGTTTTCCTCATTCTCTATTGCCCTTTTCAGAACATTATTCTTCCATCTGAATGCTTCCTTGAAGTTCATGTCACTTATCTACCTAATCCTCTACCTCTGACTTTTTGTGTTATCTATCAGGTCTTTTTTCTCTACCAAGGCTCCAAGACCTGGATCAATGTTGTCTTCTCCATCCCCAAGTCCGCCTGATTTCTACTTCCTCTTGACTACCCTACACCGTGGCCTCCCAGCCCATTCATGTTCACATTTCCAAGGACCTCCATCTGTTCTCTACTTTAAACACCCACAGAAATCTGCTGGCTGTGCCCTAGACTTGGTCATTAACTGGAATGCTCCACTTCTACAACTGTCATTAGAGATGCCACATTTTCTAGTCACACTTGTGTGTTTCATCCTCTCAGTGACATATTTTTGGCTCTTTGCACAGGGATCTGTAGTGATTTGGCCCCTCTAATTTCTCCTCTTGTCTTCATTTCTACTTAGTTTATACTTATTGGCTCATCATTATACCAGTCTCTTGTTAGTATTTCAAATCTGGATGAAGTATCCTTCTGTAAAGCAAACTCTGGAGTCTAAATGAATCAAATTAACTGCCTTTTCACATCTATGTGAAAAGGTGGCTGAAGGCTACTGTTTTTCTTAACAAACATAACTAGAAGACAAACAAACTAGTGTTACCATAGTTGATGACATACAGCCTAAACTGGGCTCTCAAGTGCTCCTGGAAATTCTTTTGTATCTTTTCAGCTCTCAATAATCTCATCCTCCACTATTTTCAATTTTCTCTATATAACTCAAGACTTAGATCCAACAAATTGTCTCCTCATTCATACCCAACTGCTTTACCCACCACCCTTTCCAGAATAATAGAGACCTACAGATGGGAACTCACCCAACTTCCAGATACCTTCAAACTTACTTCAATCCATGTTCGTTCTGTTACATTAGAAAAACTGTCCATGATCCTATCTAAAGTTTACCTTCCTGTTCTGTGGATCTTAGTCTTACCTATTCAGGCACAAAGAACCATTAGTCATTTCTTTGCATTCCTTGAATTTCCTCATATTTCAACCCCTGGATCTAAAAAAAATCTCTCAAATTCACATTCCCCTTTTGATTTCCAGACCATATATTGTCCCTCTAACAATTAAACTTTTGAAAAATTTTTTACACTTCCTATCTTCACTTCCTTATTTTCAACTCAGCCATTACAATTCAACTTATCTTTATACCATTCCACAGAAACTGGCCTCAAAAATTCTCTTAGGAAGACATCCTTATTGCTAAATTCAATGGACACATTTTATTAATTATTTAATATTTCAGCATTTCTTGTTGCTGGTCCCTTCTTTAAAACACTTCCTCCCCCTTCAAGATGTCCTAACTGTAGGATTTTCTTTCTATTTTCTCAAAGCTTCCTATCAGTTCCTTATTTGGATCTCTCCATCTTTGCCTGCCTTTAACGGCTCTTACCTCAATCCATATCTCTTTCATTCTGACTCTTTTGAGTGGCTCAGCTACTCCCATAATTTCTGATAACTTATATATGATGTTATCCAAAATCTGCGATCTCCCCCTTCAGCTAAAAACCACATATCCAATTTTCCATTGGGTATCTCTACTCAACTCAGCAGTTTCATAGATGCCTCAAATTTCAACATATTACACATGAACACACCATCATTTTACCAAAAACTTCTGTTTCTCTGGTATCTCCTATCCCCATAAATTATTAGTTCTACTAGTTGCCGACACAAGAAGTCTGAACATCTTACTGGATTTTATGCCTCACTGACTACATCCATCCTATTATCAAATCCAGTTGATTCTACATCCTAAATATTTCTCAAATCTATTCACTGCCTCCATAACCACTGACACTACCCTAACTCAAGTCATATTCTTGTCTCTCCTGTACTACTCCATCAGATGCATATGAGAACTTCTCATTCTAGTCTTGGATCTCATCCAGCTATTTTCCATATAGCAACAAAAGTGAACTTTCTAAAATTCAAAACTGATCATACCATTTATCTTCTTAGAATTATTCAATGGTCCTGACTACTCTTGAACTAAAATTTCAACTCCTTAATATAGTGTTTAAGATTCTTCATAATGTTTAACTACTGATTATCTTTATATGATCACTGAAGTCTCTGTGCCTTATGATCTATACTCCAGCCAATAATAACCATTTTTATTTCCTCAAATCTGTCAATCTCCCATCTCCAAGTCATTATACATGTTATTTTCTCTACTAGGAAAACTCTCTCTCTTGCCTCTTCATCTAAGTGCAAATCATTCTTTAAGTATAAACTTAATGACACTTTTATAGAAAGCCTTTACTGATCCTACCAAATTTGACTTACATACTACGCCTTTGGGTTTCAGAACCTCTCAAGTACAGTTATCACATTTTTCTCACAAATGCATTTGTCACATTGTAATTGTTTAGCTACATATCTATCTTACACCACTAGTTTCCAAGCTTCTTGAAACCAAGGAGTTTGTGAATCTCATTCACCAATAGCTAGCATTTATGTAATTTTTGTACTTAATGGGTGAGTGAATGCATAAATATATAAATAAAATTTTTTAAAACTCTACTATTCTATTCTAGAATTGCTTGAGGCCCATTACCTATGCCAGCACCATTAGATTTCCTTATAGGTTGTAAATGATACTGTCAAAGAGAAGTTATGAACACAAATGTCAGCAAGAAGCAGGTAGAAAGCATAAACGAATGTAAGCAGATGGGTGGGAATATAGTAAGCAAAACAGTTTTTTTCACACAAAAAACAACCTAACTATGGGTGGTGATGGATGTCAACTACAACTTATGGTGGTATTCATTTCACAATATGTACCTATATCAAATCATTATGTTATAAACCTAAAACTAATACTAACATGTCAATTATATCTCAGTTATAAAAAAAGAAAGAAGGATATTTTGAAAAAAATTTTTCTAGGTCTCTTTCATATAGAGATGGATTTTGAAGATGGTTAGATAGAAACATAATTTAACATTTTACTCTGTCTCAATTTCCTCACAATGGAATAAGGAATATATTTTCATCCATGTGCATGGGTATACTCATTTTTATGAGTATACATTTAATATGTGATAGGGAAAATAATGATGAAGGTGCTGCTTTTGAATACATAATGCTTTTGAAAACTTTCTCTTACGGTCTTTGCCTAGTCTGTTCCCCTCTTATCTTCTCTCTATTGTAGGCTCTTGTTAATTCCTAACGATTTTACTATTATCCCCCCATTTGAAATCTTTGTGTTTCTTTCTAACCTCCTTGCCAGTTCTTTTTGTATAACGTGATCGCAAGCAATTAAGGATTTTGGTAGAATTGGGGCACCTGGCTGGCTCAGTCAGTGGAGCACACAACTCTTGATCTTGGGATTGTGAGTTCAACCCCACATTGGGTGTAGAGATTACTTAAAAAATAAAAATCTTTAAAAAAATAAAGAATTTCAGGGGCGCTGGGTGGCTCAGTCGGTTAAGTGTCTGACTTCGGCTCAGGTCATGATCTCACAGTTCATGAGTTCGAGCCCCACATCAGGCTCTGTGCTGACAACTCAGAGCCCAGAGCCTGCTTTGGATTCTGTGTCTCCCTCTCTCTCTGCCCTCCCCCACTTGTGCTCTGTCTCTCTGTCTGTCTCTCAAAAATAAATAAACATCAAAAACATTTTAAAAAATAATAATAAAGAAAGAAAAAATTTCAGGGGCACCTGGGTGGCTCAGTTGGTTAAGCATCCAACTCTTGATTTTGGCTCAGGTCAGGATCTCGTCGTTTGTGAGATGGAGCCCTGCAGCGGGCTCCGTGCTGACAGTATGAAGCCTGGTTGGGACTCTCTCTTCCCCGTTCTCTCTGCCCCTCCCCTGCTTGTGCTTGTGCTTGCTCTCTCTCTCTCCCTCTCTCTCTCTCTCTCTCTCAAAATAAATAAGCATTTTTTTTAATTTGGTAGTATTTATGTGTATGTATGGATGTAGATGTGCATACATGAGCATGTAAACATGAATACACAGAAAAGCCAGAGAGCCTGTAACAGCGATCACAAGGGCTGTTGGGATATTCTAATACTGAGAAATACTCCACTACAGCAGTACTTTTCTTCCACTTAACCACTCAAATCTCATTATACTAGGATACAATTCTAAATGAAAAACTCATGTTGGATGTCAAACCTGATCTCATTTTCTTTCTCAGACTTCTTTTTAACTGAAGTATAGCAGGGCTTCCAGAGTAACATTTGGGCCAATTCTGCTATGTCCAGACTTGCTCTACTATAAGGCATAAAATAACAGGTAATTTAAGCAAGGCATTTTACGTCATTTTTAAAGTATTTTAAAGTATACTCTTGAAAAGTAAAAAGAAAAGCAGTCTCAGATTCATAGAGAATTAACACCAAATAAAGTTTTGGCACACTCAAGCAAAAAATACTCAGTGCTAAATTGTTACATTTCATTAGCATTCATTCCAGAAATCACTGAAATTGGTTACTTGAACAAATCATTATACAGACAATAGATACATAAATCAATGAGTAGATGGATTCATTGCTTTATTATTATATCTCTGAACGGACGTTATTTAAGTGGAATTCGTACCATTCACTTAGTATGTAATATTACCCTGATCTTATGCCTTTGGCCTTGTAATTAGCAGAATCTACCACAGGCACATTTTTACATAAAATTTACCTTTAATGTTTTTCTCTGTTCAAGTTAATGGTAGTTAAAACTCATTCAATGCTTACTATTTGCCAGGCATGATGCTAAGTTTTTTATATACATTATTTGCATTCTTACACTAGCCCTCTTTTTGCTTTTCTTTTTTATAATTAAGGAAATTTAAAGAAACTAAAATATTTACCCAAGATTACAGAAGAGTAAGTGGCAAAGCCCAAGACACAAATTTGTGTGGTTGTATTGATTTCTTATGCCTGCCATAACAAAACACCACAAAGTAAGTGGCTTAAAACAAGAAAGATACATTCTCACAGTCCCAGAGGCTAGAAGTCTGAAATCAAGGTGCCAGCAGGACCATGCCCTCTTTGAAGGCTCTGAGGAAGAATCTTCCCTTGCCTGGTCCTGGTTTCTGCTGGTGGATGCCGTCCTTAGTGTCTCTTGGCTGGGAGATTTATCATTCCAATCACTTGGCCATCTTCTGTGTGTGTCTTCTGTACTTCTCATAAGGACATCAGCCATATTGGATTAAGGATCCACCCTACTCCAGTACTGACCTCATCTTAAGTTATTATATCTCCAAATACCCTATTTCTAAATAAGATTATATTTACAGGCACCAGGGGCTAGGATTTCAACAGACTCTTCAGGGGATATAATTCAACCCAAGACAGCAGTCGTGCTGCAGAATCTTCTCTCTGGATCTCCCCTCCGCTGTTTCAAAGTCTTTCCCTCTCTGCCATCTGTCCGTCCTCCTGCTTCACAACCTCTGTCTGCTATGTTCTATTTGCTCAGAGTAAGATACGGTATGATCAAACTCTTCTGAACAAACTACTTGGGAATTCATGCTACAGAATACTCTACCCCAAACTCCAATTAACATGAAGTTTCAGTACTTTCTTCAGTGCTTTGTTAACTACAAAGGAGTAATAAAAATTTACCAAAGGTAAACTTGCCTGAGCTGCTGTTTTACACTCATGTTCTATAGGGATGTCCTTCACAGGTTACAAATAAATAAATAAAAATAGAAAATAAAGCACTGCCAGACATCAAATGTCTTTCCACGCACACAAAAAAAATTTGTTATAATGATGGGAATCCAAAAAGCTACATAGGCTGGCTGGAGGGTCTCATTCCATGCTATGCTAGTTGCCTTTCATTCAGCCAGTGTGAAAAGTGACCTCATAACTTGAGGCTATACCAGGCAACTAGCTCCTCACAATAATGGCGTAAATTTCTAAGAAGTGGTGACTTCTTTTTCAGGTTTGGGAAATACTCCACGCTCCTTGATATTGCAGGTAGAAAAATAATTTCTTTTTTTTTTCTTTTTCCTTTTTTAGAGAGAGAGAGCACACATGTGAGTAGGGCAGGGGCAGAAGGAGAGAGAGAATCCCAAGCAGGCTCCGTGCCCAACACAGAGCCCGAGGCAGGGCTCAATCTCACAACTATGAGTTCATGACCTACATAGAAATCAAGAGTGGGACACTTAACTGACTGAGCCACCCAGGTGTCCCAAAACTCCAGTTTCTTAATCCATTTTCAAAGTTTTAATCCATTTTTATAGACCAATGAATAGGTCAGTACTTCTAACAACATTGCACTGGTAAGGTCCCATGTCAAACTATAGTATTCTTACCCAAAATGTTAGAAAAATGGCAAATATGCATAAGCACATTAAGTCTCCAAGCTACTGCTATAATTCTACCTTGAAATTGAACCAAACCGACTTCTCTTTTTGGCCATCTGGATTTACCCTCCCTTCATGAACTAGATAACTAAGCAAAATATATAAACAACAATTTCACACATTAGACAACAGGCAGGAGAGGGCATGATCTCTGAGGAAAGTGAAATGGATGAGGCTGGCTTTATGACTGGCCTGACTTACTACCTGGAGGCACTTTTCAGGCAGTAACCCCCCAGGAGAAAGAACCCAAACAGAGCCTGAGGTACTGTTGAGTTAAAGATACAGAGATTAGAATCCAGGGAGCCTGGACTACCAATCCAGGACGGCAGACTGCCAAAGACTATCTGCAGAGAGAGAAGACTATCTCCTTCAGAGATCTGGAGGATTTTTTCAAGTCTTTGCTGAGTACTGATCTGAGCACACATGAGAAGAAATTTCCCAAGGCAAGAGATAGAGCCAATGAAAAAACAACACAAGCTAATAAATTCCTGCAGCTCACGGAGGGCTGAAAATGGTTCATGTTCCCACCAGCCAAAGAGGAAAATCCATTGTTATACATGGGTCCTCAGTACAGTCCTCAGAGAGTTATCTCTTTAGGAGTAGAAATTAAATCAACCCTGAATTAAATGAGAATCTGGAACAAACTAACCAAGTTTTTAAGAGTCTCAGCAAACTACAATTACAGATGAATTGTCTCAATCTCATACATGGAATCTACAAAAAACCTAGTTACCATCATTCGTCATTGTGAAAGAAAGACTAAATGTTGTCTCATTAAGGTTGGAAACAAATTAAGGATGTTCTCTGTCACCACTCCTATTAGAGTTGTACTAGCCAGTGCTATAACACAAGAAAAAAATATGCATAAAGACTGTGAAAGAAAATAAAATTGCTTTTATACACAGATAATATGATAATATACATTAAAAAAAATACAAAATCTATTTAAAAAAGAGGCTAGAGGGGCACCTGGGTGGCGCAGTCGGTTAAGCGTCCGACTTAAGCCGGGTCACGATCTCGCGGTCTGCGAGTTCGAGCCCCGTGTCAGGCTCTGGGCTGATGGCTCGGAGCCTGGAGCCTGTTTCCGATTCTGTGTCTCCCTCTCTCTCTGCCCCTCCCCCGTTCATGCTCTGTCTCTCTCTGTCCCAAAAATAAATAAAAACGTTGAAAAAAAAATTAAAAAAAATAAATAAATAAAATAAAATAAAAAAGAGGCTAGAATAAATGAAAGTAGAAAATCCAAAGGATGCATGATCAATACCCAAAAATTTATTCTATTCTTATATGTAAACAATGAGCAGGAGGAAATTGTTATAAAAACACCATTTAAAATAGCATCAAAAATAAGAAATAGTTATAAATTTAACAAAACATAAATAAGATCAATGCACTGAATATTTTAAAACTTTACTATAATAAATTAGAATGAACTAAAAGGAGAGATATACTATGTTTATAGATGAGAAGACTCAATATTGTTGGAAGTCAATCTTAAACTGATCTAAAGATTTAGTGCAATATCAATCAAAATCCAAGCAGGCATTTTTTGTAGAAATTGACAAAGCTGATTGCTTAAAATGTTAAAATATATATACACACAACTGAACCTGTTGACTTTTATTTCAAATGAAATTTAAAGACTTTTAGACTCTTGGTTTCATCTCAGGTTGTGATCTCTTATTCATGAAATGGAGCCCTGGGTGGGGCTCCATGAGCAGCATGAAGCCTACTTAGGATTCTCAATCTCCCTCTTTCTCTGCCCCTCCCCCACTTGCACATGTGCTCTCTCTCAAAAAAAAAAAAAATGAGCACTTCTTGCACAAAACAAATGATTAGTAACATTTTTGGCTACAGCCTCCTCTTGAAGGAAAAAAAGAGAGAGAAAAAAAGGAAGAGGAAGAGAGGGAGAGAGTCAAGTTTCCTCAGTTTCCAAAAAACGGAAAACAATGTCTGTTTAGTAGAGTTGTATTTTATAGCAAGCAAGGGGAAGATTTGAGATTACAACATAACCTAGCAGACAAATTCAAAATGGAAGCTAAAATCTTTTCAGGTGTTTATTAGACTTACTGCCTCATTAAAATGAAAATTGAATCATTCAAAGAAGATCCTTGCACAACATGGGAAACAGGAGCTTTCTCAGTTCTCCTACCCACTGCAGGGAGGAGCCCTAGATGAAATCCAAATAGCTTCAAGGAATGAATTTCAACTCAAGAGTAGGAAATAATCAGCTAGCTACTGTTTTCTTACAAGAGGAAAACCTGCAAGAGATCCTTTTCACTGTAAAGTACGAAGTGCTAAATCCCACCCATCAAGGAGCATGGTACTGGCACTATTTCCAATCTAGCCCAGGAGACTGGATTGTGAATCCAGAGTAACAAGGAGAGAGATTAGATTACTTGGAATTCCTACACATGGCATTTCCACAAGCTTCCCATTTTGGATAGATACTCAGGAGGCACCCTTCCTCCTTGCTGTGTTCCCTTCTACCCTTTATTTTATGAAGGCCAAACTAGGGAGAATACAAATCAAAGGAACAAAGCAGAAGATGCTAAGAATTTGTACTATCAAAGTTCAAATGAAAAATCTTCAGGGGCACCTGGGTGGCTCAGTCAGTTAAACATCTGACTTCGGCTCAGGTCATGATCTCACGGTTCATGAGTTCAAGTCCCACACTGGGTGAGCTCATGCCCCGCTGTGGTGAACACGAGCCCCACTTCGGGTGAACATGAGTCCCCACTTCAGATAAAAAAAAAAACAAGCCCCACTTCAGGTGAGCCCTGTTTCTCTCTCTTTCTCTCTCTCTGCCCCTCGCTCACTTGCGCCCTCTCTCTTCCTCTCTCAGAAGGTAGAAAGAAAGAAAGAAAGAAAGAAAGAAAGAAAGAAAGAAAGAAAGAAAGAAAGGTGTAAAGCAAGAAAGAAAGATCTTCATGTGTCAGAAGACTGAAAACTGAGAAGCAAGAGGAAGAGACTGGAAAAAAAAAACAAAACAAAACAGAGAGCCCTCCTCTGGACATTTGATACTAAGTCAATAAAGAGAGAAGACACATAAAGTCTTTGTTGATTACAGGATCTAATGCCACGGGAAAAGGGTGTTATCTCTCATATCCTTCAAAATATTTACACAACAGTACAGACACAAGATAAGGAAATGTTGTAGTTGGTCTGGAAATGTTAACCTTTGGGAAGAATCTGAATGATTCTTCAAACTAGCCAACTTATCTAAGCTCTTCATTTTTCAGGTGAGAAAACCGAGACTCCCTGAAGTAAAATAAACTATCCCAGGTAACACAGGTAATTATCAGATGAGCCAGGACTAGAAGCCTCATCTTCTGATGCCTAGGCTTCTACTCTGCTCTAATGCCACTGTAATAGCAATGATTAGTGTGTAGTATAGCTGTGAGATGATGATACCAATAAAATTTTCAAGTCACGTAAAATAAAAATTAATTTCAAGATGAGAATGATAACAGAGAAATTAAAAATGCACTAATCTTTTTGCTTGTTTAAAAATATTGTACTTCAGGGGCACCTGGGTGGCTCAGTCAGTTAAGCGTCCAACTTCAGTTCGGGTCATGATCTCACAGCCCATGAGTTCGAGCCCCGCGTCAGGCTCTGTACTAACAGCTCAGAGCCTGGAGCCTGCTTCTGATTCTGGGTCTCCCTCTCTCTGTGTGTCTCCCTCTCTCTCTGCCCCTCCCCTGCTCATGCTCTGTCTCTCCTGTCTCAAAAATAAACATTAAAAAAATATTTTTTTAATATTCACTTCAAATTCCAATGGAATCATACATTTAGAAAAATGTGGCCACAATTCAGAATTAATGATAGGGCTTCCTAACATTATTCTGCTTTCAGAGAAACGCATTTTCTTTGCTTCTCACAATGCAAAAGCTGCCTAGGCATCGTCTATGTTTCTGGAGATAGAAAAGGAATCCAACTGGCTGTAGTTTCATTCTTTGCTCTGCCTCTTTTTTTTTTTTTAATTAACATTTCCTCACACTGATCAATGACCCTTGAGTAATAAACAATCAAAAGTTTAACTTCTGCAAATGAGTTACTCAGGAAATGAGGGTTTTGATCAAATGGTTTCACACACAATACTTTATGAGGACATGGCTCCAACTTAGGTGCTTTATTGAGCACCTAAGAGATGCCAGGGACTGTGTTAGATGCTTTGTCTATTAGTCCATTTTACTTTCTGAGCTTCTTAACACATTCTGCACATTGAACAACAAGGTTATGACTTCTACCTCTTAATATACTTTGTTGGTCTCTTTAGATTCTTTCAATCTCAAGTTCACAAATATAACAGACCTGTAGCTGCCTTAATTCGTCATTTTGTTTGGCAGATAGTCTGTTTGAAAAGGTTTAAAGAGCAAAGAAACCCAGGTAGGCAAATGGTATAAGCAGAAAACAATGCATGTTTGAGACTCTGCCCTGTCTTACCAGCTATAGGACCTCAGGGAAATCACTTCCAGTCTGTCAGATTTAGTTTTCTCATCTCTAAAACTGACCTAAGAACTTTTCCTCCTGCATTACAGGCAGCACAAATGTGATCATGATAATAACTCACTATTCAATGGCAAGGCATAAAATATTCTCATTAGGAAGAATAAATAAATTTAATTATCATCAAGAGGTTTTATAAATCTGGAAAATTCTTTGTCTATTTATAACAACATTATAATTTGATCAAATTTTGGTCCTTACTGTTGAACTCAGATCTTATCACTAAATTTCATTTCTTTACCATTAATGATCTTTAAAGTTGATTCTATTATGCAAAAGACTTTTCAAATGACTTAATTTTTTTTATTTTAGAGAGAGAGAGAAAAAAAAAGAGAGCACAAGCAGGGGAGAGGGACAGAGGCAGGGTGGGGAAGAGGGAAAGAGGGAGAGAGAGGGCAATTGAGAGAGAGACAGAGAGAGAGAGAGAGAGAGAGAGAGAGAGAGAGAGAGAGAGAGAGAATCTCAAGCAGGCTCCACACTCAGCACAGAGCCCGATTCAGGGCTCAGTCCCATGATCCTGGATCACTATCTGAGCCAAAACCAAGAGTCAGGCACTCAACCAACTGAGCCACCCAGGCATCCCCAAAAGACCTAATTTTTAAAATTAAATACTGTCAAAGTGACCAGGAAAGCATGGCTGCCTAAAAAAATACCTCATGGGTCAAGGAGGCATGCTGAGAGCTGGACTATCTCCACTTTTTTCCATAATTAAAATAATATTAATTAAATAATAAAATAATATTCATAATTAAAATAATACTCTTGAGAATTAATAAACACATTCCTCTTGTTCATAGAACATGTCCAGCTAAATACAAGCTCAGGCATGTTGAATTCTTTGAGAACAATTCTTTGAAAACATGTATACCATTCTCATACTTAAATGTACATTCTATATTTTATGTATATAGAATATTTAAACATCATTCTATCATTGTTGACCTAAAATGTAACAGAAGCCCCAAAAGAGTCTGATAAAACCTGAGGGAAAACATCAAAATAAGGAATCAGTAAAGATGAATTATTTTTCCTAGTTACAATGATTTTCCTCTCATAGACTTACTCATGGATCTTACCTAAACTAGTTTGCTTATCCAGAATATTCATTTTCAGAATGTATTAATTAGGATAGCCTATTTGCTATAATGAGTAGGCCCAAAACACATAAGGGCTCAAACACCACGTAAGTTATGTTTTGTTTCGTTCTTCATGTATGTTCACATAAAAGTACTCTACTGGTAAATACCTTGGTGGGGTTGTCCTTTTTCACACGGCTGTTCACTGAACTAGATTGGCAAAGTTCTGCTATTATCAAAACATGCCTTTCAAGGCCATGCTGGGATCATTTCCATTTAAATTACCTGGAAAGAGGAAAGATTGTAAGTGAATACACGTGGAAGATTCTTAGGGGCCAGTCCCAGGAGTTGAAGAAATCACTTCTACTTGCATTTCATTGACTAGAACTCAGTCATCCAGCCACATATCACTGCAGGAGAGGCTAGGAAATACATTCTAGCTGTGTTACCAGAAAACAAAAAAAGGAAAACAGATTTATTGAGCAGCCAGTGCACAGTGACATTTCCTGATTATCTACATGCAGGTTTTACAGATTTTTGGCAAACAGGATAAGCCGCTTTTTTTCCTCCAGTGCTACGTATACAATAAATATTTACCAAAAATACACTAAATATGTTTTATGTGCAAGCAATGACTTTGTGTATAGAAGTGTACTCCAGATTGGATGGAAAATCAAGCCCAACAAGTCAAATTCTTACTTATACCTCAAGTGACAAAATTGATGTTTCCACACTGACTTCATGTTTTCTGAGCAAAAGAACTTCTCAAAACTTCAGTCTGTGAAAAATTAAAAAGATCCTTAACAGGATTCTTGTTCTATCAAAAATTGTATGACCTCTTGTAATGATCATATTCTTTGTCACAGGCTCAGCCAGGACATTTTGAAGGAGTACAGTGCTTTTGTTTGAGGGAGAGGGGACAGAAGATGAGGCCATCCTACATCATGGTTGATGCAGAAATACTTTATTCAGCTTGGAATAAAGCGATATATTTCAAATGCACAAAAGGGCTATATGTGTATCAATGAAGTACAAGTTTCAAGAAATATCATTTGTGAATCACTGAAACTTTCCATTTATTAACTTAAAAAACAGACCTTGAAGGGAAGATGGCAGAGTAGGAGGATCCTAAGCTCATCTCATCTCACAGATACAATCAGATAACATCCACATCAGTGTAAATAACCCAGAAAATGACCCAAAGCCTGGCAGAACAGACTCTCAACAGCTAAATGTAGAGAAGAGGCCACATTATAGAGGGTAGGAAGGGCAGAGATGGGATTGGGAGTTAAATGGACCTATGAGACTGTCCACAGGAGAAAAGAACACTGGCAGAATAGAGAAGGGGTGAAAAACAGATCCTCACACCATGTATCCCAGATATGGTGAACCCGCACAGGGAAGATGAATCCCCATAACATTTGCCTTTGAAAACCAGAAAGGCCAAATTTCACAAGTTCTTACAATCCATGGGGGTTTAACATCTTTAACTTTAAAAATCTCAGAGGGAACAGTATAGCAATGTAGGCCTACCTCAAGAAGCCAGAAAAATCTCAAATAAAACCACCTAACCTTTGACCTAAGAAGCTAGAAAAAAGAACAACAAACAAAACCCAAAATCAGTAGGAGGAAGGAGATAATAAAGATTAGAGCAGAAATAAATGAAATAGAAATTTGAAGAAAAAAATAGTACGTATCAATAAAACCAGGAGTTGGTTCTTGAAAAGATCAACTAAATTGATAAACATTGAGCCAGATGCATAAAAAGGGGAGGGGGGGGTGGCTCAAATAAACAAAATCACAAATAAAAGAGGAGAAATAACAACTGGCACCACAAAAATACAAAAGATTATAAAAGAATATTAAAAATTATATGCCAACAAATTGGACAACCTAGAAAAAAATGGATAAATTCCTAGAAACATATAACTTATCAACACATAAGCAGGAAGAAATACAAAATTTGAATGGACAGATTACAAGCAATGAAATTGAATCAGGTATCAAAAAACTTCCAGGGTGCCTGGGTGGCTCAGTTGGTTAAGCATCCAACTCGATTTCAGCTCAGGTCATGATCTCACAATCACGAGATCAAGCTCCACCTTGGGTTTAGCACTGGGCATGAAGCCTGCTAAAATTTCTCTCTCTCTTCCTCTGCCCTTCCCTCCAGGAAAAAACAAAAAACAAAACAATAACAACAACAAAAAACTCCCAAGAAACAAAGTCCAGGACCACATGGCTTCACAAGTGAATTCTACCAAACATTTAAAGAACAATTAATATCTATTCTTCTCAAACTATTCAATAAATAAAAGAGGAAGGAAAACTCCCAAATTCATTCTATGAGGCCAGAATTTCCCTGATGCCAAAAACAGCTAAAGACACTATAAGAAAAGAGACCTACATGGCAATATCTCTTATAAACATTGATGCAAATATCCTCAACAAAATATTAGAAACTTATTCCAATAATACATTAAAAAAATCATTCACCATAATCAAGTGGGCTTTATACCTGGGATGTAAGACTGGTACAATATTTGCAAGTCAATCAATGTGATATATCACATCAATAATTGAAAGGATAAAAACCATATGATCATCTTAATTATTGCAGGAAAACATTTCACAAAGTACAACATCCATTCATGATAAAAAACCCTCAACAAAGTAAGTTTAGAGGAAACATACCTTAACATAATAAAGGCATAGATGACCCACAACTAACATCATACTCACTGGTGAAAAAGTAAGAGCTTTTCCCCTAAGGTCAGGAACAAGACAAGGATGCCCGTTCTCAGAACTTTCACTCAACATAGTACTGAACTCCTGGCCACGGCAATTATACAACATAAAGAAATAAACAACACCCAGATTGGTAAGGAAGAAGTAAAACTTTCACCGTTTGCAGCTCACATGATACCATATATAGAAAACCCTAAAGACTCCACCAAAAAACACCTAGAACTAATAAATGAATTCAGTAAAGTCTTCAGATGCAAAATCAATATACAGAAATCCACTGCATTTCTATACACTGAAAATGAAGTAGCAGAAAGAGAAATTTAAAAAAACAGTCGCATTTACAACTGCATCTAAAATAATAAAATACCTAGGAATAAACATAACCAAGGAGATGTAAGACCTGTGTTCTAAAAACTACAAAATATTGATGGGGCGCCTGGGTGGCGCAGTCGGTTAAGCGTCTGACTTCAGCCAGGTCACGATCTCACGGTCCGTGAGTTCGAGCCCCGCGTCGGGCTCTGGGCTGATGGCTCAGAGCCTGGAGCCTGTTTCCGATTCTGTGTCTCCCTCTCTCTCTGCCCCTCCCCCGTTCATGCTCTGTCTCTCTCTGTCCCAAAAATAAATAAATGTTGAAAAAAAAAATTTTTTTTTAAATAAAAAAATAAAAATAAAAAAATAAAAAAATAAAATAAAAAATAAAAACTACAAAATATTGATTTAAAAAACTGAAGAGAACACAAACAAATGGAAAGATATTCCATGCTCATGGATTAGAAAAACAAATATTGTTAAAATGTCCATGCTACCCAAAGCAACCTACAAATTTAATGCAATCCCTATCAAAATACCAACAGCGTTTTTCACAGAACTAGAACAAATAATCCTAAAATTTATATGGAACCACAAAAAACCCTGAGTAGACAAAGCAGTCCTGAAAAAGAAAAATACAACTGGAGGTATCGTAATCCCAGATTTCAAGAAACACTACACAAAAGAGCAGTAATCAAAACAATATAGTACTGGCCCAAAAACAGACATAAATTGATGGAACAGGATAGAAAACCCAGAAATAAACCCATGATCATATTATGTGGGAAAACTGCATAGCTCCATGCAAATGAATGAAATTGGACCGCTTTCTTACACAACAATAGACTCAAAATGAATTAAGGACCGAAGTGTGACACCATGACAATCCTAGAAAAGAGCACAAGCAGTAATTTCTCTGACATTGGCTGTAACAATATTTTTCTAGAGATGCCTCCTGAGGCAAGGGAAACAAAAGCAAAAATAAACTATTGGGACTATATCAAAATAAAAAAACTTCTGCACAGTGCAGAAGACAATCTTCAAAACTAAAAGGCAGCCTGTGGAATGGGAGAAAATATTTGCAAATGACATATCCAATAAAGGGTTAGCATCCAAAACAGAGAAAGAACTTAGAGAACTCAACACACACACACACACACACACACACACACACACACACACACATAAATCCAATTTAAAAATGGGAGAAGACATGAACAGACATTTCTCCAAAGACATACAGATGGCCAACAAACACATGGAGAGATGTTCAACATCACTCATCATCAGGGAAACGTGAATCAAAATCACAATGAGATACTACCTCACACCTCTCAGAACAGCTAAAATCAACAACACATATTAGCAAGGATATGGAGAAAAAAGAACCCTTGTGCACTGTTGATGGGAGTGCAAACTAGTGTAGCCAATGTGGAAAAAACACTACGAAGGCTCCTTCAAAAATTAAAAATAAAATTGCCATATGATCCTATAATTCCGATCCTACTGGGCATTTACCCAAAGAATGCACAAACACTAGTTTGAAAAGATATAGGCACCCCTATGTTTATTGCAGCATTATTTGCAACAGCCAAATTATGGAAGCAGCCCAAATGTCCATGGACAGATGTATGGATAAAGATGTGGTATACATATACAATGGAATATTACTCAGCCATTAAAAAAGAATGAAATCTTTGCAACAACATGAATGGATCTAGAGAGTACAATGCTAAGTAATAGAAATCAGTCAGAGAAAGACAAACAGCATATTATCTCACTCATATGCAGAATTTAAGAAACAAAACATATTTTAAAAAGAGACAAACCAAAAAACACATTCTTAACTGTAAAGAATAAGCTGATGATTACCAGAGGAGGGGGGGGGGGGCGATGCATGAAGTAGGTGAAGGGGATTAAGAGTACACTTATCAGGACATCTGGGTGGCTCAGTCAGTTAAGCATCCAACTCTTGATTTTGGTTCAGGTCATGATCTCACCATTCACGGGATCGAGCGCCACAGCAAGCTCTGCGTTGACAGTGCAGAACCTCCTTGGGACTCTCTCTCAACTCTCAATAAATAAATAAACAATAAAAACTTTAAAAAAAAAAGAGAGAATACACTTATCATAATGAGCACGAAGTAATATATAAAATTGTTGAATCACTATATTGTACACCGAAACTAATATAACACTGTGTGTTTACTATACTTGAATTTAAAAAAACAGGGGCCACAACTTTATAACCCACTAATGGGTCACAAATGAAGATTTAAAAACCCATAGCATATTGGGGCGCCTGGGTGGCTCAGACGGTTAAGCGTCTGACTTCAGCTCAGGTCATGATCTCGCGGTTCGTGGGTTCGAGCCCCGCATCAGGCTCTGTGATGACAGCTCAGAGCCTGGAGCCTGTTTCAGATTCTGTGTCTCCCTCTCTCTCTCTCTGACCCTCCCCTGTTCATGCTCTGCCTCTCTCTGTCTCAAAAATCAATAAACGTTAAAAAAAATAATTAAAAACCCATTGTATAAATAATGGAGCAAGGGCTTTGTACTGTATAGAGTTACACTCTCATCCTTGAGGCAAGTTGATATATTTTTAGTTTTTGGATTTTTTATTTTAAAATTATCTTATTATTTGGTGACATTATAAATTAAGAACTAATTTGTAATGCAACTGTTACATGTAAGCTATTCAGTAAGTGCTGGTCTCCCAATAAATATTAGACTTTTCTTATTCTCCCCTATTTTCACCATTTTCCCTTTGTTTTTACACTCTCTCACTGTGCTAGGGATACGATAAACTAGGATCGGAAACAAGGATTATCACTTTGATCTAAAAACTAGATACTATGGTTGGGCTTGTTGTCTGGATAATCATGGCAATTCCTAGCTCAACTTGTCCTGGTAGTTTTTCCCATGAACTTGTTCAAGTGTTTTGTTTTTGTTTTCTGTGAAACACAGAATATGTTAAGTATCATAGTCATGATTGGTGTCATTCACTGATATTTCAGGTGGTCTTCCATCCAGGCACACAATAGGGTTTACAATCCCTTCTCACCCTCTTGGAAGTGAATTTGAGTAGAGGTGACATGAGCTACTTCCCAATGGAAGCCTTTAAGACCTACCAACCATTTTCCCTTTCCTTCACATTATCACAATGACCAGCAACATTTCACGTATGGCGGCTCCATCAGCTCCCCTCTGAGTGAAAACAGCTAGGACCAGAGCCCCTGAAATGGGCATACAGCAAGTCCTTCAAAATAATTTTCTTCTAAGACACTGAGAGTTGGGCATTATTACCACAGCACGGCCTAGTGTATTTACTGATGAAAAATCTAATGTTCCCTTACTGATATAAGTAATTGTATTCGTTTACTATGGTTGCTATAACAAAGTACCACAAACTGGGTGACTTTAAACAACAGAAATTTATTTTCTCATAAATCTGGTGGCTAGAAGTCGAAGATCAATGTGTTGCAGGATTGGTTTCTTCTGAGGTCTCTCTCCTTGGCTTACAGAGGGGCCATGTCTTCCCTGTGTCTTCATATGGTCTTCTTTCTGTACCTGTGTCCCAATCTCTTCTTAGAAGGACACTAGTTATGTTGGACTCAGTCTCACTCTAATGACCTCATTTTAATTCAATGACCTCTTCGAAGACCCTGTCTGCAAATACAGTCACATAATGAGATACTGGAGATTAGGATCCCACCATGTGAATCTGGGGGGGACACAACTCAGCACATAACAGTAATGGTTCACTTGGCCTAAGGTGAATTATTTTGTATCACTTACCTTAAGGCCAAGCAAAAATGTAAACCTTCAGTGTCACCTCAAGTTTGACCAGGGTCTGATAATTAATTTGACATGATACCCCATGAGTATCTCAACCAATTTACTTTATCAGTTTGGGTCATAAACACATGGGCATTTGTTACTTTCTTCATGGACCATCAATAAATATCCAACACTTGCATACATCTGGATCCAAAACAACCATAGAAATATGAATAATTGATCAAATAAAGAACTTTTTCATTTCATTTAAAAGAATGTAACTTCTAGGAAAGCAAGGACCTCATTTTTTTTTTCTCATTAAACAAAGACTGTCTCATGGCAGGTACTCAAATGAATAAATAGATGAATTTATGAATGAGAATTAAAAATCCAAAAAGCTGCCACTGAATTGCTTTGCAGAGCCTAGTGATATTAAATATAACTTCCCCCAAATGAGACTTTTATCTGAGGATTTGGTATAAACACTAGAGATAGTATGTCTCAGAAGGAAACATCCTTGTAGAATGTTATACAAACACTTTCACAAATTCTTATCTACTCTTCTTTATCACTCCTCTTCTATTGATAATGGATGGGTAGGGGAGCCTGGGTGGCTCAGTCAGTTAAGCATCCAACTCCAGCTCAGGTCATGATCTTGCAGTCTGTGGGTTCAAGCCCTGCATCAGTTTCTATGTTGACAGCCTAGAGCCTGGAGCCTGCTTCTGATTCTGTCTCTCTCTCTCTCTCTCTCTCTCTCTCTCTCTCTGCCCCTCCCCCGCTTGGCCTCATCCTCTCTCTCTCTCAAAAATAAAATAAACATTAAAAATTGTTTAAAGAAAGGATTGAAAGTAAAAAAAGTTTTCTGGTGTTCTGAAAGGCAGCCAAATTTGAAATATAGAAAGAATGTCAAACAAAACAAAGCAACGGTCACTAGTAGAATGACACTATGTGGTAAGAATAGCAACAATACATGATGCAACATCTTTGGCCGCTCGCACCATCTCTGCAAGAGCAATGAATCATGGGCATTTCTCTGACCTAGTGGGTGGATGGGGGGAGGAAGGGCAGCTCTCTCTCCCCATGCTACCATGAGAATGTGTCTGATTTTTTTTCATTTCAGGTCTTTTTTTTTTTTCCTTCATTTTAAAACTCCTGTTGTTTTATAAGTTTTAACTTGTCAATATGACTTGAATATGGAAGAGGCAGTACAATCCAATTTAAGGAAGAACTGAACTGGAAGTCAGGAGCCTGGTTTTCCGGTTCATCTCTATGATAAATTAGCTAAATGCTCTTGAGTGAGCCACATAACTTCTCCGGGCCCAGTTTCTTCAGTTATAAAACCAGAAGCCCAACACAAGAGCTACTGATGCTCTTCTCTGGTTGAAGTAATGGGTGGGGGGAAGGCGCAGTCTGGCTCCTTTGGCCCATTTGCCCCCAGATCTTCACTCAGCATCATCAGGGTTCCATGGGCCCTTTCTAGGAACCCAGTGCCCCTCACACCACTGAAAACAACTTAACTAGAAGCTCTAAATGGTCTTGGGCACCTGGCTGGCTCAGTAAGCTGAGTGTCCGACTCTTGGTTTCAGCTCAGGCCATGATCTCACGGTTCATGAATTCAAGCCCCACATAAGACTCTGTGTCGCCAGCACAGAGCCTGTTTGGGATTCTCTCTACCCCTCCCCCACTCATGCTGTGTCTTTCTCAAAATAAATAAACTTAAAAAAAAAAGTTCTATAGGGTCGCCTCACCAACTAAAATGCTGCCACTTATATGAGTTTTTCTCTTGTCATTAAGTTCTTGAGTATAAGCTGAAGTCCCTTTTATAAAGTTTACCTGGAAAATCAAATATGCCTAATTTTGGCACTACTGTATGCTTTTCCAAACATTGGGGCATCTACTCCTCCCTCTTCCTAAAATGTATTCCGTTCCCTTTTATTCTCCCTTTCTATAACACATTCACTACTGCGGCCAGGAGAACTCCTTTTCAACTTTAAAGATCCTGTTCAGGGTTTCCCACCTCCAGAGTAAGCCTTCCCTGAGGACTATTCAACTCTCTGGTTCTCGAACCAATTCCTCCATTTTACTACCCCTCTTCCATGTTCACCTCTAGTAATACATGGACTTCAGTGCCTTATGATTATTGATGTAACCGCTGTCTTCCTCTGGCATGAGGAAGAAACTGTGTCATGTTCATCTTTATACCTCTATTCCCCACACCTAACACTGCCCTTAGTGGTTATCAATATGCACTCGAAAGAGATTTATTGGACTAAAGAGATATTCTAGACATAAAGCAACTCTGTAACAGGAATACACTGAAGCTTGTTAAAGGTGACACTGAGTTCAAGGAAGCCCCCATATGGAGTTGAGTTCCCTGATCTAACAACAACCAGATCTGACATTTTTTCCCTAACAGATTGAACATTAGGAGAGTGGGATGGGACTAAAGGTGGGTTAAAGAGAGATTTTTAGCATTGCTACATCACAAGTTAGAAAGAGTATTCTTCCGGGGCGCCTGGGTGGCTCAGTCGGTTGAGCGTCAGATCAGCCCGGGTCACGATCTCGCGGTCTGTGAGTTCAAGCCCCGCGTCAGGCTCTGGGCTGATGGCTCAGAGCCTGGAGCCTGCTTCCGATTCTGTGTCTCCCTCTCTCTCTGCCCCTCCCCCGTTCCTCTGTCTCAAGAATAAATAAACGTTAAAAAAAAATTTTTTTTTTAAAAAGAAAGAGTATTCTTCCTTGTAAAAGTTTTGCTTTATTTATTCCCCTTTAGTTGTTTTATTTCTGGGAAATTGAGAATTCTTATTTGAAGGTCAATTTTTTTCTTTCTGGAGGACCCACCATGGCCTTGAGCATGATGTCCTAGAACAAACTATTCCCTGGAGAGATCTGAATGAGGAGACAGAAACAAGGTCATTTTCAAAACAGCTTCAAAATTTAGCCTGCCTCCAAGTCTCTTCCCAGAAGCAAGACCCAAAGGCTAAAAAGAAGTGCTCTAGGTTAAACCACTAATTCCCTAAATGTAGTTGCACATCCTACCTAATCATTGCTCATTATTAAACTGTGGAATACGTTGACTTTTATCTGGGGGTGAGGTGGAATGGAACCATAAAAGCATGCTATTAGTGCTAATTACACTTTGCCTTTCACCTCGTCAGCAGAGCAAAGCTAAAATTTAAAGTCCTTGACAGAAAGGCAGTTTGACTGCGCACCCTTTATTTTAGTAGCCTATGTTTTTTTCAGTCTTACTAGCAGAGAAAAGACTCGAGTGGTTGAAGATAGAATGTCAAAACGAAAATACTGCCATCGTTATAGTCTGGGGCAGCTGACTTAGCCATCATCTGAGAAGCGGTAACATCCTGGCGGGAGAATTTAGATCACTTAGTGAGAAAGTCCTGACTTGTCCTGGAAATTAGTGGTGATCTAACAACAACCAGATCTGTGATGAATGTGGTGACTTCACTTAAACAGGAAGCTCTGTGAAGAGCGGAGGGTGGAGCCGGCCTGGTGGACACTGTGAATTTTATTATTTTTTTTTAATTTTATTTAAATTCCAGTTAGTTAACATACAGTATTATTAGCTTCAGGTGTACAATACAACGATTTAACGCTTCCATACAATACCCGGTGCTCATCACAAGTGTACTCCTTAATGCCCATCACCTATTTTACCCATCCCCCATCCACCTCCCCTCTGGTAACCATCAGTTTGTTTCATAGTTAAGAGTCTGTCTCTTGGTTTACCTCTGTCTCTTTTTTTTCCCCCTTTTTTCATTTGTTTTGTTTCTTAAATTCCACATAGGAGTGAAATCACATGGTATTTGTCTTTCTCTGCTGTATTTCGCTTAGTATAATACTCTCTAGCTCCACCTATGTTTTGCTAATGGCAAGATTTCATTCTTTTTGATGGCTCAGTAATATTCCAGTGTGTGTGTGTGTGTGTGTGTGTGTGTGTGTGTGTGTGTACACACACCATATTTTCTTTATTCATCAGTTGATGGACACGTGGGCTCTTTCCATAATTTGGCCATTGTAGACAATGCTGCTATAAACATCATGGTGCATGTATCACTTTGAAAAAGTATTTTTGTATTTTTTCTGTAAATGCCTAGTAATACAATTGCTGGATCATAGGATAGTTCTATTTTCAACTTTTTGAGGAAACTCTACATTGTTTTCCAGAGTGGCTACACCAGTTCACATTCCCACCAACAGTGTAAGAGGGTTCCCCTTTCTCCACATCCTTGCCAACACCTGTTGTTTCTTGATTTTAGCCATTGTGACACGTGTGAGGTGACATCTCATGGTAGTTTTAATTTGTACTTCCCTGATGATGAGTGATCTTGAACACCTTTTCATGTGTCTGTTGGCCATGTGGATGTCTTCTTTGGAAAAATGTCTGTGTCTTCTGCCCGTTTTTTATTGGATAATTCATTTTTTGAGTGTTGAGTTTTATAAGCTCTTTATAGATTTTGGATACTAACCCTTTATCTGATATGTCATTTGTAAATATCTTCTCCCATTCCATAGAGTAGCTTTTAGTTTTGTTATTTCCTTTGCTGTGCATAAGTTTTTTATTTTGATGAAGTTCCAATCATTTATTTTTGCTTTTATATCCCCTGCCTCAGGAGACATATCTAGAAAGAAGTTATGGCTAATGTCAAAGAAGTTACTGCCTGTGTTCTCTAGGATTTTGATGGTTTCCTATCCCACATGTAGGTCTTTAATCCATTTTGGATTAATTATTGTGTATGGTATAAGCAAGTGGTCCAGTTTCATTCTTTTCCATGATGCTGTCCAGTTTTCCCAACACCATTTGTTGAAGAAACTTTTTCCCATTAGATATTCTTTCCTACTTTGTCAACGATTAATTGACCATGGAGTTGGGGGTTTATTTCTGGGTTTTCTATTCTGTTCTATTGATCTATGTGTCTATTTTTGTGCTAGCACCATACTCTTTTGATTACTACCACTTTACAATATGACTTGAAGTCCAAAATTGTGTTGTTTCCAGCTTTTCTTTGCTTTTTCAAGGATCCTTTGGCTATTCAGGGACTTTTGTGGTTCCATACAAATATTAGGATTGTTTGTTCTAGTTTTGCAAAAAAAAAAAAATGCTGCTGGTATTTTGATAGGAATTGCATTACATCTGTGGATTTCTTTGGGTGGTATAGACATTTTAACAATATTTGTCCTTCCAATCTATGAGCATGGAATGTCTTTCCATTTCTTTGTGACACCTCCCATTTCATCAATGTTTTATAGTTTTCAGAGTACAAGTCTTTCACCTCTTTGATGAGGTTTATTCCTAGGTATCTTATTATTTTTTGGCACAATTGTACATGGGATTGATTCCTTGATTTCTCTTTCTGCTGCTTCATTATTGGTGTATAGCTATGCAACAGATTTCTGTACATTGACTTTGTAATCCTACAACTTTACTGAATTAGTGTATCAGTTCTAGCAGTTTATTCAGAATCTTTTGGGTTTTCTACACAGAGTATCATGTCATCTGCAAATAGTGAAAGTCTGACTTCTTCCTTGCCTATTTGGATGCCTTTTATTCCTTTTTGTTGTCTGACTGCTGAGGGTAGGACTTCCAATTCTATGTTAAATAACAGTGGTGAGAGTGGACATCTCTGTCTTGTTCCTGATCGTAGGGGAAAAGCTGTTTTTCCCCAGTGAGGATATCACCTGTAGGTTTTTCATATATGGACTTTATTGTTTTATGTTTCCTCTAAACCTACTTTCTTCAGGGTTTTATCATGTCGAACGCTTCCTCTGCACCCACTGAAAGATCAAACGGGTTTTTTTTTACATTTATTTATTTTTGAGAGATAGAGTGAGACAGAACACAAGTGGGGGAGGGGCAGAGAGAGAAGGAAAGAATCTGAAGCAGCCTCCAGGCTCCGAGCAAGCATTCGGCACAGAGCCCAATGTGGGGCTCTAACCCACAAACCATGAGATCAGGACCTGAGCCAAAGTCAGTCACCCAACCAACTGAGCCACCCAGGCTCCCCAAGGATCAAATGGTTCTTATCCTTTCTGTTATTAAGTAGTATATAACATTGATTTGCAAATATTGAACCACCCTTGCAACCCAGGAATAAATCCCACTTCACTATGTGAGTTATTTCTTTTAATGTATTGTTGGATTCAGTTTACGAGTATTTTATTGAGAATTTTTGCATCCATGTTTGTGAGGGATACTGGCCTGTTAAATTGTAGAGTCACAAATAAACTGACAACAATATCTTGACCTCCTTATTCCTTGACCAGTGCAGACAAAGTTGCAGGTAAGAGGTCAAAGCAAGGTGACTCAGGAAAAAATAGAGATCTTCCTATTGGAAATTGGAAATCCCCATGGATTGGGTAGGAGGAAAGCAGCTGATTAAGATGAAATGCAATAATACAGCATCAGGATATCAATTTGTCAATCTGGTTTCACTAAGTCTTATACCAATTTTTTTTAAACTTTCTTACTTAAAAAAAAAGAATATTTGGGGCGCCTGGGTGGCGCAGTCGGTTAAGCGTCCGACTTCAGCCAGGTCACGATCTTGCGGTCTGTGAGTTCGAGCCCCGCGTCAGGCTCTGGGCTGATGGCTCAGAGCCTGGAGCCTGTTTCCGATTCTGTGTCTCCCTCTCTCTCTGCCCCTCCCCCGTTCATGCTCTGTCTCTCTCTGTCCCAAAAATAAATAAACGTTGAAAAAAAAAATTAAAAAAAAAAAAAGAATATTTTAATCCATGCAAATGGTTTTGATTATGTCCTATATCTGTGTCCTTTATATTAGTGGTAAAGAGTGCCAGGCCCTTACCAAGCTTTGAACATCAATTACCTCATTGAATCCTCACAAGATTAGCTCTGCTGTGCCAATAAGGCGCAGAACTGTTAAGGAATTAATCCAATTTTCCTTGGGTAAGTTGTTTTGGAGTAAATGAGTTTGGTAAATAAAATTTATTTGGAGTAAATAAATTAGACTCCAAACTCAATACTTTGCTGCTTTCATAGGAAAAACGGGAAAGATACAGACTTTGTATGAATCTCTAAGGACCACGTGAAATGAACATTAGGAAAAATACATTTTATTAGCGTGTGCCGAGCATCTTCAAAGAGGAAATAACATAATTGGTCATAGCCACCAAAAAAGGGTTTTTTTTTTATTAATTCTCCCAGTGTATTTTAAAAATCCTAAGGAGACCCAAACCCTGAAAATGATGGCATTTGTCTCAGAACATCATAAAATAGGAATGTAGACATGGGTGCCATTTAAAGTAGAAAAAAACTTTCCTCTCAGAAAATATACTTGCACTCTGTGTGTACATCCAAAGCTTTAGCAGGACAGATAGTAGATACATGTGAGGGGCTGAATGTTTTTGTCCCTGCAAAATTCACATATCAAAGCTCCAATGCCCAGCATGGCTGTATTTGCTTTTTTTAATATATATTTTATATTATACGTTGCTACTTTACATACATTAAATATAATACTTATTCTAGGGAATTATCTTACATGATTATGGAATTGGCAGATCCAAAATCTGCAGGGCTGATTTCGAACATGGCTATATTTGGAGATGGAGCCACTGAGGAAGTAATTAAAGTTAAATGAGTTCATAAGGGTGGAGTCCCGATCCGGTAGAATTAGATTTCTCATAAGAAGAGGCACCTAAGAGGAGCTCCTGAGTGGCTCAGTCAGTGAAGCCTCCAGCTTTGGCTCAGGTCGTGATCTCAAGGTTTGAGAGTTCAAGTCCTGTGTTGGGCTCTGTGCTGACAGCACAGAGCCTGGAGCCTGCTTAGGGTTCTGTGTCTCCCACTCTCTCTGCTCCCCCACTCAAAATTAAACATTAAAAGAAATTTCTTTTTTTTTTTTTTTTTTTTTTTTTTAAGAAGAGGTGCCGGAGAGGTCAAGGAAAGGCCATGTGAGGACACGGCCAGGAAGCCAGCTGCCACCAGAAAACGAACCCCGCTGGGCACTCGATCTTGGATTTTCCAGCTCCCAGAATTGTGAGAAGACGAATTTTTATTGTTTAAGCCACCCAGTTTGTGGCATTTCATTACGATGGCCTGAGCAGACAAACGCAATGTAATATTTGGAGAAATCACATGTTCAAGTTTTTACTTTAATATTTTTGATTGTTAGTCATTCCTTTTGTTTGTTACAAACAGAGGGAGACCTTGGTATTAAGTCTCGAAAATCTAAGAAAAACATCAAAGACCAAATAAATAATACTCAGCACTAATTCATTCCTTTCTATAATTTTAGAAAAGTACATCATATTTTATTTCATGTCAATAGCTTTATTCGGTTCCTGGAATACCACGATCTCCTAGGGGATGGGCAGGACCCACTGGACCGAGAAGAAAAGTCCTAAGCTTTGTTAGTTTGAGAACACCTTCTGCTATGAAAGCTTTCATGTTTTTAAGTTGTTGTTCATTTTGAAAATAATTTTATAAATAACCAATATTTACTGGAAACTTCTAGGGAATAAATTTACCCTTGATACCACTACCCACACATGTTGTGAACACTCTGGAAGAATTATAGTCAACAGATATGTATCCTGTTTATATTATCCTTCTTTATAGAGGATACAGATACTTCAGAGCATGGATATAGAGTCTGAGTCCGTGCTGGACTCTGTCACAAACTCTTTGTCAATTCAAGAAAAGACTGCTCTTCGTGGTGTCAAAAGAGAAATGATACGAATCCATATTGCCTACCAACTCTAGGATTTGTTATATGAAATATATTTTTACATAATATTAGAGCGTGAGCTTTCTCAAAGACAGTAACATGAATGTCAGTACCAAGCAGCCCCTAGTGTAGGTGGAACAGTATGATCTGTGTGGAACTCAATTTATTTGTAGGTCTAAACTAAATTTTTTAAAAAGGGGAGTACCTGGGTGGCTCAGTTCGTTAAGCTCTGACTCTTGATTTCAGCTTAGGTCATAGTCTAACTGTTCATGGGTTCAAGCCCTGCATCGGGCTCTACAATGTCAGTGCAGAGCCTGCTTGGATTCTCTGTCTCCCTCTCTCTCTCCCTTTCACCCCTTCAAAAATAAAATAAACCTTTTTTTAAATACATACATATATACATACATACATACATACATACATACATACATACATACATAAGCAAGCAAACAAACTCAACAGGAATACTGGAAAATTTTCCAGAGCTGAACTCCTAACCCACAAATCAACAAGTTAGTCAACATGGATCTGGCACCAACCGTGTAATCAGAGCAACCATGATTTTACTTGGTACTATTTCTAGGAATGGAAGAAAAGGAAAAACTGAGAACCAGATTGACTGTGTGACCTACTGTTCTTATATATTTTCTTCCGTTTACTCCCAGATCTTTGGAGTGAAAGATTAGCTTGAATCCTCCCCATTCCTTGGAGTCTTGGAACACACAAACAGAAAGAAAACAAAGTGTGAGAATGGAAAACAGCTGCTCTTTACTATAAACCCAAATCTAGGAGTCTAGGGCTAATGCTGTAACACAGAGCAAATTTAAGAGCATAATTCTTCAGGTTTACTCACTGGCATTACAAAATAATAAAACCTGGTTGCTTCTCTGTAAGGTTACTTTTTAAGGTATTTTAAAAAGAGGTGGTAACAGGGGTGCCTGGGTGGCTCAGTCGGTTAAGTGTCTGACTTTGGCTCAGGTCATGATCTTGTGGTTCTTGGGTTCGAGTCCCACTTTGGGCTCTGTGCTAACAGCTCAGAGCCTGGAGCCTACTTTGGATTCTCTGTGTCTCCCTCTCTCTCTGTCCCTCCCCTGCTTGTAGTCTGTCCCTCTCTCTCAAAAATAAATAAACATTAAAAAATTGTTAATAAGATAAATAAATTAAATTAAATTAAATTAAATTAAATTAAATTAAATTAAATTAAATTAAAAGAGGTAGTAACAAATGCTTCTGGAGTACATCGTTTTTAGCTAGGTAACACGCTATGACAGAAAAACGATTGCATCCCCACCAGCAGCTCCTATTCCCCAAGTACTACAGGCCACAAAGAACATTCACACTGTGGTTTCAAACTCTATATAAAACTGTAAATGAGGGGCGCCTGGGTGGCTCAATCAGTTAAGCATCCGACTTCGGCTCAGGTCACGATCTCATGGCTTGTGAGTTCGAGCCCCGCATCAGGCTCTGGGCTGATAGCTCAGAGCCTGGAGCCTGTTTCGCATTCTGTGTCTCCCTCTCTCTGCACCTTCCCTGTTCACACTCAGTCTCTGTCTCTCTCAAAAATAAATAAGCATTAAAAAAAATTTTTTTTAATAAAAAAAGCTGTAAATAAGACAGCTTCATACTAGAGTTTCATCATGGATTCTCTCATTGGGTTCCATACTTCGGGGCAAATTACTTGATATCTGAGAGTCTTTGTTTCCTTGTTGTAAAATGGGAATAATAATGTCTTTCTCAGTACTGCTATAAGAATAACAGAAAAAACATTTGTAGGTATATCAAGTCAATGTTCAGGAAACAGAAACTACTGTACAGATTTCAAACAGAGAGGGCATGACTGCAGGGAGTTGGCTACAATGACATAAGTAAGGTTGTAGGGCACAAGAGAGGTGTCGACAGTGCCACCATCAGCAAGCTGCTACCACCACTGCTGTCACCTCCTACTACTACCTCTTTCCCTAGTAGTAGGGAAAGAATCCAGGAGACCGCACCCCCACTGAGGAGTCCACACACGCCGTCACAGATGCTGCGAAAGGCACTGCTGCTTCTGCCATTGGAACTGATCTGCCACCACTTAGCGAGAATCCAGGCACTGACATCACCACTGAGGAGCCGGCTCTCCCACCGCAGCTCCTCTTCCAGGTGCTTCCAAAAGCATGGGGGTCAATGGCTTCCTTCTTCCTCCTCCCTACCAATCTCCTACCAAGACGCCATGCAGAACCATCCATAAACCGGGTCTCTATTTTTCTTCTTCTATCAATTGATCAGAGGAAGCAAGTCAGAAGCTATTTCTCAAAGGGACAGCGCTTGCTTGCAGTGAAGGCCATGACTTTGCTCCAAACTACCCATGACATGTTAGGTGTGGATTGAGAGAAGATGATAGCAATAAAGCAGAAGTAGGAGTTCTAGAAGTCTGAGCCACTGGTCATACAACTTACTCTGTATTTTTAGGATCTGATCAAGTCTAATCTCATACACCCTGCTTCCATTTAATAATAGAATACTGCTGCAATGTCTGGGTGGCTCCTTCAGTTAAGCATCCAACTCCTGATTTCGGCTCAGGTCATGATCTCATGGTTCATGAGATGGAGCCTCACATCGGGCTCTGTGCTGACAGTGCAGAACCTGCTTGGGATTCTCTCTCTCCCTCTCCCTCTCTCTCCCTCCCAAAATAAATAAATAAACCTTAAAAAATGATAAGAATTCTGTTGCCATGCCCTTGTTTAATGCTTGGTGGATCAGATAATACCCAGTTTACAATGGGCGTTTGGGATACCCAATGATCTGATCAAGCATTGGCTTTTACCAGGGCCCAAAAAGCATACCAGGAACTCTTTCTAGAGGGACAGTGTAGTTTGTAGGCGAGGGCACAGCTTTTCCCCATGACCCTCAGGATCTGCCATTGAAGTTCATTTTAAAGCGTAGAGCATCCTATGAGCTCTTCCTAATCAGTGACAAGCCACTTGGACCCAACCACTGAATCTGCTGGTCATAAAATCCAAACGGCAGAGCCTTGATTTCCAAAAGCAGTAATTCTCAAACTTTAATGTTCATCAGAACTACCCTGAGGGATTGTTAAAACACAGATTAATCCACCCCTAATTTCTGATACAGTAGACCTCGGATGGGGCTGAGGCTGGAGAACTTTCACACGTTCCCATGTGGCATTGATGCTGCCAGTCCAGGAAAAACGCCTTGTGAATCACGGTCTAGGTCACGGCAAGTAGCTGTTACTTAGCAAACACCAGGATCAGTCAGCATGGTATAATCTATGTAATGGATCATCATGTTATATAGAAAGTTGAGATAATCCTCACAGACTAGATGAGGATCAAGAGAACATGAGAATTAACAAAGCCTTGAGTGAAGGTGTACTTCTGTCCTTACCAGATGGAAGCAAACTATTCCTTGTAAGTTGGTATAGAAAGGGGAAAAAAATTTTTTTCCAGGTCAATAGCTATATAACTTCTTCCAAAGGCTATACTGGTTTCTCTAAATCTTGTATTTATAATTTGTAATCGGCATTTATAATTGGATTTATCACATGATCACATTTATAGAATTCTACATTCTCCAAGATCCATCTGCCTTTTTCTCAAAAGGCAGTATTAATTAGGTTGGTGATAAGAATTAATACTTTTACATTTTTCAAAAATTCGATGGTGAAATTAATTAATCTCTATGACTCCCCGCATGGATGAGATAATGCTTTTAGTTTATATCTTGGTCAGGATGGGAAGTTTCAAGGGCTTCTGCTTGGTCCTTTCTATAATAATAGCCCTCAATCCACAGTTCGCAAATCCATAGTGAGGATTCTACCTATTCTATTACCAAAAATGTCATTTCAACATGCATTTGAGAATTGTGAAAATCACAATAACATGGTTTCATGGGCCTTCTGGACCCACTGTGAGATCTAATCAGCTCCAAACTCCATATACTTTTATCAGACTACAATGGTATCTGACATCACCAGGGATTAGCAATTCGGAGCCACTGATTTATAATGCTCTAAAATCTGGGCATTTCCCTTTGCTCAGTACACAGTCATCCTGGAAGATGGAGTCATATCCCTTTGAGAAGGATTTGAAGAAGATTTACAGTATTTATTTACTAAAGTGTCCCAGGAAGCATCTTCAAGGATACTCAATTTCCCCTTCATTTAGGTGGGCCTGAGTCTTTGAACTGCCCCCTGTCTGAAAACTGAGTGACAGAATGTGACTTCCTTTTGTGCAGACTCAAACCAGTATTTTCTCCTCAGTCCTAGAATTTTACCAATTATAAGGTAGGTTGTCAATATATTTTATACTATAAGGACTTTTTTTAAAAATTAGCAATTGCTAAAAATCCCTGCAAGCTAAAATTGATTGTCACTGTAGCCCCACACACAAATATACCCAGCAATTAGGCACTGCCATATGGCCTCTGCCTCAGGCATTTGGGGCCATCATCCCCACTGAACAAGAGGGTCCATTAAATTCGGTCTTTTTTGAGCTACCCACTGAAAAGCCATTACCACAATATACTCTAGGTGTTTCCAATATAAACTGGCAAAATGCTGTCATTTTTTAATGTTAATCCCTTGGAACGTTTTGGGATCTATTTCTAATTATGGGTAATAGAAACAAAGGTAAGTGTTAAGGACCATGAGGAGAAAAAGCAACTGTGTCCTGTAGGGTAATTGCTGACTGTTCAAGAAAGGAAAAGGTAGGGGAGGAGGTACGGTTTCTGAAAGTAAAGGATACTCAGGTGGTTTTAGGCATTCCAGTTTCTTAGATTCATCTGAATACTCTCAGATGGCCCATTCCCATTCCAGTTCTCAAAGTCCCTTTCCTTACCAGCCAACACCTCAACCGTAAAACACCTAGTGATGTCGTGAATTTTAATTACATTGCAGATCTGCAGCCCACGGGACAAGTTCTGGGTCTGATTCCCAGATGTATCAGTCCTGAGTTTACAGGCTACAGAAGGGAAGAGATCTTTTCTGAGTTATCACTAACAATCTCTGGTTCTCTAAACATAGAGCTGAGAGTTTTAAATACTGAGCTTTTCATTTTCTTCCTCTAACTCTCCAGCGAAGTCAGAAGCAGCCAACAAACCCTGGAATCCTTGTCATCATCACTTCTAAACTAGTCACAATAGACAGTCATTCTCCTGAAGTCCTGCCTTTAAGAAACAATTTATCCCAGGCCACTACGATCTATAGATTCTGAGTATTTCATTTCCCCTCATGATTTCAGGGTATTGCAATGTCTGAGCACACGCCAGTCAATAACAGATCCTGGATTCCATCGTTGAGGTTTTGTCTTCTAGGATCACAGTTTTATACCATGTATTATATCCAGACTTGTCAGAAGATAAAACTCATGTTAGATGTACCAAATAGGAAAAAGATTTTGCGAAGGGTGCTGGTTACAAAAACATTTGAGGGGATGGAAGACCAAAAAGGAGAAAGAGATAACCTCTCAAAGACCAGGATGCCGGGGCGCCTGGGTGGCTCGGTCGGTTAAGCGTCCGACTTCGGCTCAGGTCATGATCTCACGGTCCGTGAGTTCGAGC
The DNA here is from genome assembly GCF_018350175.1 of Felis catus. Classification (NCBI taxonomy): domain Eukaryota; kingdom Metazoa; phylum Chordata; class Mammalia; order Carnivora; family Felidae; genus Felis; species Felis catus. The sequence goes on along the minus strand of NC_058384.1, from coordinate 28,208,701 downwards.
CCCGCGTCGGGCTCTGTGCTGATGGCTCAGAGCCTGGAGCCTGTTTCAGATTCTGTGTCTCCCTCTCTCTCTGCCCCTCCCCTGTTCATGCTCTGTCTCTCTCTGTCTCAAAAATAAATAAATGTTTAAAAAAAAAAAAAAAAAGACCAGGATGCCACTATCACTCGTGGTACGACTTTCAGAGGAACCCACGTACTGGTGTCACAATTGTCAGTGCACGACCACAGCTGAGTAGGAAGCTAGGAGCCTACACTACTGCCCAGAAGCCACACTCTCCAGGCTGTTGCAGCTATTGCCTGAGTACCACCCAAAGCAGGGAATTTACCAAAAAAAAAAAAAAAAAAAAAGTGTTTGCCCTTCTTCCCATCTTCCAGCTTCTCATTCTACCTCCCATTGCAGGACCCACCTAAAAGCCAGCTTGCAAAGTAGTCTTGGGAGTAGAGGTATGCTGTTTTCAGGCTTCTGCCTCATACCCCATGCCCATCGTAGGGAAAAGAGAGTTGGAAATGGAGCAGTTCAACAAGAAAATGACCGACAGCACAGGAATTCTACTCATATGTTATTCATTTCCTTCCCCTACCCATATCCATGACAGACACGCTCTATCTTCAACTTTCTGACAGTCCTCTTTGCCTGGAACACGGCAGGATGGAAGTTAAGAGAAGAGATGAGCAAGTTGTACGTAAGTATAAGATTCTTTGGTATTTTTCAGGTCATGAAATTTCTATTTAAACGTATGCCTGTAAATAGCCAGGATACACTTTATCAATATCACTACAATGCCTTAAATACGGCGATAACTGAGTGTTTCTTGAATATCCACTGAGGTATATTCTTCTATTACGTGGTGCTTTGTGACGGAAATAAAGCAAAATGGGTGGGTTACATTAACTTTCATAAAGCATAAGTCTCTGGTTCAAATTCTGGTCATTAAGGATGTCAGTCCTTAAGGATGGATGACATTCCATATCCCGACTGATTTGGCTAAACACAACAGCTGACGAAAATCGTGTCACTTTTTTTAATGCCCAAAGATGAATAATACCTTAATCAATCACATTATATAAATTCTTCCTTTCTTTATAGACATGAAAATATAACTTCTGTGCTGTGATTCAGTGAGCAAGTAACTTTATAGTTTAACAGGAAATTGTAGGTCTCTGACTCAGAGTTGCCAGAATTTGCAATCAGTTAGACTTTAGAGACATAAAAAGAGTCTGGTTCACTATATTAAAAGTGTATTCTGTTCACATCAGATGAGATCAAATGGGCACAAAATCTTTATTCAAACATTATATGCAGGTTAATTTGTCAAAAATCCATTTAGAATCTGAAAAGCAAAAAAATTTTTTACTAAAAAATTCCAGCATCCAAAGCTAAAAACCCTGGTTCAAAGGCACTATTTCTTTCCCTCTCCCATTCTATTTGTCAGGTTTTTTATAAAACCCCTCTTACTTCAATCAAAAATATGTATTAAGTGCCTACTGTATGTTTGGCTCAGATCTAGATACTTCAACTACATCATTAAATAAAACCAACATGGTGAAAAAAAAAATTAAAAAAAAAAAAGGAGGGCGCCTGAGTGGCTTAGTCAGTTAAGTGTCTGACTTCCACTCAAGTCATGATCTCATGGTTCGGTGGTTCAAGCCCCACATCGGGCTCTGTGCTGACAGCTCAGAACCTGGAGCCTGCTTCAGATTCTGTGTCTCCCCCTCTCTCTGCCCCTCCCTCATTCATGCTCTGTCTCTCAAAAATTAATAAAACGGTAAAAAAAAATTTTTTTAAACAACAACAACAAAGTTCCCTGAACTCTGCCCTTGTGGAATCTATATTCTAAAAGAAAGAGTAACAACAAAAATGCATAATAAATATATGGTTTATCAGAAGAGTCTGAGTGGTGGGCCTGTGGCTCAGTCAGTTGACCATTTGACTTTGGCTCAGGTCATGATCTTGCAGTTCTAGAGTTTGAGCCCCACATAGGGGTTTCTGCTGTCAGCTCGTCCTCTATCCTCCTATCTCTCTGCATCTCCCCCGCTTGTTCTCTCTCCCTCTCTCTCTCTCTCTCTGTCTCAAAAATAAATAAAACCTTTAAAAAAAGAAGAAGAAGATTACAACTAATGGGAGAAAGGAAAGTAAAGCAAGATAAGAGAGATTAGGAATATCAAATTTTAAAGTTTATAATTTTAACTAGAATAGGTCAAAGAGGACTCAAGAAAAATTTTTAAATATTTTAACCAAATGAAAATGAAAATACAACTTCCCCAGATTTGTGGGATGCAGTGAAAACAGTGCTTTCTGCAGTTTCTATTTGAATACATATACAGGAAAGAAAGATCTAAAATCAATCATCTAAGTTTCCACCTTAGGAAATTAGATAAAAAGAATACTTTAATCTTAAAGTAGCAGTAGAAAAGAAATAACAAAAATTAGAGCAGAAATCAATGAAATTAAAAACAGGAGAACAACAGAAAAAATCAGCAAAACCAAGAGCTGGTTCTTTAGGAAAAAAAATCAATGAAAATAATATGCCTATTGGCAGACTAACCAAGAAAAAAAAAGATGCAAATTGCCAATTTCAGAAATTGAAGAGGGGTCATCACTACTGATTCCAGGACATTAAAAGGATAACATGCACTTTAAATGTATACAATTATGTTTGTCAATTATTCCATAATAAAGCTTTTTAAAAAACAATATATAATTTTATAGAGGAATACTATGAAGAACTCTTATGCCACAAATTTGATAACTTAGATGAAGCGAACCAATTCCTTGAAAGACACAAATTACCAGAACTCAAACAAGGAGAAATGGACTATCTGAAGAGGCCTATATTTGTTAAAGAAATTGAACCAATAATTAATAACCTTCCAAAAAAAGAAAACATCAGGCTCAGATGATTTCAATGATAACTTCTGCCAAACATTTAAGGAGCAAATGATACTAATCTTTCACAGTCTCTTCCAGAAAATGGAAGCAAAGAGAATATTCCTTAATCCATTCTATGAGGCTAGCATTATCCTAACAGCAAACTAAACTATTAGGACTTGGTTTGCTACTCCTCCAAGAAGATTTTTAATTTGTAAATAAAGATTGGATCTCTACAAATGTGACTATCGTTGTCTGTGGTACCTGGATGCCTTTGGGCATTCTTAAACATGTCACAGAGGAGACCCTGGGCTAAAGGCTGATCTTTGAACTAAGGCTCAGGAAAACATGAAGAATCTTCAGTAACACAGGACAAAGTTGACGAAACTAGTTTCTAGACTTTCCCTTTGTTTAAAAGGTGTGAAAATCCTTTGTGCGTTTTTGATACATTAGAGGTATTGAGCCTGCATTTCGGCAAAGCAGAAACCAAATAGCAGCCTGACTAAACTGGCCTTACTCTGACCTTCAGCCCTACATATGCCCCACCTCTCATCTTTGACCTCCAAATCCTGGGAACTTCCTGTGTATAGTCTGGTCTGCTCCCTCTCTCCTATTCCACCTTCTGTGGTTTCTCTTCAGTTCTTAGTCCTGGTTCTTCTCTTTCTCCTTACCTCTGCTGCCACCCACGGTCCTGGCACAAAGAGCACTACCCGGATGTGCTGTCTTCCCCATATCAAACATCCAGATATCTGGATATCATACAATGGACTGATTTTTTAATTTTCCTTCCAAGAGTTGGCCTATGATTGAGACAAATTCTCTGCATTGTCTGGTTCAGCTCTGGGTATTGTCAAATTATTTATAAAGGCAGACAGAGGGTGAGGGAATCCAGTGGGTTTGAAGAGATCAACCTAAACTTGGCCTTTGAAGTGAGTTTTACTGAGATAAGAAACATGTGCAAAATCTGTATCTCCCTACGTAAATGCTTTTTGTTCAGAAACCCAGCCTTTGAGGGGGTGAGGTCAGGGAACAGTCGGGAAATTGCTTCTTCCTTGTAATATGCTAAGAACTTCATCTCAGAGAGTGGTAGGAGGATAAACTTCCTCTTTAAAAGCCATTAAGCATATCCCTGGAAAAAGTAAAAACTTAGATAAATGAGACTATGCAATAGAATTCCATATTCTTTAATGGCCCAGGAAAACAATGATTCTGAATATAAGCAATGGATCATGTCATTTCCATTTGACTTTTCTAAAGATGTGGACACCATATTTGAAAATTGGACTTCAGACTTTAGAAAAATCTGATCTGGAAGTTATATATAAGAAGTCAGTCAAAAATTGAAAACAATCATAAAAATGTATATAAGTTTTGCAAACATCAGATAAATTCAATTCCTTGAGATTTGTTAAAAATGTTTATCCCTATTCTCCCTCCAAAAATAAATTATACCACAAGCCTACAAACAACAACTCCACAAAACACTGAAATGACATGACATGTAAGATATGAATCTTAGGAGCACCTGGGTGGCTCAGTTGGTTAAGTGTCTGTCTTTGGTCATGATCTCACAGATCTGTGCTGCCAGCTCAGAGCCTGGAGCCTGCTTTGGATTCTGTGTCTCCCTCTCTCTCTGCCCCTTCCCTGCTTGCACTGTCTCTCTCAAAAATAAATAAACATTAAAAAAATAAATTTACAAAAAGATATGAATCGTAGAGGGATTTTGGGGTTTACTGGAGCTGGCTACGGATTGTAAGAATTACAGCCATTTTGCAATCTCCAGAAACTTTTTAATTTTATGTTTTAGGTACTTGGCAATTTTATAAATAAAATAAGTATATAAATCCAAAAATCAAATATGCCCTTCTGATACATCCAGCCACTATGTTTTCTAAATCAATGCTATATCCAGTCATTGATTTTTTTAAATCAATGAAACTAAAAATGTAATATGTTTTAAATAGAACCCTAACTTCAGAAGGGAAACAGACATCCAAGTGCAAGAAACACAGAGAGTTCCAAACAAAATGAACCCAAGGAGATCCACACCGTAACACATAATAATTAAATGTCAAAGGTTAAAGATAACAAGAGAATCCTAAAGGCAGCAAGAGAGAAACAATAAGATACCTATAAGGGAAAACCTATAGAATGATCAGCTGATTTTTCAGCAGAAATTCTACAGAAGCAAATGGCATGATATATTTAAAGGACTGAAAGGAAAAAACCTACAACAAAGAATACCCAGCAAGATTATCATTCAGATTTAAAGGAAGGATAGAGTTTCCCAGACAAACAAAAGATAAAGGAGTTTATCACCATTAAACCAGTGCTACAAGAAATGTTAAAGGGACTTCTTTAAGTGGAAAAGAAATGGCCATAATTAGACATAAGGAAAGTATAAACAAAAAGATGTAAAGTATGACAACATATACATAAAAGGTAGAAAAAGAGTCAAAAGGGGAGGGGGGCAAAGAAAAAAAAGTTATTTCCTTTTTCTGGTTTTTTTTTTTCATTTTTTTTGGAATGTGTTTCAACTTAAATAACCATGCAATCAATGCAGACTGCTATTCACTTAGGATGTTATTTACTAACCTCATGGTAACCACAAACCCAAAACCTATGATAGATACACAAAAAATAAAGAGAAAGAAAGCCAAGCAAAACACTATAGATACTCATCAATCACAAAGAGAACAAGAGAAGAAGAAACAAAGAACTACAAAACAACCAGAAAACAAATTTTTTAAATGGCAATAAGTATGTACCTATTAATAATTACTTTGAATGTAAGTGGCCTAAATGCTCCAAGCAAAACACAGAGTGGCAGAATGAATAACAAAAAAAAATGCAAGACCCATCTATATGCTGGAGGCAAAAGACTCACGTCAAACCAAGAGGCCTACAAACTTCAAGCCTACCAAAAAGTAAAGGGATGGAACACATTTACCATGCAAATAGAAGTGAAAAAATAGCAATACTTAACATCAGATAAAAATAGACTTTAAAACAAGGACTAACAAGAGACAAAGAAGGGCATTATATGATGATGAAGGGATCAATCCAACAAGAGAATGTAACAATCGTAAACATCTATGCACCCATCGTTGCACTTGATCTTAGCCAAAAGGCCAAGAAGTGATTTTGTACCCAACATTGAAGCACCTAAATGCACGAAGCAAGTATTGATGGACAAAAAGAGAGAAACTGATGGTAATACAATAATAGTAGGGGACTTTAACACTCCACTTACATCAATAGATAGATCATCCAGACAGAAAATCAATAAGGAAACAATGTCTGTGAATGAAATATTGGGCCAAATGGATATAACAGACATATACAGAACATTCCATCCAAAAATAAGAGAATACACATTCTTTTCAAGTGCACATGGAAACATTCTCCAGAATAGATCACAAAGCCATAACACAAACCTAAATAAATTTAAGAAGATTAAAATCATACCGTGCATCTTTCCCAACCACAAGGGTATGAAACTAGAAATCACAAGAAAAAAAATGGAAAAAAAAACACTAATACATAGAGACTAAACAACATTATTAGAAATTATAAAGATCAGAGCAGAAATAAATGATATAGAGGATAAAAGAATAATATTAAAAAAATCAATGAAACCAAAAGCTGGTTATTTGAAAAGATAAACAAAATTGACAAGCCCTTAGCCAGACTCATCAGAAAAAAAGGGAAAGGACCCCAATAAATAAAATAAAAAATGAGAGAGAAATAACAACTAATACCACAGAAATACAAAGGATCATAAGAGAATACTATGAAAAATTATATGCCAACAAACTGGACAACCTAGAAGAATTGTAAAAATTCCTAGAAATACTCAATATTACAAAACTGAACCAGGAAGAATTAGAAAATTTGAATAGACCAATTACAAGTAACCAAATCGAATCAGTAATAAAAAAAAAAAAAAAAACACTAAAAAATAAAAGTCCAGGACCAGATGAATTCACAAGTGAATGCTACCAGGCATTTAAAGAAAAGTTAATACCTATTCTCCTCAAATTATTCAAAAATAAATAAATAAATAAAAATAGAAGAGGAAGGAAAGTTTTCAAATATATTCTATGAAGCCAGCATTACTCTGATACCAACACCAGACAAAGATACCGCAAAAAAAGAAAACTACAGGACGATATCTCTGATGCACACAGATACAAAAATCCTCAACAAAATATTAGCAAACCACATATAGTAATACATTTAAAAGATCATTCACCACAATTAGATGGGATTTATTCCTGGGATGTCAGGATGATTCAATATTCACAAATCAATCATGTCATACACCACATCAACAAAACAAAGGATAAAAATCATACGGTCATCTCAATAGATGCAGAAAAAGCATATGACAAGATTCAGTAGCCATTCATGATGAAAACTCAAAACAACAGAATTAGAGAGACCACACCTCAACATAATTAAGGCCATATTATAAAAACCCATAGCTAACATCAGCCTCAATGGTGAAAAACAGAGTTTTCCCTCTAAGGTCAGGAACAAAACAAGGATGTCCACTCTTACCATTTTTATTCAACACAGTACTGGAAGTCCTAGCCACAGCTATTGAATAAGAAAAAAAATAAGAGGCATCCATATTGGTAAAGAAGAAGTTAAATGTCACCATTCACAGATGACATAATCTTATTCATAAAAAATCATAAAGATTCCACCAAAAAACTATTAGAATAAACAAATTCAATAAAGTGACAATATACAAAATTAATATCCAGTAGCATTTTTATACATAAAACAGTGAAGAATCAGAAAGAGAAATTTGAAAAACAACGCCATTTACAACTTCACCAAAAAGAATAAAATACCTAGGAATAAACTTAACCGAAGAGGTGAAAGACCTGTACTCTGAAAACTATAAAATGCTGATGAAAAAATTAAGAATGACACAAACAAATGGGAAGATATTCCATGCTCATGAACTGGAAGAATTAATACCAACAAAATGTCCATATTACCTACAGATTCAATGCAATCCCTATCAAGATCCCAAAAGCATTTTTCTCAAAACTAGAACAAATAATACTAAAATTTGTATGGAACTACAAAAGACCCTGAATAGCCAAATAAATCCTGAGAAACAACAAAGCTGGAGGTATCACAATTCTGTATTTCAAGATATACCTCAAAGATACAGTAATCAAAACAGTATGAGACTGACATAAAAATAAACATAAAGCAGTGGAACAGAATAGAGACCCCAGAAATAAACCGACATATATACGGTCAATTACCATATGACACAGGAGGCAAGAATATACAGCGGGGAAAAAACAGTCTTTTCAATAACTGGTGCAGAGAAAATCGGACAGTTACATGTAAAAGAATGAAACTGGACCACTTTTTAACACCATACACAAAAAATAAACTCAAAATGGATTAAAAACCTAAATGTGAGACCCAAAACCATAAAAATCCTAGAAGAGAACACAGACAGTAATTTTTCTGACATTAGCCATAGCAACAATTTTCTAGATACATCTCCCAAGGCAAGGGGAAAAAAAGCAAAAATAAACTAATGGGACTACATCAAAATTAAAAGCTTCTGCACAGCAAAGGAAACAATCAAAAAAACTAAAAGGCAACCTTCTGAAGATATTTGCAAATGATATATGTATATGATAGGGGTTAATATCCAAAATGTATTTCAAAAGTTCATACAACGCAACACCAAAAGTCAAACAATCCAATTTAAAAATGAGCAGACGAGGGACACCTGGGTGGCTCATTCAGTTGAGCATCCAACTTCGGCTCAGATCGTGATTTCATGATGAGTTCTCTCGTGAGTTTGAGCCCCAAATCAGGCTCTCTGCTTTTAGTACAGACCCCCTTTGGATCTTCTCTCCCCTCTCTCTCTCTGCCCCTCCCCCATTCTCTCTCTCTCTCTCTCTCTCTCTCTCTCTCTCTCTCTCAAAAATAACATATATTTTTAAAAATGGGCACAGGACCTGAACAGGCATTTTTCCAAAGAAGACATACAGATGGCCAACAAACACATGAAAAGATGTTCAACATCACTCATCATCAGAGAAAGGCAAATCAAAACCACAGTGAGGTATCACCTCACACTGTCACAATAGCTAAAATCAAAAACACAAGCAATAAGTGTTGACGTGGATATGGAGAAAAAGGAACCCTTGTGTACTGTTGGTGGGCATGCAAACTGGTACAGCCACTATGGAGGACAGTATGGAGTTTCCTCAAAAAATTCAAAATAGAAATACCATATGACCCAATAATTCCACTATTGGGCATTTACCAAAGGAAAATGCAAACACCAATTTGAAAAGCTATATGCAGCCCTGTATTTATCTCAGCATTATTTACAATAGCCAAGACATGGAAACAACCTAACTGTCCACAACAGACAAATGAATAAGGAAATATATGTGTATGTATATATGTGGACTATTACACAGCCATAAAAAAGGGTGAGATCATGCCATTTGAGACAACATGAATGGACCTAGAGGGCATTATGTTTATTGAAGAAAACCAGACTGAGAAAGACAAATACCATATGATTCTACTCATGTAGAAACTAAAAACAAAAACAAAACAAACAAACAAAAAAATGGAGGGGAGGCAGGAGGAGGACAGACAACAAAGAGCAGAATCAGAACTATAAATACAGAGAACAAACTGATAGTTGCCAAAGGGGAAAGAGGTGGGAGACTGGGGAAAATGGGTGAAGGGAAGAGGAAGATACAGGATTTCAGTTATGAAATGAGTAAATCAACAGGAATAAAAAGCAAATGTAAGCAACAGAGTCAATGGTATTATAATAGTGATGTAATGGGACAAGTGGTAGCTATACTTGTGGTGAACATAGCATAAGGTATAAACTTGTTAAGTCACCTAAGTTGTACACCTCAAAAACTAATGTAACACTGTACATCAACCACACTCAAATAAAAAGGGAAAAAAATCCAGTGATAACTTACAACCAAGGAAATTTTGAGAAAAAAAAACCATGCTTTGTCATTGTAAGTATTCCAAGAGATAAAATATCCTCACTAAAGAAAAATAAATCATTTGAAAGTAACAAAAATATAAATGTCTATGTAAATATGAAACACACTCTAATTCTGACGGACCTATTAAATGATTCAACTAATATAAAAAAGGATTATTGAAAAATAGCAAGTAGGGCACCTGGATGGTTCAGTTGGTTAAGTGCCTGACTGCAGCTCAGGTCATGATCTCAGTTTGTGAGTTCAAGTCCTCTGTCGGGGTCTGTGCTGACAGCTCAGAGCCTGGAGCCTACTTCAGATTCTGTGTCTCCCTCTCTCTCTGCCCCTCCTCTGTTCATTTTCGGTCTTTCTCTCTCTCAAAAAAAAATAAATAAATAAACATTTTTTTTTAAGTAGCAAGCTAAATACTAACATAAGCTAATGTAATAAATACTAAAAATCTTAAAATGAAACATTATTTCAGCTGTTTTTTTAAACAATGCACCCCTTAGGGGCTCCTGGGTGGCTCAGTCAGTTGAGCACCTGACTTCGGCTCAGGTCATGATCTCAAGGTTCATGGGTTCAAGCCCCAAGTCAGGCTCTGTGCTGACAGCTCAGAGCCTGGAGCCTGCTTCAGATTCTGTGCCTCTGTCTCTCTCTGCCCCTCCCCTGCTTGCACTCTCTCGCTCGCTCTCTCTCTCTCTCTCTCTCTCTCTCTCAAAAATAAACACTAAGTTGGGGCGCCTGGGTGGCGCAGTTGGTTAAGCGTCCGACTTCAGCCAGGTCACGATCTCGCGGTCCGTGAGTTCGAGCCCCGCATCGGGCTCTGGGCTGATGGCTCATAGCCTGGAGCCTGTTTCCGATTCTGTGTCTCCCTCTCTCTCTGCCCCTCCCCCGTTCATGCTCTCTCTGTCCCAAAAATAAATAAACGTTGAAAAAAAAATTTTTTTTTAAATAAACACTAAGAAAATTAATTAATTAAAATTAAATTAAAAACCTAACCTTAAAAGACAAAGTGCAACAAGCATGCAATTTCTGCTTCAGTTAAAAATTCTGATTCTTTGCCCTGTAAGTAAAATGCTGGGGAGACAGAGTTATATCAATTCAAACATTTACCTCTCTTTCATCTTCAAATAATCCTATATCTTGTCATAGTTTTAAAGAAATCCTTTTGAAGACTTTTACCTGGCGGGGAAGGGAAATAGACTTAAATCTTTATACTGAGAGTCAAATGTTCTTGTTTAAAGAAAGCATTTCTAGGGGCGTCTGGGTGGCTCAGTTGGTTGAGTGTCTGACTCTTGATGTCAGATCAGGTCGTGATCTCATGGTTGGTGAGATCCAGCCCTGCATGGAGCTCTGTGCTGACAGCCAGAGACTGTCTCTTCCTCCCCCACCCCCAACTCCCCCCTTCCTTGCATTCTCTCAAAATAAATAAACATTTTTTTAAAAAAAGGATTTCCAGTTGGTCTTCCTCTTCTTTACCTGCATTACATATAGATGGAGATTCTCAGTTACAATTACCTGTATCAACTTTGATACTATCATATTTCATTTGTTTGAAAGGTTTTCTAAAATAAACTTATCCTTCCTTTTTTCTTTTTTCTTTTTTCTTTTTTTTTTTTTTTTTTTTTTTTTGGAGAAAGAGAGCACAACAGAGGGGCAGAGGAAGAGAGAGAAAATCTCAAACAGACTCCATGCCCAGCAGAGCCCGGCGAGTGGCTCAATCTCACCAACTGTGACATCATGACCTGAGCCAAAATCAAAAGTTGGACACTCAACTAACGGAGCCACCCAGGCACCCCACTGCAACCACTTTTGTCTTCACACGTGTCTCTTTTCATTCTTCTTTTTTTCCCCCTCTTGTTCCTGGGGGAAAAGCGCTTTTGCTTCTCACCTGCTTCCAACTCCTTTTCTTCTGCCTCCTGGAAGCATCATCCCATTAATGCTCCATCCCCCTTCCCAATTTCCCGTCATCTCTAATTTGTATTTCCAAATACGTTAGTTCTCATATTTTAAAAATTACCCCTGACTCTGTTGTTTCCTCTCCATCTTCTTTTTCTCTTCCAGAAGCAGTCCTGGTGGTCCTGAGTACATAGCCTGCTGCCCATCTCCCCAGGCTCGCAGCCCAGCTCCACTACCTACTAGCTGTGTGACCTCCGGCAGGTTCCTTAATCTGAGTGTAAAATGCTGTGACCCTGCTGTTTTTATTAGCTGTTTACATTATTCTTATGTTTAGAAAGATTAACCGTATTTCCTTTTCTTCTGTGGTCTCTCTTCCTTACCACGTATAGAAAGTTTGAAATGTGAAGCCACAACACAGGCAAAAATGCGACTTGATTTTCTTGTAAGTGAATGTAACTTGCTCATGAGCCCCATCTTTACGCCACAGTAGATAACACTAAAATTATCCCGGGAGGAGAACCAGGCGCAGCTAATTTTAAAGGTTGTCTGATGCATCAAAGCTCAATTTAAGCCTCCTCCATTTTGTGTCTAATTATAGAACCTTCTTGGTGAAAAAGCGTGAAGCGGGCTTAGCCTTAGAATCAGAGACTGAAATCTTTATCCTACTGCTCAATTTCAATTTCACTGACAAAGGCAATGAGGTATAGGATGTGAGGGGATGGTTTTTTGACCATAGCATTATATCTGAGAAAATAATTTCCCTGAGCAACTACTGTGTCTATCTTCCCGAAGGGTGGAGAACAGGAAGAGTATTGGGAACAGTATTTCATTGTTTTAATTTTTTTAGCTGAATGACCATTCTGTAATATTCTCTACTATACATTACTGTAACATTCATCTAGAAAAAAACACACACACACATATTGACTAAAACAAAAAGCTTAGAATTTTTCAATAAAAATTCTTCAGGGCACTGTGGTATCAAGGAAGCTTTAGTTATTAAATGCACTCTACACAGTAGATGCTAACTAAATTGACCCACACCAAAAGAACAGAAAAACAATCTTGGAGAGTTACTTCCCGACTGCCTGGCCTTTTCGAACAACGAGGTGTGAAGGGACCAAAGACTGCATTCCTCTGACCCTGCTTTTTCTGATGCATCAAGTCTTTCTCTTGCAACACTGGTGCAATGCCTATTTGAGCCTGAATTGCAAGAGGAAAAGTCACTTAAATTAGAGAGATCAGTCTGATTAGGTGAGACTTCTCACCAAATCCATCAAGTCTAAATTAGACTGAGGTTCTAGAGTGAACGGGGGAGGTAAGTAAGCAGACTGTGGATGGAAGATTATTTCTACTCCAAGGAAAAATGTACTTCAGAAATTTCTTCCCTCCTAAGGTTAGCCAAAACTCAACTCCCTTCCTCTTCACTTTTTCCTATTACTTTCTATAGAAAACAGTATTCACAAATACCAATTACATAATTATTTAATTATACGGATGGCCAACTTCCCTGAACAGAATAACAGTAGCAGGTGCTGAGTCAGAGTGCAGATTATGCATGATTATCGTGCATATCCAGATTATCCTCTGGGTCACTGTGACACAGAACTCAGATTCAGGAACTGCGCATACCTCGACACCAAGGCAAACTGATGCGTCAGTCAATAAACCACAACTGAGAAAAGACATCATTTTAGAATTGAGTTGTGATTATTGCATTTTCCTGTGGGCATCTGAAAAGAAACAAATGTGAAGCAACCTATTCCTGACAAAAGAATGGAAAATAAATGAACAATACATGTATTAAAAACAAATTGCTCCCTTTATTATTGGAAAAAATATGTCCATTGCACTAAATAATTCACTACATTATCTCTCTGGTGAATATTCTAATGAGATAGATTTATTAGTATCTTAAAGTATGACACAAATTCTCAAATGCATTACCAATTCTCAATACATTAGCAAAGTCCACTTGTTTATTTATACAAATGCTGAACATTTTCCATTACAAATAGAAATTAATAGGGCGGGACGCCTAGATGACTCAGTCCGTTAAGTGTCCGAGTTCAGCTCAGGTCATGATCTCACTGCTTGTGAGTTCGAACCCCATGTCTGGGCTCTGTGCTGAGAGCTCAGAGCCTGAAGCCTGCTTCAGGTCTCTGTCTCCCTCTCCCTCTGCCCCTCCCCCTCTGGCGCTCAGTCTCTCTCTCTCTCGAAAATAAACAAACATTTAAAAAAAATTTTTAATAAAAAGAAAAGAAATTAATAGGGTAAGACTATCCTACGAGTATGGCTAACACGAGATGTTAGAAAGTATACCCTACTTATCTTTTTAAGCTTTTTTTTTTTAAGTATAACATACATGTAGGGAAATGCACAAACTTAGAGTACACAGCTCAAAAAGATTTTGCAGAAGGAAACACACCCAGCCAACTACCACACGGGTTAAATATGGAATATTACCAGCATCCCAGGACTCTCCTTTGCGCTACATCCCAGTAACTACCACTCCAAAGGGATCTGCTTATCTCATTATAACTGTCATCGACTCATTTACACTGTTTTGGAACTTGAAATAAGTAGGATCATACAAAGTGCACACACATGTGCTCCTAGGTGTTTTGAGTTCTTTCACTCAATAGTCTGTGAGATTTATCCACGGAATCACAGTAGTTTTCATTGTTGAATAGCTCCCTTGTGGAAATAGATCCAAATTTATTCATCCATCCCATTTTTGGGCATGTGAGTTGCGTGGGGCTATTATGAACAGTGGTGCTCTGAACATTCTAGTACATGTCTTCTGGATCACATATTGGGATAAACACATATTGTGTTTATATTGGGAACAAACATAGGAGTAGAACTGAGTCATTGGTTAGGTGCACTGTCAGTTTTCCAAAGTGGATTTGTAAATTTAAATTCCCTCCAACAGTATACAAAAGTTCCAGGTGTTCTAACATCCCCACCAATCTTGGTATTGTCAGATTTTTAATTTTTGCCATTCTGGTAGATGTGTAGTAACATTTCATTATAGTTTCACTTACATTTCCCCGATGACTCTGAGCTTTCTCTCTTTCTTTTATTGTTTTTTTAACTGCTTTGGTCATTTAAATACACTCCTTTCAGAAGTTTTGGTCTAAGACTTTTCCTATCTATTAATTCGACTGTTCTTACTCTTATTGGTGTGTTAGACATGTTAAGTAATTTGTAGAAGCAATTTATTGTGTGTACTATATATTGCAAAAATCTCCTATGGTTTTCTTTCATTCTCTTCATGGTAATTTTTATAAAGAGGAGTTCCTAATTTTAATTAAGTTTATTAAACTTATGGTTATTGTTACTTGTTTTCTGCTTATCAAACCTTTAACAAAACTTTGTCGTAAAAATATTCCCCCTCCTATACTACCTTCTAGAAACTTTATTGTTTTTAATTTTCTTAGTTTCACCTGAATTTGATTTTTGTGGCTGGTCTGAGGTAAGGATCAAGTTCTTTTTTTTTTTTTTTTCCACATGGACATCCAGTTGATCAAGCACCATCTGTATGAGACCATCTGCTGCAGTAATATTTTCCAATTATGTGTGGATTTGTTTCTGAATTACTCTGTTTTATTCACATAGTTGTCTATCCTTGGGCCAGTATCATACCCTTGATCATTATAACTCTTTTTTTTTTTTTACATTTTTTATTTATTTTTGGGACAGAGACAGAGCATGAACGGGGGAGGGGCAGAGAGAGAGGGAGACACAGAATCGGAAACCGGCTCCAGGCTCTGAGCGGTCAGCACAGAGCCCGACGCGGGGCTCGAACTCACGGACTGCGAGATCGTGACCTGGCTGAAGTCGGACGCTTAACCGACTGCGCCACCCAGGCGCCCCTTGATCATTATAACTCTTAATAAGACTTAATATGTAGTAATCTAAGTCTTCCAGCTTTGTTCACATAGATTACCTTATCTATTCTCGATTCCTTGTTCTTTGATATAAATTTTAGGATCAGCTTTATATCTCCTCTAAAAAAAAAAAACTACTACTTGGCACAAAAACAGACACATAGACCAATGGAATAGAATAGAAACCCCAGAACTAGACCCACAAATGTATGGCCAACTAATCTTTGACAAAGCAGGAAAGAACATCCAATGGAAAAAAGACAGTCTCTTTAACAAATGGTGCTGGGAGAACTGGACAGCAACATGCAGAAGGTTGAAACTAGACCACTTTCTGACACCATTCACAAAAATAAACTCAAAATGGATAAAGGACCTAAATGTGAGACAGGAAACCATCAAAACCCTAGAGGAGAAAGCAGGAAAAGACCTCTCTGACCTCAGCCGTAGCAATCTCTTACTCGACACATCCCCAAAGGCAAGGGAATTAAAAGCAAAAATGAATTACTGGGACCTTATGAAGATAAAAAGCTTCTGCACAGCAAAGGAAACAACCAACAAAACTAAAAGGCAACCAACGGAATGGGAAAAGATATTTGCCAATGACATATCGGACAAAGTAGTATCCAAAATCTATAAAGAGCTCACCAAACTCCACACCCAAAAAACAAATAACCCAATGAAGAAATGGGCAGAAAACATGAATAGACACTTCTCTAAAGAAGACATCCGGATGGCCAACAGGCACATGAAAAGATGCTCAACGTCGCTCCTTATCAGGGAAATACAAATCAAAACCACACTCAGATATCACCTCACGCCAGTCAGAGTGGCCAAAATGAACACATCAGGAGACTATAGATGCTGGAGAGGATGTGGAGAAACGGGAACCCTCTTGCACTGTTGGTGGGAATGCAAACTGGTGCAGCCACTCTGGAAAACAGTGTGGAGGTTCCTCAGAAAATTAAAAATAGACCTACCCTATGAGCCAGCAATAGCACTGCTAGGAATTTACCCAAGGGATACAGGAGTACTGATGCATAGGGGCACTTGTACCCCAATGTTTATAGCAGCACTCTCAACAATAGCCAAATTATGGAAAGAGCCTAAATGTCCATCAACTGATGAATGGATAAAGAAATTGTGGTTTATATACACAATGGAGTACTACATGGCAATGAGAAAGAACGAAATATGGCCCTTTGTAGCAACGTGGATGGAACTGGAGAGTGTGATGCTAAGTGAAATAAGCCATACAGAGAAAGACAGATACCATATGGTTTCACTCTTATGTGGATCCTGAGAAACTTAACAGAAACCCGTGGGGGAGGGGAAGGAAAAAAAAAAAGAGGTTAGAGTGGGAGAGAGCCAAAGCATAAGAGACTCTTAAAAACTGAGAACAAACTGAGGGTTGATGGGGGGTGGGAGGGAGGGGAGGGTGGGTGATGGGTATTGAGGAGGGCACCTTTTGGGATGAGCACTGGGTGTTGTATGGAAACCAATTTGACAATAAATTTCATATATTGAAAAAAATAAAAAATAAAAAAAATAAAATGCATATGTTCTCAGGCTCTAAAAAAAAGAACTACCACTTTAACTGGAATTTACAGAATATAGAGACAATATATTATTATATTTAATAATTTACAATGTTTAATAAATTTTATCCATGAAGACAACATGTTATTCCATATACTTAGGTCTTTAATTTCTCTAATATTTCCAGTCTTCCGTGTTCTTTTTAATATGAAATTTTTGTCAAACTGGTTTCCATACAACACCCAGTGCTCATCCCAACAGGTACCCTCCTCAATGCCCATCACCCACTTTCCCCTCCCCCTACCCCCCCCCCCCCATCAACCCTCAGTTTGTTCTCAGTTTTTAAGAATCTCTTGTGGTTTGCCTCCCTCCCTAACTTTTTTTTTCAAGTCTCTGAGTGCTTGTTCTTTCATTAAATTTATTCCTCAGTCTTTAGTATTTAAATTTTTCATTTAAAAAATCAAATTTGGGGGCGCCTGGGTGGCGCAGTCGGTTAAGCGTCCGACTTCAGCCAGGTCACCATCTCGCGGTCCGTGAGTTCGAGCCCCGCATCAGGCTCTGGGCTGATGGCTCAGAGCCTGGAGCCTGTTTCCGATTCTGTGTCTCCCTCTCTCTCTGCCCCTCCCCCGTTTATGCTCTGTCTCTCTCTGTCCCAAAAATAAATAAACGTTGGAAAAAAAAAATTTAAAAATCAAATTTGTAATTAAAAATTTTTTTAACTTCATTACTAATATATAGACATTATCACTGATTCTGAATATCAATTTTGTATCACTGACCTTTCTAAGTTCACTTAATAATTCCAATAACTCATAAATTATTTTGAATTGTCTACATATATAATCCTAACAAAAAAATGATAATGTATTTTATTTCTTTTTTTACTTTACCTTTGATTTCCTTTTCTTACTTTATTCAACTATCCAGGACTTCCATTAAAATGTTGAATAGTAGGGGCGCCTGGGTGGCTCAGTCGGTTGGGCATCCGACTTCGGCTCAGGTTATGATCTCACAATCCGTGAGTTCGAGCCCCACGTCGGGCTCTGTGCTGACAGCTCAGAGCCTGGAGCCTGTTTCAGATTCTGTGTCTCCCTCTCTCTCTGACCTTCCCCCATTCATGCTCTGTCTCTCTCTGTCTCAAAAATGAATAAATGTTAAAAAAAAATTTAAAAAAAAATGTTGAATAGGAGGTATAGTAGCAAATATCCTTGTCTTATAGATCTCACAGGAAAATCTTTTAATAAATGAATGTGAAGTTGCTGCATGTATTTGCAGATATCTTTTACCAGGTTGAAGAAGATATTTTCTATTCTTAATTTTCCAAGAATCTTATTTGTAATGAATAACTGTTATGGGTAAATGTTATCAACTGTCTATATATATATGGTTGGATGACCATATGGTTTCCTTCTTTAGTCTCAATATAGCAAATGGCATTGATTGATTTTCATATGTTAAACCAACTTTGCATTCGTGGAATAAACCACCTGGATAATGATGTATTATCTTTTTTTTTTTTAATTTTTTTTTTCAACGTTTATTTATTTTTGGGACAGAGAGAGACAGAGCATGAACGGGGGAGGGGCAGAGAGAGAGGGAGACACAGAATGGGAAACAGGCTCCAGGCTCTGAGCCATCAGCCCAGAGCCTGACGCGGGGCTCGAACTCACGGACCGCGAGATCGTGACCTGGCTGAAGTCGGACGCTTAACCGACTGCACCACCCAGGCGCCCCTGTATTATCTTTATAATATGTCAGCAGATACTACTTGCTAATATTTGATTCAATATATTTTCATCCGTGTTCCTCAGATTGCCTTGTAATTTGATTTTCTTATCATTTTCTTATCAGATACTGGTATCAAGATTATGATAGCCTTATTAAAACAAGCTGGGCATTGTTTCATATTTCTTTATTCTATTGTCTGGAGGAATTCGTACAAGATCAGTGCTATTTCTGTCTTAAGTGTTTGGGGTTATTTACCAGTAAAGCTTTCTGGGTTGAACGGTTTTTTTGTGGGAGGTTCTTATTTATGGGCTCGGATTCATTAATAGATATTAAATTATTCAGGCTTTAAATTTTTTCTTATGTAAACGTTTGTATATTATGTTTGCAAAGAATTTTGTCTACTTTAAGTAAATTGTCAAGTTTATTGGCAAGGTGTTGTTTAAAATAACTTTTATTTTAAAATTTTCTGTAGAATCCATAGTGATCCTCCCTTTACCACACCTGATATTGGTAATTTATACCTTTTCTCTTTTATTTCTGAATAATTGTCTAGGATTTATGATTTAAATTTTTTGAACTTTGTTGAAACGTATTTTGTGGGCACTTGAAAAATGTATATTCTGCAGTGGTTTTGGTTTTGGTTTTTGTTTAACTAGGCTCTATGCCCAATGTGGGGCTTGAACTCACAACGCTGAGATCGAGAGTCTCATGCTCCACCAACTGAGCCAGCCAGGTGCAGTTTTAGTACAACATTCCATATATGTCACTTACCATTAAGTTTTAACGTTTAGTTGTTTAAATCTTAAATCTCCTATATTCATCTGACACTGTGGTGGGGCGAGGTTTATATATTTGTTACTGAAAGAAGTGTGTTAGCTCTCCAACTCTAATACATGGATTTGTATATTTCTATTTTTCTTCTTACCTCGATGTCATATACATATTCTTGGCTCTATATCTACACAGACAGAGAGAGAGAGACAGACAGGGAGAGAAGGGAGAGGAAAGCAATAAGCAACATGTTCTGGATACAAAGGTGAAGTTTGTTGTATCTTCTTGATAACTAACACTTTATCACTATCAAATGTTTTTCTTTGTCCTGAGTTAACACTTTCTGTCAATATTTACTTCATCTACATTTAGCATGCCTAAACCAAATTCATTTTTGCTAATGTTTGTATGATATATATTTTCCACCTGCTTTTCTTTCAACATTTCTGTGTCCTTATTTTAAAATGTGTCTTATAAGCAGTAAATACTTAAATTTTGTTCTTTAATCCAATCTGAACAGCTTTGCCGTTTCATTGCATTATTGGCTCAATTTACATTTAATGGTGCAAGTGCTCTACTTGAGTTTGTATCTTACATTTCATTATTTGTTTTCTACTTGACCTACATGTTTTATGCTTCCTATTTGAAAAATGTCTTACATCTCTTAATGAAGTATTTCTTTTTTAATTGCTATTAACTTCGTAATGACCTATGTTTATGTTATTCTTTAGTGTTTACCTTAGAGATCATAAGAGGCATCCTCTACTTAATCTTCTTAAATTTTACTTTCACCCATTTTTCCCACTCTCAAACTGATGTTATAGTTTTCATATATTTAAATTTTACATATATTTGAAACCACATGAGACCAAGTTTAATCGTCTTAGAAAGTCAATATTCATATAGATTTACTAACATATTTACATTTCCCAGCGTTCTTCACTCCTTCCTGCACTGCCATGACTTCCTTGGAGGATCACTTTCCTTTAGTATTTCTTTCACTATGTTTCCTTTAGTATTTCTTTTACTATGTTTCTTTTACTATGTTTCTACTATTCCTTCAGGGTTATTTGTTTATTTCACCTTCATTTTTGAAAAATGTGTGTATGGGTCAACACTTTTTAAGGACTTTTAAAAGTCATTTCTGTTGACTTCAAGCTTTGATAATTTGTGCTGAGAAGACTTCTCTCAGTCTTATTATGTTCCTGTGACAACGTATCTTTGTTTTCTTTGGAATGGATGCTTTTAAATTTTTCTTTTCTTTTTTAGTGATGTGCTTTGGTGTGCTTCTCTTTGAGTTGGTTCCCTGTGGAATCTGTAGAGTTTTTTCAGTCTGTCCTGACATTTATATCAGGTTTAGAATCCTTAACCATTACCTATTCAAATTTGGGTATGTCTCATTTTTCTTTTGTGGGACTCTTGATATGTTACATCTTTTCACCATATCCCATTTGTCCTTCATTTTTCCTGATGCTTCAATATGGATATTTTCTATAAACCTATTCTCCAATTCACTAATCATTTCTTTTGCTATGTCTACTAAATCCACCTACTAAGTTTTTAATTTATTATTATAAGTTCTAAAATTTTTATTTGATTCTTTTTTTATAGTTTCCAGCTTTCTGGCTATAGTTTCAGTATTTCCCCTATCTCTATGAACATACTGATTACCATTATTTAAAGACCATCATTAGGTAATTCCAATATCTGGATCACTTATGAGTCTATTTCTACTATATTTTTTCACTTGGCTTTCATTCATTTTGTCCTGTTTTCTGACGCACGTATCAATTTTGGATGGGGACACTTTATGTAAAACTTTCAGGCATTAATACCCCCAGCAAGGGTTTAATTTTCTTCGGGAAATCAAACAGATCATGGGTAGGTTACTTTGATCCAATCAGGAGTGAGATGATTCAAAGTGGTAATTCAGATTTTGTGAGGGCTCTTCTATTTACTGTTTTCCCTTACATTCCAGGGTCCAGCACTTCAGACATCTCAACTGATGAGATGCTGATGAAATACCTGAGGTATCTCATCAACTGATGAGATACCTGGGGTGCTCGTCAGGCTCTTCCTTCTCCAGCAGCCCTGAGGTCAGATGTCTCCTCAGCAACATGAGACTTCAACAATAACAACAAAACTCTGCTTAGAGGTTTTAGCCCCTCAGCAGTAATTTTGCTGCTAAAGCAAAGTTGCTTTTCTTGACCTCTCACCTCACATGCACAACCTAAGAATTGGTACATTCCTTGAAGGGAGACTTTATGTAGAATATTGAGCTTACTGACCTACAGGTCCCTTACTTCAAGGCTTAGTTGCCTTGATAGCCTTAAACTCCAGTGATTGTCTTCCCAGACCAACTAGTTCATCACAAGCTCTAGGCCACCATTTCCTACTCTGCTTCTATATTCCTCAATATCAACTGGCAAATAATTTGATGACAGAAGCCCCTAGGGCTTAAAGGCTTATTTCAGTATCTTTTCCTTCTCTCCAAAATCTTCACTGCACAAGTTCTCTCTGTTCACTTGTTCTATAAGGTATTTAAAGAGCTGGGATGTTGCTTATGATTTTGTATTCCTTTTATGAATTTTATCTATCTGTTGTAGTTATTCTAGGTGGGAGGCTTGGTCTTATCCAACCTATTCTCCGTAGTCAAAATCTATAATTAACTCAATATGCCCTCTTTCCCACAATATCTTTAATAGTAATAGATACTTACTAAGAAATAAATTCCATATTTATTTTTAGAGAATATTTTAGTACTGTACATGAAAACCCCTATGTTGTTCAAATCAAATAATCAAATATTTGGTTTTTCTATTGGATCACATAGCAGACATAGAATATCAGTGGATCTGGAATGTGAGTCTATCTAATTTTGATATCAATGCAAGTAATAATTTTCTATTCATTTATAATATTAACTATTAAACAGAAATATTCTTAGGATGAAAATACAGTTAGGTTGAATATCTGCTGATGTGGAAATCATAAAAGGAAACCAATTAAATGACCACAAAAATCTCTGCCTTAAGGGGCGCCTGGGTGGCGCAGTCGGTTAAGCGTCCGACTTCAGCCAGGTCACGATCTCGCGGTCCGTGAGTTTGAGCCCCGCGTCGGGCTCTGGGCTGATGGCTCGGAGCCTGGAGCCTGTTTCCGATTCTGTGTCTCCCTCTCTCTCTGCTCCTCCCCCGTTCATGCTCTGTCTCTCTCTGTCCCAAAAATAAAAATTAAAAAAAAAAAAAAAATCTCTGCCTTAAATTTTCTGTAACTTTCTTGGGGTGACAGGCACTAAAGAAAAACAAATGAATGAAATCTTCTATTGCTTATAATTTTCGTAGAGAAGAAGAAAAGTTGCACATGAAAAAAATCTCAAGCAAGTCTTAAAAGCAACATAAAATGTAGTAGAAATTAACATATTGCAAAAGGAATCTGAACACCATTAAGAAGAGTGAGTAATATGTAACATCTTTATGAAATGCAAACAATTTCACCTATACTATCTTCTCAGATTCTGGCAACAACCCTCAGAGCAAGGTATCCTCAACACTATTATAGATGAAGAAACTATCATTGACACAGTCAATGAGTAGAGAGACCTGGGCTCAAATACAGGTCGTGTTCTACATTCACTCAATCTCCCAATATTTAATGACTATTTACCAATGGTAGGTATTAGCTGTGACAGGAGGCATAATGAAGAAAATAAAACTGACGTAGGTGCTGCTTTCATGGAGCTTATGAATCATGACGGAGGCAGAAAACAAATCAAACAGTCACAATACACAGTGATAAAGTCTATAATGGGGGCAGCATGGGGCCACATGAAAAGTTAGGGAAACAAAAATCAGATCTGAAACACAGAGAGAAGGTCAGGGAAGTCTTTTCAGAGAAAGAAATCTCTAAGATGAATGAAATAAAACTTACTGATGAGAAAGGATAGCCTGTCTGAGCAGCTGAAAGGAGATCACCGTGGCTGAAATATAGAATGTAAGGGCCTGGTGGCCATGGATAAAGTCAGACATTTCCAAGTCTGTATTGTTCCTCTACACTACAGAGTTAGTAAAAAAAAAAAAAAAAAAAAAAAAAAAAAAACTACCAATCATTACAAGTGTTTAAAAGATCTGTAAGAATGCTAGTAAGTATATTAGATTGTATTCATCAGTTGTAGTTCTAAAGGAAGATCTACTTAATTTCTAAATACAAGCTTGTTGATAAAAATTCTAAAAAGGCTGCTTAACTCAGATGTGTTGGATGTCCTGCAGAGATTAGCAGAGATGTGGTGGGTTCTTGATACGTATTTGTGATGTTGAATTATCAGAGGTTTCAAATGAGCACAAGAAGTAGGAGATGGAACATATGACACACCCTTGGAGGATCGGGTGAGGCTCAGAATCGGCACAGTTGGAGCATGTAGCAAGCACATTTCTAGAACACTATCTCAATCCGTCAATGGGAAGCTAACCATGCAAGCATCAAAACTCAAATTCCAGGAAGCAAGACTGAAGTTGAAAAAATAAGACTCGGACAACAAAGAGAGGCAGATGTTGAAACAAGGACAGCTCTCTGCCTCTTTATAACAAAGCTGCACAATGCCCAAAATACCTGCAACCCCTTTTAGAGATTGCTTCGGATTCAAAGACAGTTTGCCCTTGGTATGTAGACCCTGTTTCTAAGGCACAAAATATCCAAAGCTTTTTTGCCCATTTTCAGTCATGTCGCCAGCCCAGAGAACTCTTCCGGTCAAAGCGTGCTCCTGGGAGCAGAAATGGTCCCTTTAAGTGGGCAGCTGTGGAAGTGCATAATGCTGGCCTACCTGGGCCACTTTAACCTGAATTTCATTAATAACCCCGAGTGAGCAAGCAGGGCCTTGTGGGAGGAAGACAGACTGTTCCCAAGGCAGAGAAAGAAAACCATCAGCCAAGCCCGTGTTTTAAATCCTGTTCATTTACTTTAAATTCATAATCTATTATCAGTTTCCATTGCTGAATAGAGCTCATTGTGATTTTTCAATTATCTTCCAGGAAATCTATACTGAACTTCTTCCATCATCATCCTTCCAGGTTCCCAGAATGGGTGCAAATGTCACTGGCAATATTCATTTTATTCCATTCCAAAGTCTTTATTTTTTTTTTAATTTTTTTTTCAACGTTTATTTTATTTTTGGGACAGAGAGAGACAGAGCATGAACGAGCGAGGGGCAGAGAGAGAGGGAGACACAGAATCGGAAACAGGCTCCAGGCTCTGAGCCATCAGCCCAGAGCCCGACGCGGGGCTCGAACTCACGGACCGCGA
Source organism: Felis catus (assembly GCF_018350175.1). NCBI lineage: Eukaryota > Metazoa > Chordata > Mammalia > Carnivora > Felidae > Felis > Felis catus. The sequence goes on along the minus strand of NC_058384.1, from coordinate 28,183,701 downwards.
GATCGTGACCTGGCTGAAGTCGGACGCTCAACCGACTGCACCACCCAGGCGTCCCCAAAGTCTTACTTTAAATGTTACTTCTGAAATTTACTATGAAATAATGCATGGCTTGGGTTTAGAAAATATAACCTATTAGATCAAATATTACTTTGGATCTACAATTTCAGACCCTGAAGGTGATCTTAATAAATCAAGATAATAAATGTTTTCCAAAACTTTAATTCAGCCTCAAATCCATGACTTGGTAAATCTCTCACTGTCATGCAATATATGCTTACATCCTCAAAGGAATCAGGATAGTTCCAAAAATGATAATTTAAGCAATGCAACTGCTCACACAGTGAAAGTTTCATATCACTTAATTCCCTCATCACTGGTTTTCACATCAGGGAGGCTGTACCTGAATGATACCTAAACAAACAACCATTCAAATCGCTTAATATCATGAACCCAGATTGTTAAAAACTGGTGAGTTGACTTCTCCATAACGGTTAGTTCACTGGCTCGCTTGCTCCATTTTTAAACCTTGTTAAAACTCTTTTGGTGTCTATGTGAAGGTACTGAGTGCACATGCATTGACAGATTGCTATCGCTGGACATAGGTAGTGTGACATGAAGGGCACTGACAGGCAAGCTGATTTAAATTCTCCAAGACAGCTGACGTGATTAAGTGCCTTAGGTCTCTCCCATCACATTACTCTAGTGTAGATCAGCGTGGAGTCCAACAGATCAGATCTGAACCTGGTTCTGCCCCTTACTAGCTGTACAACCTTGATAAATTACTTCACCTCTAGGAGTCTGCTACTTTATCTATGAAATAACAGTGATATCAGTAAGTACTTGATAGAATACTGAGTGGATTAAATGAGACACTTGTGAGTGCTCCAGCAAAGTATTTGGTTACAAGACAGACAATATATACTACTATTTTCTGTCAATGCCTAGAATCTCTATCCTAATCTCTCCTCTTGATGCTTTTTCCACCTCCCTTGCCTTAAATACAACAAGCATTCTCACTTGAATGCTTATTCCTACTTATTCCCATATAATCAAATAAAGACAAGAAACTATTTTCCCACCTTTTTTTAAGTTTATTTTGAGAAGGACAGAGAGAGAGCATGCAAGCCAGGGAGGGGCAGAGAGACAGGGGATAGAGGATCCAAAGCAGGCTCTGTGCTGAGAGCACAAGAACTCCAGCACAAAGAGCACAAAGCGGGCTCGAACTCACAAACAGCAAAGCCAGGGAGCCAGCACAGAGAAGAAACCCTATAACATTTAGCTTTGAAAATGAGAGAGGCCTAATTTCATGAGTTCTTACAACCCAGAGGTCTTAAAACCTGGAATTTTAAAAATCAGTGGGCTCAGCTCTAAGAGAGTTGGGAAGATAAGAGGAAACAGATTCCTTGCCCTTGAGGGAACAGCACACAGAGATATGACATAGAAGGAGCAGTTTGAAAACTGCCTGAGGCATATGGGAAGGAGTGTTGTGAGAGATCATTGGACAATTCCTCTAGAAACAAAGGATCTGACAGGCACTGTTTCCCTCCCCCCACCCACAGACCACCTGAGGGAACCAGCACAGCTCGGACACTCCTACATAACTGGTTAACACTGCGTCCTGCCACCCCAACCCCGTACTTGTTGGGAGATGTGCCGTCTCCAGCCAGACCTGCCTCAGTCCTGGCACTGCAGGTCTCCTCCAGCAAAAGACCAGAGCAAACCTTGCTAATACCTGGCCTCCCTCCACCCCACACCTTGTGGATCCACCACCTCCAACCCAACCAGCCTGAGTCATAGCAGCAGCAGGTCCCCTCTACAGGAAAGGGATGCACAAAACTTGCTAACATTGCATGTTATGGATCCATCCCATCCAATATGCTCTGAGCCAGAGTCCATCCAAAGCAATGCCAGAAGACTAGCAGTGTGCAGGCAGACCTAACAGAAGCCAGGACCATTCCAAAGTGATTCCTGCTCCAGGGAGAGGGAAAGATAACCATAAACCCAGTCAGACTGTGGCCCCAGCAGTGGGCTCAGAGTAGACAGTATGACCAACTGCCGGCCTATAGTTTGGTGCTACTGCATCTCTGGCAAACACCTGGTCTGACTCAATTCAAGCCCAAGTTGGCCCCAGACTGGCCCACAACAACGCAGGGACCAAATACTGCCCACAAGAAGCAAAGAAAGCCACTGCAGATGACCTGAATGAAGGAAAAGTGACACAGCCACAACAGTAGGACACACACAACGCATACAGGAGAAGCCTCTTAAGTACCAGGTTCCAATGAACAGTGACATAGCACTACAAGGCCTTCTTCATAAGGCCACTACTTTCAAGAGCAGGATAAGTAGCTGACATTCTTAACACACAGAAACAGACACAGAGAGTTAGACAAAATGATAAGACAAAGGAATATATCTCAAAGGAAGTAACAGGACAAAATCACAGAAAGAGACCTAAATGAAATGAAAATAAGTAATATGGCTGATAGAGAATTTAAAGTAATGGTCATAAAAATACTCACTGGACTTGAGAAAAGAGTGGAGGACATCAATGAGACCCTTAGCAAAGAAATAAAAAAGAACAAATCAGAGATGGAGGAAACAAAAAATGAAACTAAAAATACACTAAAAGAATAAACAACAAACTAGAGGAAGCAGAATAAATCAGTGACCTAGAGGACAGAGTACTGGAAAGTAATCAAGCAGAGCAGGTAAGAGAAAAAAAAAAAAAAGTTACACAAAATGATAATAGACCTAGGGAACTCAGCAACATTATCAAGCCTAATAACATTCACATTATAGGCATCCCAGAAGGAGAAGAGACAAAAGAGGGCAAAAAAATTATTTGAAGAAATAATAGCTGAAAACTTCCCAAATCTAAGGAAGAAAAAAGATATCCAGATCTAGAGGGCACAGAAATCTCCCAACAAAATCAACCCAATAAGGGACACACCAAGACACATACTAATTAAAATGGCAAAAATAGGGATAAAGAGAGTTTTAAAAGCAGCAAAAAGGAAAAAAAAATTACAACAAGGGAAACCCCATAAGGCTATCATCTGATTTATTAATAGAAACTTTACAGGCCTGAAGGGAATGGCACGATATATTCAAAGCTTTTCTGAAAGGAAAAAAAAAAAAAAAAAGATAAGAATACTCTACCCAGCATGGCTATCATTCAGAATAGAAGGAAAGATAGTTCCCTAAACAAAAGTTAAAGGAATTCATGACCACCAACCTAGCCCTCTAAGAAATGTTAAAGGGGAGTATTTGAGTGGAAAGGAAAGACCATAAGTAAGAGTAATAAAAGTAGGAAGCAGAAAAGCAGTAAATATATCTGCAAAAAATAGGCAAAGGGCTCACAAAATAAAAGGAAGTAAAGTATGACACTATGTATCTAAAACATAGGAAGGAAAAGGAAAGAAAAAGGAAGGGAAACAATGGGTTCAAACTTAAGTGACCATCAACTTAAGGTAGACTGCTATATGCAGATATATAGCAGTGTATATGGTTATATACAAACCAAATGTAGCAACAAATCAAAACCAGTAATAGATACACAAAAAACGAGAAAGGAATCCAAGTACGTAACTAAAGAAAGCCAACTAATCCTAAGAAAAGAAAGCAAGAGAAGAAAGGAACAGAGAAGAACTACAAAACTATAAACAAGTAACAAATGGCAATAAATACATAGCTATCAACAATTACTTTGAATGTAAATGGACTAAATGTTCCAAACAAAAGACAAAAGGTGGAAAAAAAAAAAAAGACATAGGGTGACGGAATGGATGAAAAAGCAAGACCTGTTTCTATGCTGCCTACAAGAGATTCATTTCAGACCTAAAGACACACACAGATTGAAACTGAAGGGATGAAGAAGGATTTGTCATGAAAATTGAAGTGAAAAGAAATCCAGGACAGTAATACTTACATAAGACAAAATAGGCTTTTTTAATTTTTATTTTTAATCAAGTTATCTCTACACCCAACATGGGGCTTGATCTTACAAACCTAAGATCGAGAGTCACATGCTCTACTGACTGAGACAGCCAAGTGTCCCTCAAACAAAATAGACTTTAAAACAAAGACTACAAAAAGAGACAAGGACATTATATGATCATAAACTAAACAATCTAACAAAAAGATATAACAACTCTTTTTTTATGTATTTATTTTGAGATAAAGAGAGAGTGCACATAAGCAGGGGAGGGACAGGGAGAGGGAGAGAGAGGATCCCAAGCAGGCTCCATGCTATCAGCACAGAGCCCAACACGGGGCTTGAAATTCACAATCCATGAGATCATGACCTGAGCTGAAACCAAGAGTCAGACACTTAACCAACTGAGCCCCTCAGGCACCCCAAAAATATATATAACAATTGTAAGTATTTACGCATCTAACATGGGAGTACCCAAATACACAAAGCATTTAATAACAAACATAAAGGAAGTAATCAATAGTAATACAATAATCATAGGGGATTTTTTAACAACCCACTTACATCAGTGGGTAGATTATACAGAAAATCAACCAGCCAACAGTGGCTTTGAATGACACACTGGACCAGATGGATCTAACAGATATATTCAGAACATTCCACCCAAAAACAGCAGATTACACATTCTTTCCAAGTGCACATTGAACGTTCTCCAGAACAGATTACATATTAGGCCACAAAACAAGTCTCAACAAATTCAAAAAGATCAAAGTCACACTATGAATTGTTTCTGACCACAACACTAGGAAACTAGAAATAAACGAAAAAATCTGGAAACAGCACAAAAAATATGGAGGTTAAATAACTTGCTACTAAACAATGAATGGGTCAATCAAGAAATCAAAGAGGAAATCAAAAAATACATGAGACATATGAAAATGAAAACACAACTTTCCCAAACCTTTAGGATGCAGCTAATGCTCTGAGACCAGAAGTTACAGTAATACAGGCTTATCTCAAGAAGTAAGAAAAATCTCAAATAAATGACATAACCATATACCTACAAGAGCTAGAAAAAGAACAACAAACAAAACCCAAAATCAGTAGAAGGAAAAACATAATAAACATTAGAGCAGAAATAAGCAAAATAGAAACTAAAAATAATTTTATATTTTTAGAGAACAGATCAATGAAACCAGGAGCTTGTTCTTTGAAAACATCAACAAAATTAACAAATATTAAGCCAGATTCATCAAAAAAAGGGGGAGGGGACCTCAAATAAAATCAGAAATGAAAGAGGAGAAAAAAAACAACAAACATTACAGAAACGCAAACAATTGCAAGAAAATATTATGAAAAATTAAATGCCAACAAACTGAACAATCACCTATAAGAAATGCATAAATTCCTAGAAACATATAAGTTCCCACAACTGAATCAGAAAGAAATAGGAAAAAAATTTATGTCTTACTTATTTTTTGAGAAACAGAGCATAAGCAGGCAAGGGGCAGAAGGAGGGGGGACAGAGGATCCAAAGCAGGCTCTGCACTGACAGGCTGACAACCCCCTATGTGGGGCTTGAACTCACAAACTCATGATCTGAGCTAAAGTCGGACACTCAACCGACTGAGTCACCCAGGTGCCCCAAGAAATAGAAAATCTAAATACACCAGTTACCAGCAACAATATTGAATCAGTAATCAAATCACTCCCAACAACAAAAGTCCAAGAGAAGACAGCTTCACAGGTGAATTCCACCAAACATTAAAGGGGACTTAATACCTATTTCTCTCAAACTATTCTAAATTCTAAACAGAGGAAGGAAAACTGCTAAATTCATTCTATGAGACCAGCATTACCCAGATACCAAAACCAGGTAAGACACTAAAAAATAGGGTACGATAAGCCAACATTTCTGATGAAAACAGATGCAAAAATCCTCAAAAAAAAAATAAGCAAACCAAATCCAACAATACATTAAAAAATCATTCACCACAATCAAGTGGGATTTAATCCAGGGATGCAAGACTGGTTCAATATTTGCAAATCAATTGACGTGACACGTCTCATCAACAAGAGAAAGGATAAAAAAACATACAATCACTTCAATTATTGCAGAAAAGGCATTTCACAAAGTACAACATCCATTCACAATAAAAACCCTCAACAAAGTAGAGATAGAATGAACATACCTTAACATTATAAAGGTTATATCTGATAAACCCACAGCTAACATCATACTCAATGGTGATAAACTGAGAGCTTTTCCCGTAAGGTCAAGAACAAGACAAGGATGTCCACTCCCGCCACTTTTATTTAACATAGTCCTGTAAGTCTTAGCCACAACAAGGAGACAAGGAAAAGGAATAAAAGGCATTGAAATTGGTAAGGAAGAAGTTAAACTTTCACTATTTGCAGATCACACACAAAACCCTGAGGACTCCACCAAAAAACTACTAGAAGTAATAAATGGATTCTGTAAGTTAACAGATACAAAGTCAATGTACAGAGAAATCCATTGCATGTCTATACATTAATAATGAAGCAGTAGAAAGAGAAATTAAGAAAACAATCCCATTTACAATTGCATCAAAAATAATAAAGTACCTCAGGATAAACTTAACCAAGGAAGTGAAAGATCTGTGCCCTGAAAACTGTAAAATATGGATGAAAAAAAGTGAAGATGACATAAACAAATGGGAAGATATTCCATGCTCATGGATTGGAAGGACAAATATTGTTAAAATGTCCATACCACCCAAAGCAATCTACACATCTAATGCAATCTCTATCAAAATGCCAATAGCATTTTTCACAGAATTGAAACAAAAAAATCCTAAAATTTGTATAGAATCACAAAAGACCCCACATAGCCAAAGCAATCTTGAAAAAGAAAAACAAAGCTGGAGGCATCACAATTATGATTTCAAGTTATACTACATAGCTGAAGTAATCAAAACAGTATAGTACTGGCACAAAAAGAGACATAAATCAGTGGGACAGAATAAAAAACCCAGAATTAAACCCATGATTAAAATGAAAACCCACAAGGAGCGCCTGAGTGGTTTAGTCAGTTAAGCGTCCAACTGTGGCTCAGGTCATGATATCACAGTTTGTATGTTTGAGCCCCGCACCCAGCTCTGTGCTGACAGCTCAGAGCCTGGAGCCTGCTTTAGATTCTGTGTCTCCCTCGTTCTCTCTGCCCCTCCCCTGCTCACACTCTGTCTGCCTGTCTCTCTCTCAAAAATAAACATTAATAAATTTTCTTAATATATATATGAGAAAACTGGACAGCTCTATGCAAAAGAATTAAACTGGACTTCCTAAATATGAGATCTGAAACCATAAAAATCCTAGGAGAGAGCACAGACAGTAATGGGTCTGACATCAGCTGTAACAACTATCTAGATGTCTTCTGAGGCAAGGGAAACAAAAGCAAAAATGAACTATTGGGACTACATCAAAATAAAAAGCTTATGCACACTTAAGAAAACAATCAACAAAACTATAGGCAACCTACTGCATGGGAGAAGATATTTGCAAATGACATATCTGATAAAGGGTTAGTATCCAAAATAGAGGAAGAATTATACAACTCAACATGCAAAAAAAAAAAAAAAATTCCATTTTGAAATGGGCAGAAGACATAAACAGACATTTCTCCAAGGAAGACACAGATGGCCAACAGACACATGAAAAGATGTTCAACATCACTCATCATAAGAGAAATGCAAATCAAAACCACAATGGCTAAAATTTTAAAAAGAAACGAAAAGTGCTGGTGAGGATGTGGATAAAAACGAAAACTCATGTACTGTTGGTGGCAAGCTGATGCAGCCACTGTGATTAACACTGTGGAGGTTCCTCCAAAAATTAAAAATAGAATTACCATATGATCTAGTAATTCCACTATTTGGTATTTACCCAAAGAATATGAAAACGCTATATCAAAAGGATATATATTTACTGCAGCATCATTTACAATTGCCAAATTATGGAAGCAGTCCAACTGCCTGTCAATAGACAAATAAGCAAAGAAGAACTGGTATAAATATATATGATGGGATATTATTCAGCCATGAAAAAGAATGAAACCTTGCCATTTGCAACAATATGCATAGATCTAGAAGGTATGATACTAAGCAAAATAAGTCAGTCAGAGAAAGAGAAATACTATAGGATTTCACTCACATGTGGTATTTAAGAAACAAACAAACAAACAAACAACAAACCACAGGGAGGAAAAAAAAAGAGACAAACCAAAAACAGACTCTTAACTATAGAGAACTGATGGTTACCAGAGGGGAGGTGCCTAAGAGTATGGGTGAAATAGTTGAAGGGGATTAAGAGTACATTTATTGTGATGTCAGCACTGGATGTTGAAGAGAATTGTTGAATCACTATATTGTAACTCTGAAACTAATATACCTCTTGTTAACTATACTGGAATTAAAATTGCTTAAAAGTGATGAGAGTGGACATCCTTGTCTTGTTTCTGCTCTTAGAAAAAAAGCTTTCACCTTTTCACTGTTGAGTATAATATTGGCTGTGGGTTTGTCATATATCCCCCTTATTATGTAGAGGTATGTTTTCTATATACTCACTTTTACTCACTTTGTTGAGAGTTTTTACCATAAATGCATGTTGAATTTTGTCAGAAGTTTTTTCTGCAACTATTCTTATCCTTCATTTTGTTTATGTGGTATATCACATTAATTGATTTGTGGATATTAAACCATCCTTGCATCCCTGGAATATATCCCACTTGCTGTGGTCAGTGATTCATTTAATGTATTGTTCAATTTGGTTTGGTAAAATTTTGTTGAGGATTTTTCCATCTATGTTATTGGCTTATAATTTGTGTGCACATGTGTGTGGTGTCCTTGTTTGGGTTTGCTATCAGGGTAAGGATACCCTCATAAAATGAGTCTGGGAGTATTTCCTGGTCTTCAGATTTTTAGAAGAATTTAAGAAGGATAGGTATTAAATCTTCTTTGAATGGTAGAATTCACCAGTGAAGCCATCTGGCCCTAGACTTTTGTTTGTTGGGAAGTTTTTTACTTCAATTTCCTTCTGATTCAATTTCCTTACTAGTAATCTGTTTATTCAGAGTTTCTATTTTTTCATGATTCAGTCTTGGAAGATTAAAAGTTTCTAGGACTTGATCCATTTTCTAGATTGTCCAATTTTGTCATTGTATAATTGTTCATGGTAGTCTCTTACAATCTTTTCTATATCTATGGTATCAGTTGTGACTTCTCTTTCCTATCTGAATTTTTAAATTTGAGCCCTCTTTTTTCCTTGAGTATAGCTGAAGCTTTGTCAATTTTTTAATCTCTTCAAAAAAATCAGCTCTTGGTTGTATTGATCTTTTCCATTGTTTTTAAATCTTTATTTATTCCTTTTCTAAGCTTTATTATTTCCTTTATTCCTCTTTTTCTAGTTCCTTTAGATGTAAAGTTAAATTGTTTGAGATTTCTCATTTCTTGTTTCTTGAAGTAGGCCTACATTGCTATGAACCCTTTTAGAACTGCTTTTAATGCATCCTGTAATTTTGAGGATAAAATTTTTTGTTTTCTGTATATATCTATTAAATCCATTTGGTCTAGGGACACCTGGATGGCTCAGTCAGTTAGGCCTCCGACTTTGGCTCAAGTCACGCTCTTGCAGTCCAGGAGATCAAGCCTCACGTTGGGCTCTGTGACAACAGCTTGGAGCCTGGAGCCTGCTTTGGATTCTGTATCACCCTCTCTGCCCTTCCCCCACTCGTGCTCTCTCTCTCTCTCTCTCTCTCTCTCTCTCTCTCAAAAATAAATAAACATTAAAAGAATAAAATTTAAATCCATTTGGTTTAATGTGTCATTTAAGACCTATGTTTCCTTACTGATTTGGATGATCTAGCCTTGATATAAGTAGGGTCTTAAAGTCCCTGTTATTATTTTGCTGTCAATTTTCCCTTTAGGTCTGTTAATATTGCTTGGTACATGTTGGTGCTCCTATGTTTGGTGCCTATATATTTATAAATATCTTCTTGATTGTCCCCTGTGCCCCTCTGTCTTTTATTATAGTCTTTGTTTTAAACTCTTTTGTCTGATATGAGGATAGCTATACCAGCTTTCTTCTCATTTACATTTGCATGAACATCTTTTTCCATCCCTTCATTTTCAGTCTATGTGTATCCTTTTGAAGTGAGTCTCTTATAGGCAGTATATAGATATGTTGTGTGTATTTTTAGCAGTTCAGCCACTCTTTAAATTATTTTTTTACATTTTATTTATTTTTGATAGACAGAGAGAGACAGAGCACAAGTGGGGGAGGGGCAGAGAGAGACGGAGACACAGAATCCAAAGCAGACTCCAGGCTCCGAGCTGTCAGCACAGAGCCCGACATGGGGCTCGAACTCACAAACCGTGAGATCATGACCTGAGCCCAAGTTGGACGCTTAACAGACTGAGGCACCCACATGCCCCCAGCCACTCTTTTGATGAGAGAATTTAGTCCATTCATATTTAAAGTGAATATTGATAGGTATATATTGATTCTCATTTTGTTAATTGTTTTCTGGTTGTTTTTATAGTTGCTTTCTGTTCCTTTCTTCTACCCTTTCTCTCTCCCCTTATAGTTTGATGATTTTCTTTAACCTTATGGTTAGATACCTTTCTCACTCTCTTTGTGTATTTACCAGAAGTGTCTGTTTTGTGGTTACTGTGAGGTTCACATATATCATCCTGTGTAAATAACAGTCTTATTTTTAAGTTGGTAGTAACTTCAATTTGAACACATTCCAAAACTCTACATTTTTATTCCCCTCTCCCATATTTTTTGTTTTTGTTTTCACATTTTATATTTTATGTATCCTTTAATAATTATCTTAATTTTAGTTAATTTACTACTATTGCCTTTTAACTTTCATAGTAGCTTTATAGTGATTAATCTACCACTTTTACTTTAAATTTACCTTTTCCAGTGAGATTTTTACTTTTGTCTATTTTTGTGCTGTTAATTAAGGATTTATTTTCAGCTTAAAGATGTCCCTTTGGGGTGCCTGGCTGGCTCAGTCAGTTAAGCATCTGACTCTTGATTTCGGCTCAGGTCATGGTTTCATAGTTTGTGAGATTGAGCCCCACATGGGGCTCTGTGGTGACAGCACAGAGCCTGCTTGGGATTCTCTCTCTCTCCCTCTCTCTCTGCCCCTCCTCTGTTCATGCTCGCTCTCTCTCTCTCTCAAAATAAATAAATACTAAAAAAAAGTTTTTAAAGATGTCCCCTTAACACTTCCTTTAAGGCCAGTTTAGTGGTGATAAACTCCTTTAGCTTCTGCTTGTCTGAAAAATTCTTTATCTCACCTTCCATTCTGAATGATAATCTTGCCAGATAGAATATTTTTGTTTTTTGTTTTTATTTTTTTATTTGCGTATAGTTGGCACACAATGTTGCATTAGTTTCAAGTATACAACATAATGATGCAACTTCTCTACATGTTCTGCTATGCTCACATCAAGCATAGCTGCATCTGTCCCCATACAATGCTATCACAATAACACTGTCCATATTCACTATGTTGTATCTTTTATTCCAATGCCTTATTCATTTCATAATTGGAAACTTATATGTCCCACTCCCCTTTACCCATTTTGCCCATCCCCACACCCCACCTTCCCTCTGGCAGCCATCAGTTTTTCCTCTGTATTTATAGGGAAATAAATTTTGTTTATTTATTCATTTGTTTTTTGAACTGCATATATGAGTGAAATCATACGTATTTGTTTTTTCAATCTGACTCATTTCACTTACCACACACACACACACACACACACACACACACACACACACACACAATATCACATCAGGTAGAGTATTTGGGGTTGGGTTGGAAGCTTTTTCCTTTACGCACTTTGTATTTATCATGTCATTCTCTTCTGCCATGCAAAGTTTCTGCTGAGAAATCTGCCGGTAGCCTTATGGAGTTTCCCCTGTATGTAACAATTTGTTCTATGTAACAATTTGTTTTTCTCTTGCTGCTTTTAAGAATTTTTCTTTAGGGGCACCTGGGTAGTTCAGTTGGTTAAGCGACTTCAGCTCAGGTCATGAGCTCATGGCTCATGAGTTTAAGCCCCACTTGAGGCTCTTTGCTGTCAGCACAAAGCTCACTCAGATCCTCTGTCTCCTCCTCTTCCCTCTCTCCCTCTCTCTCTCAAAAACAAATATTAAAAAAGGGATCTTTCTTTATATTTAACTTTTGACATCTTATTTATATTGTGTCTTGGTGTGGATTGCTTTGGGCTCATCTTATTTGGAACGCTGTACCCAATTGTCTATCTCCTTCCCTAGGTTAGAGAAGTTTTCAGACATTATTTCTTCAAATACCCTTTCTGCCCTTTTCTCTCTCTTTGCTCCTGGGACCCCCTGTAACACAAATGATATTCCACTTGATGTTGTCCTACAGATCCTTTAAGTTATCTTTATTTTTTTAATTCATTTTTCTTTTTCCTGTTCTGTATAGGTGAGCTCCATTGCTTTGTCTTCCAGCTCACTGATCTATTTTTCTGTTTAATCTAGTGTGCTGTTGAAAACCACCCCCAACCTCAGCATTTTTTTCAGTTCAGTGAATTCATTCTTCAGTTCTGTGACTTCAGTTTGGTACTTTCTTATATTTCCTATTTCTTTGTTGAAGATCTCACAGTGTTTATCCATTCTTATCCCAAGTTCAGTGAACATCTTTATGACCATTATTTTGAATTCTTTGTAAGATAGATTACTTATCTCCATATCATTAAGGTCTATTTCTGAGGTTTTATCTTTGTTTGGAATGAATTTCTCCGTTTCCTTATTTTGCTTTACTCTGTGTTTGCTTCTATGTATTAAGTGAAACAGTTACCTCTCTCAGTCTTGAATGAGTCGTATTGAATAGATGATGAAACTTCTTTAAACCTCACCCTAGCTCTTGGTTATCTCTCCAAACTTTGTATCATACAAACAGCCTGATTTATTCTATCAAGGATTCTTTTTTTTTTCATTTTTTCAATGTTTATTTATTTTTGATAGACAGAACACAAGGAGGGGAGGAGAAGAGTGAGAGGGAGACACAGGATCCAAAGCAGGCTCCAGGCTTGGAGCTGTCAACACAGAGCCCGACGCAGGGTTAAAACCCACAGACCATCAGATCATGACCCTGAGCTAAAGTCAGTCGCCCAACCGACTGAGTCACCCAGGCGCCCCAAGAATTCTATTATCGATAGAATAAATCGCTGTTGAGGATGTGCCAGGTTATGTCAGTGTTCCGATGTGAGGAATCTTATTTAGCACCCAATTTCATACTAACTGGAAAACTTACCCTCAGGCAGAAGCTTTTAAAATATGCAAATACAGTAAAACCCTGGATTGTGAGTAACTTACTCTGCAAGTGTTCCAAAAAGAAGCAAGCATTTCTAAAAATTTTAACTTAATAAACAAGCAATGTCTTACAATATGAGTAGTACATGATGCCAACTGTTATATATTCACAACTGAGCCAATGGTTCCTCTCTCTCTCTCTCTCTCTCTCTCTCTCTCTCTCTCACTTGCTGTGGCGTTGTGGGTGATCTTCTCTCAAGCCGTGGTGTTTGGCAGAAATCAGTGACTTTTCAGAACATTGGAAGGTGCCCACAACTGGCGTGAGTGTATTTTTTGTCACTTCAAAGCACCTATGGACAGTCCTCTGCTTTTCCATACAAGGCTTAGGAATGCTTTGCTTCATCCTAGGTCAGGCTGCCTACAGATAGAGACCCTTTCCTCTGCTGCCTTATTGCCCGTTACATCCAATACAGTAAATGACAAGTTTATTAATACCGTACTGTAGTCAACATCTGTGCAAGCATATACAGTGGCCCCCAAACAGAAAAAGGTTGAAAAGAAAGGCAGTAAGGAGGAGATGATTACAGAGGAAGTTAAGAAGGAAATCACTGAGAAGTATGAATGAGGTATGCGAGTGGCTGAAATTGCAAGATTTTATAAGAAGTCTATATCTGCATCTCATCTACAAAGGAGGAGAAGAAAAAGGCAGAGGTACCCCTCACTTCAAATGAGATTAGGGAGATGTGTAAGATGTGGGAAACAGTGCAGAATTTTGTAGAAAAACACCACCCAAATAAGGCTGTAGCAGTGTAAGTGATGAATCTGCTTAACGACCATGCAATGTCACATTTCCGCAAAATCCTCAAAAGGAGGCAGGAGCCAAGTGTCATTGGATTGGTTCCTTGTTAAAGTTGCACAAAAAGAAAAAAATTCCATTGAGTCAATAGGTATCAGTGATTCCATTAGTGATAATGAAAGTTATCCTACCCAATAACTCTTCTTTCTCTTCTCTCCCTCACACCAGCCACAAAGGTTTTCAAAGATAAGTGCAAGTTAATTTATTTTTCTTTATATTTTGTATTTTATTTATTATTTTGTATTGTATTACAGTATTGTAATCATTTTTATATGAATATTTTTGAGTTGTGGAATGAATCATCTGAGTTTCCATTCTCTCTTATAGGGAAATTTGCTTTAATATACAAGTGCTTTGAATTACAAGCATGTTTCTGGAACGAATTATGCTTGCAAACCAAGGTTTTAGTGTATATTCAGGCCTGTGAGACCACAATTATGATCCCTACTGGCCTCCAGACCAGGAGATCTGAGAGCATCCCCTTGCGTGGCAGTTTCAAAAATCAGGGCTCCTGACAAGTACATAAGCTCATTTCTGAGAGGTTTTGCTGAGCTGTGGCCAAGAGGGTATCATGAATAGCGTTTTCCTGCTAACATTCCCTGGGGGTGCCTCTGTAGCCTCTCGTTGTGTGGAAAACCTGAAGCCTATCCCTCAAGCCAAAGTGCCAGGCTTAGTAAACAGGCCTTTTTCACAAGAAGACTGGGTTGTGTTTCAGTCCACTTCCGTGCAGGGCCATATCGTGGCCTGTCAAGAACTGTCTTTCCAATTGTTACATTCCCATGGAACTCAGAAAGGCCTGCCCCAGTCTCTGTTGTTCCCATCCCTCTCGATGTGGTCTTTTTATCCTTTGTTTTGCAAAAGCAGTTCACCTAGTTCTCAGATATTTTTCAGAGGGAAATGACCATATGTAGCTGTAGATCTAGTGTGTCCAGGGACAGAGGTGAGTTCAGGATCTTCCTACACTACCATCTTGCCAAAATCCACCCCACGCCCCATCTTCCACATTTCTATACACCTTACAAGTGACTTGCTGTCTGCCCTTTATTCTAGACTATTATTTCAAGATCTTTGTCTAGCAAACATCCTTGGAAGGTAGAGATAATGTCTTCCTCCAGAGCTAAGCAAAGTTTTGCTCACAGCCTAATAAGATAGAGATAACGCTCTGAAGCAAAGGGCAGGCATGACTAATATTCAGCATTAATAAAGGTAGTATCTGGGGCGCCTGGGTGACTGAGTCCGTTGAGCAACCAACATCGACCCAGGTCATGATCTCACAGTTTGTGGGTTCAAGCCCGGCGTTGGGCTCTGTGCTGACAGCTCAGAACCTGGAACCTGCTTCGAATTCTGTGTGTGTGTGTGTGTGTCTCTCTCTCTCTGCCCCTTCCCTGCTTGTGCTCTGTCTCTCTCTGTCTCTCAAAAATAAATAAAAGCATTTAAAAATTTTTTTAAAGGTAATATCTAACTTGAGATTAAAAGTGAAGCATCCTTACTGCCTTTTCTAAAAGATTCAAGGGCCTAAAGTTTAGGATTCCTCTCCTATAATGCAACCGACTGGATGTGTACGTGTCATTTGGCTCTCTTCACATTACTCTATGGGAATAGGGCCTCAGGAAATCAGCACAAAAATGCAGATACCTTGGCTACTGCTACTGCTATGAGTAATAAAGGCGATTTCATCTCTGACCCAGGAGTCTCATGTCTTCTGCCAGCATCCATGGAGCTGTACCAGGTCAATTTGTGAGCTTATAAGTAGAGTAAAATCTCAGACCCTTCACAGTTCTTGACAACTCTCTCCAGTAAAAAATGTGCATTTTTGTTCTGTGTGCATTTTGCTGTTAGCTTGCTTTGTTTTGCATGACCTTTGTACATAAAGCTAAAAATCCAGCTCCAAAAACAAAATGGTTTGCAAATCTCTGCTGTTCTTGATTCTTGTTTTGCAGATAACTATAAAAGCAGTTTCCTGTATTTATTTACCAAAAAATACCCATCTTGTTATTGATACAAAAAAATTGTCATGCTGCTAACAATTATATATTTTTGAGGTCTAGTTAAAGCTGTTGATGTCATTATTACCCTCTTGCTAAAGTTACAAAGGTTCCTGTTCACAAAAGGCATTAGCAGACATTCTGATTAGAATGATCTAACACACAAGAAGGTCTGTTATACATGGCATGGTCCAAGCAGTTTGGAATGTTTCAGAATGTCTTTCCGCCTCCCCTTTGTTCCGGTGAACAAAATCTTTGCTAGAGTGCAGGTGTGTTCCTGAGATGGTCGTCCTTGAAGTGAACAAGAACTGTGCCAGAAGCCAGTGGAAGCATTTTTCCAATTTCCCAAAGGAAAAATCAAATGGAATGGTAAATCGTTTCTAAAGCCAGATAAAAGTAATGCATTAATGCATGGACTTGTACCATTCCTTGTTCTCTTAGACGCCCACTAGTTTGTCTTTTACCACAAACTGCCCGCTGGAGCACTAGAGTCAAGACAATAAATACATATTTCTAAAGAATCAAATGAGTTTCCATTGGCTGACAATGATGAATAGTCAGTCTCTAAGGAGTTCTTCAAAACGAATTCTTCCACATTGATTCTCCCAGAACCTTATAGAGTAAAGTCTTTCTCTGCAGTCCTGGTAAAAATGGAAAGTTTCAAGCTGTTACCTGAGAAAGCAGAAGAGGGATGATGTTGTTCCCTCTGAGCCACTAGTGAGGAAGACTAAACAGTGATTTATGTTATAGTTATTTGTGTGTAATAGAAAAACAATTTCCTTCCGCTTAATGGAAGATTTTTAATGGATTCATCTACTTGTTAATTTCCAGCAATAGCAATGTTGTTTTCCTAAAGGAAATTGGATCAAAGTAGCCATAAAACCTAGGATTTGGAGGTTATAAAAAGCTTTTTTTCTATTAATTTAAAATAGGAACATACATCTGTAATGTCCTAAAAGAGTCTCAGAAACAAACAACTAGGTTAATTTTTCACAGGTTAAGTTTCTTAAGATGGTGTAAGAACTCGTGTTTTTATCAACTACTTTTGATGGTTCAAGGCACCAAAAAGTTTATAATACACAAATAATACAGACAAGCTATAGTGCTTGATCTCTGAGTTTACTCTTTGAAAACTAATCAAGATTAATCCATATGCATACGCATAAGCATACTGATCTTTCACAGCAAGAATCTTTTACAAGCTGAATACTATCTCCGTCATGTTCTTGCTCTGTGGTTTGGACCAGGCTGCCAGCACGCCTGCCTGGTTCCTCACTTAACTACTGAAAGACAATCACATTGTTATATTACTCAAGGATGCTACTTAGTAAATAATTATAAAATTGTGTTAAGATGTCTAAGCAAAACGCTTGCTGCTTCCTGCACGGCGCTTCTTCTCTTCCAGGATGACCATCTGAGGAATACATGTGCATTCTAGCAAAGATTTTGTTCACTGGAACAAAGGGGAGGCAGAAAGACATTCTCAAACATTCCTTCCCACTCTCCTGTTTGCACAAGTGCACTCTCTGAGACCTGACTGGGAACAGCGTGTTGATATGTGGCGGAGGATGAAGAGCAGGAAATAGGTCTTCACACATATTCTCCTAAGGCCCAGAAGATACAGAAAACCACTCACTGGTTCTTTGTGCTCTTTATAGCTACCACTCAGTCCAAATTATTTGGGGGGGGGGGTCTTCATTTATTTACTTATATAACAAATACATACTTACTATACGACATAAAAATACATAGAAGTAAAACTATCTGGCACCCTCCTCAGATCATTTGATTATTGTGTTGGCATAATAAGAGTAGTTATGGGGCGCCTGGGTGACTCAGTCAGTTAAGCGTCCCAATTCAGCCCAGGTCATGAACTCACGGTTCGTGAGTTCGCGTCCCACATCAGGCTCTGAGCTGTCAGCCTGCTTCGGATTCTGCGTCTTTTTCTCTCTGCCCCTCTCCCGCTCATGCTCTGTCTCGTTGTCTCTCAAAAATAAATAAATAATAAAAAAAATTACTAAATAAGTAAGAGCTCTGTAGTTAGTTTGGGCTGCCAGAATACCATAGACTGGCTGGCTTATAAACAATAGAAACTGATTTCTCAACATTCTGGAGGCTAAAAGTCTGAGATTGGGATGCCAGCATAGTTGGGTTCTGGTAAGGGTCCTCTACTAAGGTTGCAAAAAGCCATTTCCTCACTGTATCCTCCCATGACAGAAGGAGCAAGGGAGCTCTCTGGAATGTGTTTTATAAGGGCACTAATCCCATTCCTGAGGGCTCCACCCTCAACCTAATCACCTCCCAAAGGCCCTGCTTCTTAATACTCACACACTGCAGAGTAGGCTTCAGTTATGAATTCTGGAGGAACCCATTCGGTCCCTAGCAACGAGTAATCAAATCTTATGTGGTTACAGAGTGGCGACAGCTGCATACTCCAGAAAATTCCAGGCCCCACTGAAAACACACTTCTCTACTTACACATTCTTCCGATTTTCCTTTTTATTTCCACAACCCCTCAGGAACAAAGGGGGAAAATGTCAGGGAAATATCATCCTGCTGACCATGTTTAGGGAGAGCTGCATGGAGCAAAAGTCTGTCCTTTAATATGGATCCCACCTGGAGATGAGAGAACCAGGCTCCTCCTCTGTGGTTAAGTGAATGGACACTCCCCTGTCATTTTTATAAGTTCAAGATTTCCCTCTGTTCAGAGATTTGATAGAACAGAAGCCAGACTTAAATGGGTGACTGAAATTCAAGAATTTGCTTCCTGCCTCAAATTCCCTCCTGTTAGCTATGGACAGGTGAATACCAAATGATATACCAACCACTGTGCCCTACAGCATGTTTGGCTCAGAGCAGATGGTGGTGCCAGACAGGGGAGATGAACAGGTTGAACTAATCCCCTCTGGCTTCTGGGTTAGAGTCCAGTGAAGCTTCTCTTCCCATCATGACTCTCATTCTATGCCAGGTGTATGTGCCTGATTCTAAAATACCTCTTTTAGGAGCCCCTTCTTGCTACCCTTTCGATACACCCTCACTTCTCACCCCCTACTCCTTCCGGGGACATTGTTTCAGCTCATAGAACTAAACCAGGAGTTTCTCGCCAGCACACAGAGCCAGAAAATCAATTTGGTTTAGGACAAGCTGAGCTGGACTCAGCACCACCCTCCGCCACTCTGTGGCTCTGCATTTTCCATCAAAGCACAAATGACGACGGCCTTGCCTGTTTAAACAATGCTTCCTGGCCAGGCTGCCCAGCTTTCAACATCACTGACCTCTGACCAAAGACATGCACCCTCTCCATCTTTGCTTCTGTCTCTTTGGTTCCGTCTTCAGGTCCCAGAATATCTTCCCCGGTGATGACGTGTGTTGATTTTTCCTTACAAATTAGCAGCAGCAAAGGTAACACATCGCCCTGCTCCACCTCATCACAAGCTTTGTTTGGAGCGGCTCCCGTTACAGTGGCAAAGTTACTGTGCCAGGAAGGCAGGAGACGACGTCAGGGAGTCGGAGTCCTGGACTGAGCCATCTGCCATTTTGAGGCCAAAGTCACTGCAGGGGCAACATGCTGTTCTCTCCTGCTAGTATTCAACACAAGGTGCTCACACTCTAGCCCCAGCCGGGTATTATTTGAAGAAAAACGCATTCCAACTTAAAAATTCTACCTATGGAACGTGGTCTTGTCTTTAGAAAACGTTACCTGTTCTTGTTGATGTCTCTAACAATGCCTCTAACAATGCATGCATCACCAACACGTCTGTCTACTGTAATAATTGGTCTGAATGAAGCATGCTTGTGCAACTCCACCTTAAATACAATCATCAAGACTGGTAGAATGCTCTGGCAGTTTAAACAGACCCCAAGATGCAGCTCTTTCACGTGAATACTAGAACAGATTTCGAAACAGACAAGCCCAGATTTGGATATCAGCTCTGCCACTTCGTTCCTGGACCTTGGGCGAGTTTCAGATTCAATGCGACATCTCTAAAATGGGGATGAGGAAAATAACCACAACTAATAAGCACAAAGTCCTACTGCATCCCAAATACAATGGTAAGTGTCTTAGACCCGTCATGCCATTTAATCCCCCTAGTAAGCCCGTTAGTTGGACAGTTATCACACCCATTTTACAAAGGAGGACACAGAGGCTCAGAAACATTAAGTGTCCTCCCATAGTGGACGCGAGGATTAGATGGAGTGAGCCATGTGACGTGCTTCACACACACTCTTCTCCTTACTCCCTCACAGCTCAGCTCACTGAGTTTTTCATCTCTCTTTCTCTGCGAAACTTCCCTGAGTTGCTTGGGGGCAAGACAATCGATGTCTATAAAACAAAAATATAACATATATTCTTCAGCTTCACATTCTTCAAATAAAAGGCATCTTCTCTCTTAATTGAATATATGGTAGGTATGGAAACACTTAAGCGATTATGGAGACAATCACTGTTAATATAATGTAACATATTATATCCCTTCATCTTTTCTCTCTATATATACTAATCTATTATTGCTATTATTTATTTATACACAAACACACAAGTGTAAATGTACTTCATTCTTTTTAACAACTGTTTAGTGTTCTACGGTGTGACTACACCTAATAATACATGTAATTATCATGAGTTGCCTCTAAGGAGGCCAAGTATCTCTGGAACTCATGTGTACATGGGCGCGCACGTGCACACACACACACGCGCACACACACACACACACACACTCATTCACTCACAGATGAAACCTGCCACCCCAGAAACCTGTGACTGCTGCTGGAGAACTCTACTGTCATTTCTTTGTTATGAAAATGCCTTATTTCTGGATGTATTCTATTCAAATGCTGGTACCCTACTTAGGTGCTCTGAATCAATAACTCATTAAATGACACCCTCAGAACTTGATGCCTGGGTAAACTGAGAAAAAAGAAGCAGAAAATGGAAGTGGAATGTGCAAAAGAGAAAGCTTTGCCATTACAGTTTGTTTTCTGAGTGGTTGCCGTCACTGGTGTTATACTATCTCTTTTGTGTCATCAGCCGTAAAACACATCACATGGCACCTTCTACAACCATCTTAGTGCGTCACTCAGCAGTTGCTGCCACTCACTTACATGCTGTCTTGAGGAAAGTTTCCTTGGGTGTCACAGGGACCTCGCAACCCTGGTGAATATGTACTGCCTTTTGTAAATGAATGGATGCTACTTATATACCTAAAACACAGCCTGAGTATCCATCGTTCAGAAAGAAGCTCTAAAAGGTACTAGGGAATAAAGGCATTGCCTTGATCTCTGGAGCACTACTGTCTGTGCAAATGTCTATGCTTGGCCCGAGCTCTTTAAAAGAAGTCCAGAGAACAAACTGAGGGTTGATGGGGGTGGGTGATGGGTATTGAGGAGGGCACCTTTCAGGATGAGCACTGGGTGTTGTATGGAAACCAATTTGACAATAAACTTCATTAAAAAAAATAAAAAATAATAATAATAATAAAATAAAAGAAGTCCAGGTCTATTATTCTACACCCCTTGTCTCAGTAAGATAGGTTAATAGGAGAAATGTCTCTACTGCAGAAGATAAAAGGACAGACCAAAGCCAGGATGCTCACAATTTTCCAGACCTAAGAACCATGCAGGATGCTTTTAAAATTGGATTTCTAGATCCAATTTGGGAGTAGACCCCAAAAAGCTGCATTTAATAGGTTATTACTCAAGAGATAAAGATGTAGGTAATTTGTGGACCATACTTGGAGAATCACTACAGGGTATGTGCTCAAAAAAAAATAATTTTAATACCCTACATTACAAACCTGTGTTGCTCTCTGATTCTGCCAATGTGAAGTGACTATAATTATATTTAATCTTCCCCATGTAAACACTTGAAAAACTAGACAAAATATGTTAAACAACCTTTTTCTTTTTCATACAATGAACAGTGTAGTACAGACAGCACAAGAACAAAGAAACCAGTGAGGCGAGCCCTATGATCATCCCAGCTTTCTTCCTGGAAGCTATTCCTGGATCACAATACCAGAAGAAGTACCCCATACAAAAAATAATTGTCTCGGGGCACCTAGGCGCCTCAGTCGGTTAAGCTTCCAACTTTAGCTCAGGTCATGATCTCGCGGTTTGTGAGTTCAAGCCCTGCATCGGGCTCTGTGCTGACAGCTCAGAGCCTGGAGCCTGCTTCAGATTCTGTGTCTCCCTCCCTCTCTGCCCCTTATCTGCTCATATTCTGTCTCTCTCTCTCTCTCTCTCTCAAAAAAAATAAACATTAAAAAAATTTTAATAATAATAATTGTCTTAATGAGTTGAAAAGAAGAGACTGAAGTGACTGAATTTGCAGGGAGGAAGGCATCCTCAACAAAATGCTCCCTAAATCTGCACAGCATTCCCCTTGGGCCTGCTGCTAGAGCCCAAGTCATGGATGAGTAGAATAAAATTCAAGAAGGATGGGCAAAGCTCATCCCAGCTCAGGGCTGGGAGGAATTTGAGCAGAGGGGTTTTCAGTGAACCCTGAAACATTCAGTACAAACTCCAGAAGAGTTATGTCTTAGTAGGAAGACTAAACTCGCCCTAGAGGAAAAACCTATCCAAACAAAACATGAAAGTATCAAGCTGATCCACAATTAACTAAACTGCCTGAATAGTAAAGTCCAATATACTTTTAAGAAAGACAATGTATTATGCGGAGGGAAATAAGTCAGTCAGGGAAAGACAAATACCATATGATTTCACTCCTATGTAGAATTTAAGAAACAAAGCAAACAAGCAAAGGGGAAAAAAGAGAGAAAGAGGCAAACCAAGAAACAGACTCTTAATTATCAAGAACTGATGGTTACCAGAGTGTAGGTGGGTGGGGGGCTGGGTGAGTGCACTTGTGATGAGAACTGGTTGTTGTATCAAAGTGTTGAGTCACAGGGGCGCCTGGGTGGCGCAGTCCGTTAAGCGTCCAACTTCAGCCAGGTCACGATCTCGCGGTCCGTGAGTTCAAGCCCCGCGTCAGGCTCTGGGCTGATGGCTCGGAGCCTGGAGCCTGTTTCCGATTCTGTGTCTCCCTCTCTCTCTGCCCCTCCCCCGTTCATGCTCTGTCTCTCTCTGTCCCAAAAATAAATAAAAAACGTTGAAAAAAAAAATTTCAAAGTGTTGAGTCACTAAATTGTACACCTAAAACCAATGTTATACTACATGTCAACTGGAATTTAAATAAAAACTTATGAATAAAAAAAGACAACAAATTTCAGCTCTCAATAATGTAACATTCGCAGTATCCAATATGCAATTTGAAAAAATGACTAGATAAGCTAAGAAATAAGAAATAGAAAATGTATCATCCACACCCAGGAGAAAAATCAATCAAGACAGACAGATCCAGGAATGATGGCAATGATAGAAATCACAGACAAAAATATTAAATTAGCTATTATAAATATACTTAACTAGTAAAAGAAAACATGAACATAATACAGAGAGGTGTGAAAGATAAAAAATAAAGCAGATGAAAATTCCAGGGATGAAAAAATACAATAAACAAGTTGGATGGGGAAAACAGATTAGACACTATGAAAAAAAAATTGGAGAACCTGAAGATACAGCAATAGAAAATACCCAAAATAAAGCACAAAGGAAAAATGACTGAATAAAAAGAACAGAGACTCATATGACACACTATCAAGCAGTCACAGAGATAGGTATCTGAAGTCCTAGAAAAGGGAGGGGATAAAAATCACTTTCAAAATGGATTCTAAAATTTATATGAATATTCAAAAGACCTAGAATAGACAAAACAACTTTGAAAGAAAGAAAAAAGACTTAACCTACCTTATTCCAACACTTATTATAAAGCTATGTTAATCAGGACAGTATCATAGTAGTATAAGGGGACACATAAAGATCATTGAGTCCAGGAATTGACCAACACTTATGTTTTCAATTCATTTTCAACAAAGGTGCCAAAGTAATTCAATGAGGAATGAGGAGTAAAGAGGAGAATGCAAAACTGAACAAAATAGGGGAGGCTATCAAACTGCAACATACACCTGGCAGTCTCTGTCAACCCAGCACAGAAGTCTGAGCAAAGGTTTTCATTGGTGGAGTCTTATGTTGAGTGGAAATACCTATGTCACTTTGGTGAGTCATTGGCTAAGAGATCGTCTTAAGAGCATGGCCCTGACTCTCACTGCCTAACTCAATTATTGGCCAATAAATAGTTGGAGAATAAGATATTCTTGGAGGAAAAAAAATGAACTTCAATCCTTATCTCACACCATACACAAACATTAAAATAAATGACTCACAATTCTTAATATATAAACTGTAACTATAAAGTCTCTAGAAGAAAACATAAAAGAAAATCAAAACCTTGGAGAAAGGTTTCTTAGACCACAGAAACTACAAACCATAAAGGACAAGTAGAACTGACTTCATCAAAGTTAAACCTTTTACTCTCTGAGTGACACTGTTAAGACAATGAAAATATTGCATATGTGGCAAAAGACGTGATGCAGATTACATGAAAAACTATACCACTCAGTAATAAGAAAACAAATCAATTTTAAAATGGGCAAATGATTTGAACACTTCAGTAAAGAGACAAATGGCCAGTAAAGCACATAAATAGCTGATTAATACCATCAGCCACTAGAGACATTCACATTAAAACCACAGTAAGATACCACTATACTCCCATTAGAATGGCTAAAAATAGAAAGACTGAAATATGATGTACTGTCAAAGATGTAGAATGTAAACTAGTAGAACCACTTTGAAAAACAGACGGCAGTTTCCTTTAAACTCAAACAAGTACTTACTAAGATCCAAGAATCCTACTCCTATGTATTTAACCAAAAGAAATGAAAGCATATGTCCACCCAAATACTTCTATGCAAATGTTCATAGCAGCCTTTTAAATAATATCCAAAATTTTTTAACAAACTAAATCAACAAGTGGGTGGATATAAACTAATAGTGGCATATTGATATAGAATATTATTCAGCAATAAGTAGGAAAGAACAAATATTGCAAAAAATATGGATAACTCTCAAAATCATTGTGCTATGGAAAGACATGAGATAAAAGGAATATATATTTTCATTAATCCATTTACATGAAATTCTGGAAAAGTAAATCTAGTCTATAATTATACAAAGCATATCAATGGTTACCTCGGGTCAGGGTGCAAGAGAATGACTTCAAAGGGGCGTGAGGGAACTTTTTGGAGTGAGGAAAGTGCTGTATACCTTGACTGGTGTAGTGGTTATAGGAGGAGTTATACATTTGTCAAAATTTATCTACTAGTATACTTAAAATGGATCTATTTAATTGCATGTAAATAATACTTTGATAAAAAAAATTTTTTTGAGTGATGTGTTCTCTGTAATTTTCTCATCCATCCTGGGCTCATCTTGTCTTTGTTGTCTATAACTATGTAAGTCAGAGGCTGCTTTATAAACCTTTTTAAAAAGATATTTTTATAACTTCAAATGTTTGTCAATAATGACTTTTCTCCTCTGTGGGCCTACTCACCATTTCCATATACTTCTCTACGAACAAATTCACACACAGCATTTCTCTCTGTAACCAATCACCCAA
This sequence comes from Felis catus, assembly GCF_018350175.1. Lineage (NCBI taxonomy): Eukaryota > Metazoa > Chordata > Mammalia > Carnivora > Felidae > Felis > Felis catus. The sequence continues at coordinate 28,158,013 of NC_058384.1, read as the reverse complement.
TGACCAAGTAGTTCTTTACCTTAGAATGTGGTCTTAGGATTGATCTCTCCCCACATCAGTCATGAGCATTAACATACTTGTCCTTGGCAATTAGGCAACATATCATGTTTACAAGAAGTGAACATTTCTTTGTTTGACAGAGAAGCTGAATGTGCCTTCCCCTAGGCTTTCTGAATATTTGGAAACTGCTCTTTGTATATTAGTCCCCATGTGACTTTAATTGAGATTGCCTTAAATTTATCATTTTATTCAGGAAGAATTGCCAGCTTTTCAGTTTTAACATATTTAGGCTTCCCATCTGGGAATCTGGTTTGTCTTTCTCCTCAAGCTTTCTTTTATGTGACTTGGAAATTTTTCATTAGCTTTCTTAAGTACTTTCAGAAGTATTTCTAAGTACTGTATATTTCTTACTGCTATTGTACTTGAGGATTTTTTCTATTATACTTTTGAATTGAATGTTGCTAATATGGAAGAAACTATTGTTTTATGACAATATATTTCTTGTAATTATTGATGTTTTTGTTAGGATTAGTTTTCATATTATCTGCAAATAATATATAATAATAATAAAATAATAAAATTTCCATTTACCCCTCCAGCATTTTTGCCTCTTATTTAATCTGCTTATAACATTAGCTAGAATTTCCAAAACAGTATTAAAGTGGTGATGTCATTGCCTTGCCTCTGACTATAATGGTAATCAATACCTAGAGTGTTTACCATTAAATAAATGTTAGCCATTGATTTGGAGTTATTTTCCTTACCAAAACAACTTAATGCCTTACAAAGCCATTTTATCATAATTGATGTTTTAGAAATACTGTCAGCACTGAAGCAGATAACAGTTTCACCCGCGTGCCGAAACAGCTCTAGTACCTTCCCAGGATACTGAGAAGAAAATCCCAAATTATTTACCAGGGTCTATCCAACCTGAAGCATTCTAGTCCCTGATAAGCCCTCCGAATTTACCAATCCCTCTGACTCTGACTCATTACCTCTATCTTATTGACTTACTTCTGTTCATAGAACATGCCAAATTTGTTCTTACCTCAAGGCCTTTACACCTACTACTCTCTCTGCCTAAAGCAAATTACCTCCAGATTATTTCATCCCTGAATCTCCCTCTTCATTTAGATCTTGCCTCTAACACCCTCTCCTTGGAAACAACCAAATACAGCAACAAACCCTGGTCTCTTTAACACATTATCTAGTTTTATTTAAGTCACCTGACACAATCTGATATTATCTTATTTATCCACATTTTTTCTGCCCCAACAACTTCCCAACTCATCCCAACTAAAATATAAGCTCCGTGGTCTGGTCCAGGGTTTGGCAAATATTTTTTAGAAAAGGCCAGATAGATTTTGTAGTAGTGTGGGCCATGTGGTCTCTGTTGCAACAAGTTAACCCTGCCCTTGTAGAATGAAAGAAACCAACAAACAATACATAAATGAACAGTCATGGTAGTGTTCCAATAAAACTTTATTCAAAAAAACAGACGGTAGAACAGATTTATCCCATGCACCACACACAGTTTGCCAACTCCTGTCCTGTCAGTCTTGTTCTCTGCTTCATTCCCAAAGCCTAGAAAAGTACCTGGCTTACAGCAGGTAATCAACAGCAGGTAACCATGAGAAGCATGAATGCTTCCCATAAATTTCTAATTTTATACAGTTACTTCATCTTGCAAAATCTGGTATGTTTACCATTTTTATTTTTAATTAATTTTTTTTATTTTGGAGAGAAAAAGCACGAGTGGGAGAGAGGCAAAGAGGGAGAGACAGAGAGAGAGAGACAGAATCTCAAGCAAGCTCTATACTCAGCACAGAGCCTGACACAAGGCTCAATTCCACAACCCTAAGTCAAAATCAAGACTCAGAAGCTCAACCAACTGAGCCACCCAGGTTCCCCTAATTAATTTTATTTTTTAAAGTATAATTTTAACATTTTTTTACTTGAAAATTCTATTATTGTGAAAAAAATGTATTTTACATTTAATTTCAATAAAAATTTTTATTTAGTTAGTTTTTAATTTAAATTCAAGTCAGTTAACATATGGTATAGTCTTGACTTCAGGAGTAGAACCTGTGACTCATCTCTTACATATGACACCCAGTGCTCATCCCAAAAAGTGCCCTCCTTAATGCCCATTACCCATTTAACCCATCCCTCCACCCATCTCCCTTCCAGCCACCCTCAGTTTGTTCTCTGTATTTAAGAGTATCTTATGGTTTGGGGCTCCTGGGTGACTCAGTCGGTTAAGGGTCCAACTTCATGTCAGGTCATGATCTCGCAGTTAGTGAGTTCGAGCTCCGCGTTGGGCTCTTGCTGACTGCTCAGAGCCTGGAAACTGCTTCAGATTCCGTGTCTCCCTCTCTCTCTGCCCCTCCCCTGCTGGCACTCTCTCTCCTTCTCTCTCTCAAAAATAAGTAATAAACATTAAAAAAAAATTTAAGAGTCTCTTATGGTTTGCCTCCCTGTTTTATTTTTCCTTCTCTTCCCCTATGTTCATCTGTTGAGTTTCTCCAACTCCACACAAGTTAAATCATATGATACCATCTTTCTCTGACTGCCTCACTTCGCTTAGCATAATACCCTCTAGTTCAATCTACATTGTTGCAAAAGGCAAAATTTCATCTAGTTCCATCTACATTGTTGCAAAAGGCAAAATTTCATTCTTTTTCATCACTGACTAGTATTCCATTGTGTGTGTGTGTGTGTGTGTGTGTGTGTGTGTATATCACATCTTCTTTAATAAAAGTTTTTAAAAAACAATGCCACTGTGCTAAGAAAATTTGATAAAAGCAAAAGCATTTAAGCAGTGTTTAGTTGTTTACAGATTTAGCTGCTTATAGCTTATTTTGTACAGAATTGTGCAAAATCACTGATGGAATATTTTTGAATGAAGACAACAATAACTGTTATTAATATTAATTATAATAATTACAGCTCTAAATAGTTTATTGTGCTCATTGTGTTACACCCCGTACTACCCAATTACAAGTCTATCATTTTACTATAATTTGTTAAAAGCTCTTAAGAAATAAAAAATCAAATTTGATGAATATATCCCAGTGTGGATTTTATCTGTTAGGCTATCTTCTTTCAAGTATACCTGTTACAAATGTAGTTGAAATTACCTCTACTCTAATAATTCTTGGAGGATAGAAAAAATAAAATATAAATCAATATAAATTTAGCTATCCTATTGTTACCATTTCATAAAAATTAAATACTAAAATAAGTTAAGTGGCCATTCTACTTAAGACAAACACTGAGTGTACAGTTTGTGGATCATCCAGGTCCATTATCCCCTCCCTCCCTTCCTTTCTTCTTTCTACCTTCCTTCCCTCTTCCTTCTCTCTTTCTTTCTCTCTCTCTCCCCTTGCCCCAACCCTTCCCTTTTATTTCACTGCTGGAATTGATCAGAAGATGTAAAACATGTGAAGAGAATACGAGATACTTGTCAATATGCAGGTAGTCCTGATAAGACAGTAGGTAGGCAGAGGCCTCAATAAGGCCTTAAATGAAATTGTATTTGTATGTATTCCCACTATCTAATGTGCATTTCCATTATCTCATCTGACTCTCCATTATGAGTTGATATGTGAGGCCACAAGGCAAGAAAAGTATGTAATACCATATATATCAAAATAAATTTTTAAAACTAAGCATATTTTTTTTTACATTTTAATCTTAAAATTTATCAAGAGAAAAAAATACTGTTAGAAAGTAAAACTAACCTGAGTAACCTTCATAATGTGACAAAGGAACAACGGGCATGAGTCATATTAGCTACATTTGTTACTAATAAAAATTTTTTTTAATTTTTTTTTTAGCATTTATTCATCTTTGAGAGTGAAAGAGACAGAGCACAAGAGGGGGAGGGGCAGAGAGAGAGGGAGACACAGAATCCGAAGCAGGCTCCAGGCTCTGAGCCGCCAGCACAGAGCCCGACACGGGGCTCAAATTCACGAACTGCGAGATCGTGACCTGAGCCGAAGTCGGAAGCTTAACAGACTGAGCCACCCAGGCGCCCCACTAATGAAATACTTTTATTTTTATTTTTTTTTTTACTAATGAAATATTTTTAATTATATATTTAAAGTAACTAACTTAAGAGTATATAATATAGCCTCTTTTATAATGTATGTATATTTTGCAAAATTTTCTCCCTAAAATAATTTTTATATACTTGTATATGAACAGCAATCCTACTCCTAAATATTTACATAGGAAAAATAAAAACTTGCTTCCATTCAAAAACCTGTGTATGAATGTTTATAGTGGCTTTATTCATAATCACCAAAAACTAAAAACAACGAAAATGTCTTTCAATGGGTGAATGAATGGCAAATAAACAACTGAGTTACATGCACATAATATTGCTTAGCAATTAAAATAAACAAATTGCTAATATACTTAACAACATAGATGAATCATTAATGTGTTTTGCTAAGTAAAAAAAAAGCCAGATTCAAAAGGCTAAGTATTGCATGGTTCCACTTACATGACAAAAATATTTGGACATAGATTCAATGTCATCCTAACCAAAATCCTAGCATGTTTTTCCGTGGATATCAACAAATTGATTCTAAAGTTTCTATGGGGAGGCAAAAGACTCAGAATAGCCAACACAATACTGAAAAAGAAAAACAAAGTTGAAGAGCAGACACTATCCAAGTTCGAGATTTATTATAATGCTACAGTAGTCAAGACAATATGGTACTGGTGACAAAGAGACAACTAAATCAATGGAACACAATAGACAGCTCAGAAAGAGTCAACTGACCTTTGACAAAGGAGCAAAAGCAATATAATGAAGCAAAGACAGTCTTTTCAACGTATGATTCTGGAACATGTGGACAGCCACAGCACACACACATGCATGCAAAATCGATCAACCAATCTAAGCACAGACCTTACTCAAAGTGAATTACAGACCTAAATGCAAACATAAAACTGTAAAACTCCTACATGATAACATATGAGAAAGCCTAGATGACCTTGGATGGTGATGACTTTTAGATAAGACACCAAAGACTCAATCTGTGAAAGAAATAATTGGTAAACAAGACTTCATTAAAATTCAAAACCTCCGTTCTGCAAAAGACAATGACAAGAGAATGAGAAGACAAGCCACAACCAGGAGAAAATATCTGCAAAAGACACATCTGATAGAAGACTATTACCAAAAATATATGAAGAACTCTTAAAACTCAACAATCAGAAAACAAACAACGAGATTGAAAAATGGGCTACAGATCTTAATGGACACTTCACCAAAGAAGATACACAGATGGCAAATAAGCATATGAAAAGATGCTTCACATCATATGTCACCAATCAAATGCAAATTGAAACAGCAACAAAATACCACTATTAGAATGGCCAAAATCCAAAACACTGACAACACCATATGCTGGCAAAGACGCGGAGCAACAGTTACTCTCATTCACTGCTGGTGGGAATGCAAAATGGAACAGCCACTTTGCAAGACAGTTGGGCAGTTTCTCACAAAACGAAACCATTTGATCCAGCAATCGCACCCTTTGGTATTTACACAAAGGACCTGAAAACTTATGTCTGTGCAAAAACCTGCACATGGATATTTATAGCAGCTTTATTCATACTCACCCCAACTTGGAAGCAGCCAAGATGTCTTTCAGCAGATGAATACATCAATAAATGGCACATTCAGACAACAGAATATTATTCAGCACTAAAGAGAAATGAGCTTTCAAGCCATGAAAAGACGTGGAAGAACCTTAAATGCATAGTACTAAGTTAAAGAAACTAATCTGGAAAGGCTACAAAGTCTCTAATTCCCATTATATGACATTCTAGAAAAGGCCAAACTATGGAGACAGTCAACAGATCAGGTGTTGAGTGGGGAAGGGAGAGGGGTGAATAGGCAGAGCATAGAGGGTTATTTAGGGCAGTGAAAATATTCTGTACAATATCATAATGATGGATACAAATCACTATACATTTGTCTAAAACCACAGATACACCACACCAGCAGTGAACCATAATGTAAACTATGGACTTGGGTGGCTATGGCGGGTCACTGTAGGTTTGTCATGTAGTGCTCTGGTGAGGGATGTTGACAATGGAAGGCCATGCCTGTGTAGCAGCAGAAGGTAGATGGTAAATCTGTACCTTCCTTCAATTTTGCTGTGAAGCTAAAACTGCTCTAAGAAATTAATGTCTTAATTTAATACATACATATATACATATGTATATATATACATATACATATACATATACATATACATATACATATACATATACATATATACATATACATGGACAGAAAACAAATCAGTGGTTGCCATGGGTTAGGAATGGGGAGATGATGATTACAAAGAAGCAGAAGGGAATTTGGGGGTGTGATGGGATTGTTTGATACCTTGATTATGGTGGTAAATGTCTGTATGCTTTTGTCAGACTCAGAACCATCACTAAAAGAGCAAATTATACTGCATGTAAATTATACATAAAGCTAAGTAAAAAAGTCATCAGAAATTATTAATTAAATAATAGGAAAAAAGGAAATAAAAGTAAGGCTTAGTTTTCCTTCACATATTAGTTGTCTATAACTTTGAGAGTTATGTTTTGATTATAAAACATATTCATTTGCTTAATTTCTGGTTTTCATGAATATATTTCTGTAATTTCTAGACTGTTTAGAAAGCAATATCAAATATCTCTTCTCTACAAATATTAAACAAGCATAAAACCCAGAATAAGTCTATTTATCTGAGTAGTAAGTAGTGAAATGAGAAATTATTTCCACTGTCAATTATAATACATAGGTGTTATTGGTTTGAGTCTTCAACCAAAGATGAATGGCGATTCTTCCCTTTGTGGACTGACATACCTCTACACTCAGCTATGTATGAGTTCCTCAGTGCTTCTGGACCCACAAACAACTGACAGCAATTCTCCACTATTAAAAATTCCCCGAGGCGCCTGGGTGGCTCAGTCAGTTGAGCATATGACTCTCAATTTTGGCTCAGGTCATGATCCCAGGCTTGTGGAACCAAGCCCAGCACTGAGCTCTGCGCCGAGCGTGCAGTCTGCTGAAGATTCTCTTTCTCTCTCTCTCTGTCTCTCTCTCTCTCCTTCTGCCCCTCTCCCCTGCTCACACTCTCTCTCTGTCTACGATAAAATTAAAAAAAAAAAAAAAATTCCCCAAAGACAGAGTTTAGTGGAAAGGAAAGCAAACTATTTCCAGCAGCGCAAGTTACTGGCACTTTTCCAATGCCGTGTGTTTTTTTGCACCAATAATTCTAACTACAACTGTATATTTTGGCCAAAAAAAAAAGTATTATTATTGTCACAGCCACTGATATAATCAACTTTTACACTTTCATCATCCAATCTCAGTTGCTAAAAAAGATTGATTTCAATGGTTAAATTTGCTAATATTATAGGATTCATCTTTTAAGTCATAGAGACAACGTAAGACCAATTTAAGACTGACAATTTCACACTATCAAATAACTCTGGTGCCTAAATATTGTGGAGCCGTGGTGCCCCCATGATATTTCTTTCCAGTCTTCTTTTTACTACTACTGTATTAGCCCTGTTCCTGTTTCACTGAGAAAAACTGAAGTGCCCTGACATTCTATTTGGAATGTTTGAATTAAACATATATCAAATGCATTATAAATTTCTTCAAACAGCACTAAAGAATTTCTGAATAATGTGTCCTCACCAAAATACATAAAGCTGTGATTTCGAGATAATGTTCTTAATTCTGTAGATATGTTTGCCTTTATTAGCACATTTAGATTATAATGTATGACAAACCGTCTGTTGTTTGGGGAGGGGGGTTGTTTTTAAGGAACACCAAAGCCAACTACGTCTTTAAGTCTTTAACACATGACACCAAAGCCAGCTTCATAAATGAACTGAACTAATTATCACTCGGATATGGAGCCATACTTACAGGTTGATGGTGCATGTACAGCAGAAAAATGCCACCTGGCTCAAAGGAAGCACCCAGAGGACAAATGGGTATTATTAATCTACCAGGCAAGAACTAGGGCTCCAGCCAATGATAATTAATAGCAGCACAGGCATGGCTTAGACTAAAAATATGCACAATGCTGTGACACACCAGTGCCTAAATGGATGTCTAAAAATATAAAACATGGACCCCAAGTCACGTTCAACAAGAGACTTACTTATAAGTAGTTAACTTGAGATTCTTTTTGCTCTCAGTTTTGTGGCCATATTGTTCATGGCTTTGCAAGGTGATTTGCAGCGGCTCCTAGAAACCCAGAGATTCGCCGTCCTAAACTGCTCTCACAGGGGCGCATGGGTGGCTCAGTCGGTTAAGCGTCCGACTTCAGCCAGGTCACGATCTCGCGGTCCATGAGTTCGAGCCCCGCGTCGGGCTCTGGGCTGATGGCTCAGAGCCTGGAGCCTGTTTCCGATTCTGTGTCTCCCTCTCTCTCTGCCCCTCCCCCGTTCATGCTCTGTCTCTCTCTGTCCCAAAAATAAATAAACGTTGAAAAAAAAAAAATTAAAAAAAAAAAAAAAAAGTAAACTGCTCTCACGAAATGATGAGATGTTGAAAACAACTTGCAAAGAAACTCATATATTTATAAACTTAGCCCTGTTATGCTCCCAGTCTCATGCTGTGTGAGATAATAACTGAGGCCAATTTTTGCTCCCTGTTTCTAGTTGCTCAATGAGAGTTTCTTTATGATGACAATGAATAAATGAGAACAAATAGGAAACTTTCACATCTTACAAACATTTCACATACCCCAGATGTTATAGTCAACAAAAAAAATTCTAGATTCAGGATGCATGTTATAATGCCAAAATTTTTGTTAAGTTACTTTTTAACTTTTTTCTAGTTACAAAAATAACTAGAAATAACCATCAGATTGGCTGAAAGGGCAGTCAAGATTTTAAAAAATATGTTAGTAACATATCAGTTTATAACTATCAGTATTTAAGAATATTCTGATGGAGGGGCACCTGCGTGGCTCAGTCGGTTAAGCTTCTGACTTCGGCTCAGGTCATGATCTCATGGCTCATGAGTTTGAGCCCCGTGTCAGGTTCCATGCTGACAGCTCAGAGCCTGGAGCCTACTTCAAATTCTGTCTTCCTCTCTTTCTGCCCCTCCCCATTTGTGCTCTTTCTCTCTCTCTTTTAAAATTAAATAAACATTAAAATTTTTTACAAAGAACAACATACTGATGGAGACTTATTTTTCCTTCAGCTACTCCATAAACATAGCCGATGATGTACATCTTCTACTAACAAAAAGAAAGCCAGCAAAGATCATGGTGGGGCTACCTTGGAGGACAATAAAGCATTCACTTGGTGATCTGTTTAAGAGCTGGCATAATTTACATTCTGGCAAAGTTAAAATCAAACAGCTTTTCCAAACTCCATCTAAGGTCAGGTTTTCAGAGTTAGAATCCTCTTGTATTCTAGGACTTCCTACTATGTTACTAAAATATATATATATATTTTTTTAATTTTGGCTGCCTTTTCAGTTAATCCAATGGTTATTTCTAGTTATTCTTGCCATTTTTGTTTTTTGACATTATAACATGCATCCTGAATCACCTATAGAATTTTTTTACTGAGTGACTATTTTTAAGAATAGTGTAGTAAAAGGTCTAGCAAGGTCTAGCAGTTTATTCAAAACATAACACAGAAGGCGCGAAGAAGGACTAGAAACCTGTCCACTAGGGAAAGATTGAAATGGAGCCATGCCCACACCATGGTGGGTGAGGCTTACTTCCATATGGTCTTGGCAACCTCCTATCACAATTTGGGCAAAGAGTGACCTCCTAGGAGTCCATCTGGCTTCTGACGGGGGACAGCAATGAAGAACCTAAAATGTAGGCCAACAGAGAAACTTATCCTTGTGAACTTGGTTTAGGACAAGGCTCCAACTTCGGTCTTAGATGTAGGAGCATTGAAAATAAAATAGAAATATTGCCTAGGTCTGGGGATTTGGGCAGTTGGAAAGGAGACTGGCAGTTACGTGCAGGGTGGGGAATGACAAAGGATGGCAATGATGAGCTCTGGGTCAGTCTCTCCGTGACAATTACCTCACTGGTAAGATTCAGTAAACAGCATTTATTCTGTATCAAAACTCATTTCTGATTTTTTTGGTAGGTAATAAAGGGCATGATGGTATAATGAAAGGAGCACAGACTTTGTAGGCAGAAAACTTGGGTTCAAATTCTGAGTCTTCTACTTCCTCACTATGACAAAAAATGCTGGCAATTCACCAAAATCCTCTTACCTGGACACCCAGCTAGGCTGCATTTCCCAGCTTCTCTTATAGTCATACTACATACAACTGAGTTCTAGCTAACAGAACGACAACGGAAGCAATGTAAGGGGTGCCTGGGTGGCTCATTCGGTTGTGCATCTGGCTCTCGATTTCAGCTCAGGTCATGATCTCACAGCCATTGGGTCAAGCCCCATATCAGGCTCCAGGCTGGGCATGGAGCCTGCTTGAGATTCTCTCTCTCCCTTTCCCTTTGCCCTTCTCCTACGCATGCACACTCACTCTCTCTCTTTTTCAAAAAAAAAAAAAAAAGGCAATGCTGATGTGATTTTTGACCAAACAAAGATGCTTAAGAGTTGTCTCAGAGGACAACTAGGCATTTGTCACCCCCATTGTATTATAGGGCATGCACTGTGCCCCTAGTCAAAAAAATAAAAAAGGAACAACCCTCACAGCTCTCCTGAATTCTAGGTTCTCAGCCAAAAACAAACTGAGCACATGCTGCTAATCTCTCCTCCCACCATTAACTACCTAGAAAGAGAGATTTTCTTTTTAATGTACAAATCCACAACAGGAGACAATAGGAGGGGGGTTTGCCCATTTTTAACTCACTGAAGGCACTCCTTGTCTGACATACGGAACAGAATTAAAGAAAACCAGAATTTCAAGCCCTCATAGAAGATGATGACTACGAAGAAAGAGTCAGGTTCAAGGGCTTTCTGGTGAGTACTTCAGTAGAAATAGCCAAGCAGTTCAACTTGCCATCATCATGTCTACTCGTGGGCAAAAGAGAGCCGAACAGGTGTCTTCCCCAAGGAGGAACCAAGAATATGCACGGAAGGCTCGGAGAGGCACGAAAGTCTCCTAAGCGTCTGGCATATCCACCACGTTCAAAAGATCACAGAGCCCAATGCTTAAAGTTTCTCCCTGAGGCCACAGCAATCAAAAGCCAATGATACAGCTATAAAACACCAACCTGGGGGCACCTGGGTGGCTCAGTCGGTTAAGCCTCCGGCTTTACTAAGGTCATGATCTCACAGTTCGGGAGTTCAAGCTGCTTTGGATTCTGTGTCTGCCTCTCTCTCTGCTCTTCCCCCACTCACGCTTTCTCTCTCTCCCAAAAACATTAAAAAATGTAAAAAAAAAAAAAAATTTAAAACACCAACCTGAACAGATTATTATGAACCAAGTCAACAACAATTTCCAAGTTTTATTTTAGGAAAAGCTAAACATGAGCTTCATTAACTAATTAAAGGTATCCACAAAATGCCAAAAGTAAACAGGACATAATATTTGATAAAAATAATAAATAAGGCAACAATGGTTTCTTTGCTATCACTTCTTAATTAAAACAGTGCAATGAAGTGTTTTGCCAGAGCAATGAGACAATAAATGAAAAGTAGTTTTAAAACTCTCTAAAATAGAAATGAACTGAAAATATGGAAAACTTTTTTAAGGAAGCCATAAAATTATCCCAAATGACAGAAATAATAATCTGAATAAAGAAATTCATTATAGTTCTCTAAAAGTCAGTCTTAAATTTAATATAATCCAAATCCAAATTCCAGTAGGATTTTTTTAATTTTTTTTAAGTTTTTTTATTCATTTCAAGAGAGACAGAGAGACAGCAGGGGAGGGGCAGAGAGCAAGGGAGACAGAGAATCCCAAGCAGGCTCCCCACCATCAGCACAGAGGCCAATGTGGGGCCCGAACCCACAAAACATGAGATCATGATCTGAGTCAAGATCAAGAATCAGACACTTAACTCACTGAGCTCCTCCAGTGGGATCTTTGAAAGAATGTGACAGGCTGATTCAAAAATTAATCATAAGGATATCAAAAATATTTTTGAAAAAGAAGAACAAAGAGGATTATCAAAACATACTAACAACGTAAGGAAAATTAAACCTGACTATTAAAATAATGGGGCACCCAGCTGGCTCAGTCGGTTAAGTATCCGACTTCAGTTTACGTCATGATCTCACAGTTCATGGGGCTGAGCCCCACATCAGGCTCTGTGCTGACAGCTCAGAGCCTGGAGCCTGCTTCGGATCCTATGTCTCCCTCTCTCTCGGTCCCTTCCCCACTTGTGCTCTCTCTCTCTCTCTTTCAAAAATAAATAAACATAAAATTTTTTTTAAATACTTCTCATGTATCATATTTGTATTCCTGCCGGGGAAATTTGCAGTGATATTATCTTGTTTCTGGTCATATTGTGGAAATTTTTTTTTTTTTAGTACTGTCTAGAATAAGCTCTCCTCAGTTCCAGCAGACATATATCTTACTTGCCAATTTGTTCATCTCTTTATCAGATATTGGTCTCACTGAGATTTAGAGCAAACATTGTACAACCCCTCCACAGGACAGTATTTCAGCCTTCTAGACAGGCTACTGACATACAAGGTTACAGTGCTTCCACATGGCAAGAGGGAAATGGTCCTCAGCAAACTTTCGGCCAACTGAAATCGTTCTCAGTTATTCCATCTTCTTCAATAACAACAAAAAGAAAAGTATAATTTTTAAAGACTTTTTTAGAGCAATTTTACATTCACAGCAACATAAAGAGGAAGGTACAAAGGGGCGCCTGGGTGGCTCAGTCAGTTAAGCATCCAACTTTTGATTTCAGCTTAGGTCATGATCTCACAGTTCGTGAGTTCGAGCCCCGCATCTGGCTCTGCGCTGTGTGGAGCCTGCTTGGGATTCTCTCTCCCTCTCTCTGAGACCCTCCTTGCTTGTGCTCTCTCTCACTCTCAAACAAATATAAATAAATGTAAAAAAAAAGAGGAAGGTACAGAGAGTTCCCATAATATTCCCCCCACACACACACAGACACATAGCCTCCCTCGTTATCAGCATCCCCCACCAGTGTATTTGTTATAACCTGTGAACCTACACAGACACATCATTATCCTCCTAAGTCCACTCTTAACGTTATACATTCTGTGGGTTTGGGCAAATGTATAATGACACGTACCCATCACTACAGCATCATACATCCAGTATTCTGCCCTAAAAATCTCTGCTCTGCCCAACGATTCCTCCCTCCCCTCCAGGCCCTGGCAACCACTGCTCTTTCTGCTGCCTCCACAGTTTTGCCAAGTATATCAGGAGAAAAAAAATTTAATGAAGAATGCCTTGAAAATCATGATTGATTTTAGCCTCTGTTAAAGTCAGACTGATCAACCAAATTCACCAGTTGTATTTTTTTCCACTGACAGTATTTTTCCATATCGTTGTCTCATTTATTTTCCGTCATCAAAAAGCACTTAAAATACCAATGACCCCCTCCAGAACAAGTTCATGGATGAAAGCCCCTGACTGGCTACGAATGCATCAGGTTTATAACCTTTTTTTTTTTTTTAGCACCATTTTCAAGTCCAAGGGTTTCAAAAAAGACTACTTTTTACCAAACAGTTTGGGAAGTCTGTAGGTGAGGGAAGCTATTTTTGAGGGAAGACTGAAGATAAGGACGGTAGAAGTTTAAGATAAAACTTTTCCATCAAGGGTTTTGGTCTATTATCATGAAATTGAAACAGAAGATGAATCGTCCTCCTTTCCACTTATGCTATGAATGTCATCTTTTCAATTTATAGCGTCTTATGGTTCTTGAGAAAACCTCTCTGCTCATTGTCTCTCAGGCAGAAGTTGCCCCGAGCATGGAGAGAGCAGGGAGGTTATGAGGATACTAGAACAGAACAGCGGTCTGGAGAAACCAAGCCTTGAGGAAAGAATATTATTTTTTAAGAAATTTAAACGGTCCATATTATTTTCTATTCTCAAGATAATTAAATTTAATCATTTTGTTGAGCTCCCTAAATAGACAAGGTTTTTATTCACTCAGCCTCAGCATAAGCAGAAACGGAGAGCACACATAAGCCAGGAAGATATAATTTGGAGTCCAGAGCATCAGATTTTGAATTCCATCTCTTCCAGGTCCTAGCTGATAACCTTGTACAGGTTTCATACCATTCTTTGTGACTGCATTTCCACATCTGTTAAATGGGATTGCAAATACGTCCTTCATTGGCTGTCATGAGTCTTACGTGAGATAATGTCTTCTTTGCACTGTCAGGCACATTCTAATAAGAACTCAACAGATGACAACTGTTGCTATGCACTTTGTATTTTTTAAATCACAATGAAGATTCGGAAAATGTATCCCTGGGACTAATAAAATCCTCTCACTCAGTTTAGGCCAATTTCTTCTTGCTTCAATCTCTGCAGTCCTGGATGGAATACACACCATGACACCTACAAATTACCCCAATTAGGCAAGAAGTAATTTAACCCAGAAGGCCAGGTCAGTCCATTTATTGATAGAATTTACTGAAACAGTTATTTTGGATTAGATGATGAATCTGAAAAAGGTACCCTTTATATATCACATTTCTCCAATAATGAAACACCCAAACTGAATTTCTATCAAGACTATAGACTGAGAAGCTAACATTAAATTCTGTTACTTAAGCTACCCTCTGTTCACTGAGGCACTTATCCTCAAAGGAAGGCATGAATCAAAAGAGACAGTAGAGTAGCACACTCCAAGCTAAAGTATGGGTGTATGAATAATTAGCTCCTTTTATCATTCATTCATTTAATCAGTAAGTATTTTTTGAGCACCTACTACCTGTCAGGCATAGTTTTAGGAGCTAGAAACAGAGCAGAGACTGAAACAAAGCCCCTTCCCTTAAACACACTAGAAACGGGCCATAAACAAATAAGCAAATATATGTATAGGTCATATAGGTCATAGGTCTCTAATATGTACTATTGTCCAAAATAACCCAAGATGGGGTTGATTAGGAATGCCAGCTTCAGAGTGGGGGTGGGAAGCCAGAGGCCTTTCTGAAACGATTACTGAGCAGAGATCTACAGTGGGTCATGCAGGCACCTAGAGACAGACAGCTCCTGGCTGAAATCCTTGGATGAACCACAACATCACAGCTAGCAGCTCAGTGATAATGACCCAGCTTCAACTAAAAATTTCCAGAGAAAGTAAAACAACATTCCGAATGTATACAATTCACGATTTTAAAAACACACTTCCAACTTCACAATTCAATGACAAAACCAAATCACCAAGAATGGCATCTCAGAACGTATATAATTCTCAGTACACTGCTGTAAAACCAATCTGCACTGAAGAGGGCAAAAAATCAGCTGCAGAGCAAGGCCCAATGAGCTGTTTTATTGTGGACCGAAGAGAAGTGATTCCAAGCTGGAGAACAGGGAATGCTTTACCATGGCGTGTGAAGAGCTGACAAGCTACAATGGGGACAGGACACTTGGTGGCAGCCTTGAGGAACCATATCGTCCCACTGGAGAAAAATCTTCAGGGCCAACCAAAAGGCAAAAAGTCTTTTTTTTTTTAAGTTTACTTATTTCTTTTGAGAGAAAGAGAGATAGAGTGCACGTGCACAAGTGGAATAAGGGCAGAGAGAAAGGGAGAAAGAGAATCCCAAGCAGGCTCCACTCTGTCAGCACAGAGCCCGATGCAAGGCTCAAACTCACAAACCATGAGATCATGACCTCAGCTGAAATCAAGAGCTGGATGCTTAACCAACTGAGCCACCCAGGTGCCCCAGGGCAAAAATCTTGGTCACAGCAGCTTTAGACAGGAGCCACAACTGGTCATCAAAAATGGACCTAACACGGATTCAATGAGAAAAGCCACAGCTGCACAATAATATACAAATGCCCTTTCAAAATGCCCAAACACACAAATTTATTCCATCACATAGATCCTGGTCATGCACATGACAGGCATTCAATTCTTGATGACGTAAGACGCTGCATAATACGAAACATTATGTTTAAGTTAGAAAAATGTGGTCTTAATCGCCATGCAGTTTTGTGACGGTCAGGCTCATCTTGAATCAGAAACATCCTATCTTAATATTCTCCGCCATCATGTGGCTTGAGAAGACCTCCGTGTCAGGTCCACCTTGGGCTTAGATTTGTATTTTTATGGGCTGTATTTTCAAAGGAATGCACATGGTTGCCAACCTATCAGACACATGCTGATCAGGTAACAACACCTTAAGCAATCTGCCAGTGCAAAATTTAATGGTATGACTGTGAAACTCTCACATGTTCATATTACAGAAGTTTTAGTTTTCTGGCTCTGTATTTTCTTTCCAGGACTAATAAAACATGTTGCCTCTTTATCCTGAGTTTCTTCCTATTCGTTTCCACAGAATTGTGGGCTTCCTGGGAAGGTTCTCTGGGCTCATTTTAACCACAGGAGCAATGCCAATTGTGTTGTGTTGGCTGTAGAGTGCCAGTTGTAGAAAGTGGTGCCATATTTCTTAAGGTAGGAGTTACGAGGCAATCTATACAAGACCAGTCATACGTTAACTTACAAAAGTCACACCAACAAAGAGTCAGCCCTGGTGCTAGGTAAAGAACAGAGAGAGAGGAAAAAATTCCTAATCTTAGGTTGACTGTGTTGACTTAAACAGTTTAATAGATTCTAGCTTGTCGGTAACATCCTAGATGTAAGTTTAGAAAATCATATTTTAAAAAGCTAGGCCGTATTACAGGTTAGAATCTAATAAGGATACCAAATTGAAGATGAAGGGGAAAATCAACAGAATAAGGATCTTAGCTAACATACTGTAAGAATATAAGACAATCCCCAACTTCAGATTATATTCCTCTATCAAGCTTCACAGCCATATTAAACAATGAAGAAAGGTTATCACTGAGGTCATCTTCAATCAAAAGCAATTTACTACAGATCTAAGCATTGTGTTTGAAATGACTGAGTTCCTACAAGTTGTTCTAGCATCGAAGCCCTGAAATGGATGGTGAAATGATAGAAAGATGGGGCATAGGACATGTCATCAACTTTTATTTTTTATTTTTTTTTTAAACATTTTTTTTTTTCAACGTTTATTTATTTTTCGGACAGAGAGAGACAGGGCATGAACGGGGCAGGGGCAGAGAGAGAGGGAGACACAGAATCGGAAACAGGCTCCAGGCTCCGAGCCATCAGCCCAGAGCCTGACGCGGGGCTCGAACTCCCGGACCGCGAGATCGTGACCTGGCTGAAGTCGGACGCTTAACCGACTGTGCCACCCAGGCGCCCCGTCATCAACTTTTAAAAGAGACAAACAAATTAGTGTTCTTAAAATACTAAGATTTCTCTTCAAACTTAAAGAACCTGAACCTGTGGACCAAACAGGATGAGGCATGTCTGAGTGATCAATTATGGAACACCTCAGACTGTCAGAGTCAAGATATCATTGCACCTGAGGAATTAATTGACCATTAAGACATGTCTGGCCAACCAATTTCAAAATGGATTTTTTTTTTAATTCACTGAGGATCTTGGTATTGTAAAAGTCTTCAAGTAAAATCCAGTGTCTGTAAGTCCTACAGGATGGGATGATAATTAAATGTGGAACTTGAGAAAACATACTTCCAAACTAGCCTTTTTTCTGTCTGGCAAAAAAAGGAAAGTGAATTTTAAAACTACAAACACATACATACACCAACACCAGTCTTTATTTTTCTTTATTTACTCAACCCATGAGCTTGAATTATATTTTTTAATTTCAAAAATATGCTAGCCCATATTTAAAGAGACTTCACAACCCGGAAAGATTAGGATCATACCAGATTAGTGTTGGGGACTTAATCCAAGGCATCTCATTAATCCTCACAATAAACTGTAAGACATTACCATACCAGTCCTGTCAGATGGGTCATTCAGTGAAAACATGCTTGACTTGAACAGCATGAGTACTAGTAAGTGTGGCAACGTGTGTCCAACTAGCAGATGGCCTCTTGTATCCAGCAAGGAGCCCCTGCTAGATCGTAACACAGATCGTATTTTTACAGTTCACAACTTGGTGAGGATGGTGTGTTCCAGCTGTCAATTACTTTCTAGGTTTCCTCTGGACATGTGTAATTTAAGCTCTAATATTCAAAACATTAGATTTAGACCAGGGAAGATCCAGCAATGTGAACAATAGACTGTAAGTCCGATGAAGACAGGGACTCACTCCTGTCTCCCAAATATCTAGGACAGTACCTGGTACAATGGAGTACGTACATTACAAATATTTGTCCCATGGATGAATAAATGACAATATACATTTAAAAGTAATGTTTGAATGGAAAGTGTTACAGTGCACATGTTTGGGACAAGAGTTCGTACTTTTCATCAGATTCTTGAAAGGGTCTTTGAGTTATGATCTGCTACTGGAAGAAATGAGGGATTCCCACGTTAAGTGGCAAGTGAAACCTCTTAGGACTGTCACTTTAACATTTGATCTCAGAAAACTTCTATTTTTATAATGCCACTACGTTTACACTTCAAAGTACATCAGGCCTAAAAGCCCGACCTCTAACTATGAGACTGAAGGTTCTCTTCCTTATAAAGGAATTCTAAATTGTATTGAACCAGAAGGGAGTCAGATGCAATACCCAAAACCTCTCATAGAGGGTAACTCCAGCTCTGCTAATAGAGGAACCCCACCCCACCCACCACCCCCGCCTGTTTTCTGTCAAGGTCAGGCCACCGAAACAGCCTCAGCAGCAATCCACCTGGTGTGAATTTCCAGGAGGGCAAGCGGATTTAATGTGTGGCAACCACATTTTCTAGACTACTGTTTCCTGAGACCAGTTACATTATTATGTATGCTTTCTAAAAAACTAATTAATGCCTAGAGTCTATACTTTTCTGACTTATATTTATATCAAAAGTCATATATTTAACAAAACCTCCTTATTGTAAAAGGAGGATAGATTTGTGGTGACTGTAAATTCTAAATCCAAAATTTGGGATGCAAAACCTAAAAACAAATTTTGTTTTGTGAATTTACTATACTAGAAGTCATACTAAAGGGGCACATAGATGGCTCAGTCAATTAAGCATCTGGCTCTTGGTTTCAACTCAGGTCATGATCTCACAGTTTGTGAGTTCGAGCCCTGCCTCAGGCTCCGTGCTGACAGTGCAAAGCCTGCTTGGGATTCTCTCTCTTCTCTCTGCGCCTCTCCCACTCACGCACTCTCTCTCCCCTACTCTCAAAAATAAATGAATATTTTTTTAAAGTATTTAAAAAAAAAGAAATTCCTTTCTTAAAAAATGTCATATAAAATTCTAAAAATGAAACCATATTAAATTGTGTGTGCCATGGTTGACACGTAAAAAGGAGAAATTACAGATTTATATATATACATGTATCTGCAAATACACACAAACACACACACACCTTCAAATTATCTGCATGTGCCTAACTCTGATTCCAATCTTCTATGAAAGCTAAGGGAAGAGAAAATAGCAGGAAGTCAGGAAACTGATATTTCTCTGAAGTCTCATTTGAAAAAAGCCAGAACAATGATCAGGACAGGAGGGAGGTATGGGATGTGGGGGATGGTTCCGCTAGATGAGCAAGAATTTCTCTGAATCCTCCCGGTCCAAGTTCCATCCCTCCCTCGGGACTGGTGGGGTTTCCACTGTCTCCTGGGTGATTCCCTTCCCTCCTACTTCATCCTTCCCCCTTAGTTCTTAAGGAAATTCTCCTAGCCTAGCATAAAGGTCTGTATTCACAGTGCAAGCTCAGTACATGCTGTTCAACTAAACAAAGTGGACACCATTTTAATCCTATTATGCAGTCCTAGGCTCAGGTTGTTACAAAGCATGTATCATTCCCACAGTGTGAGAGGACTGTTATCCTTGAACTTGGAGCTGCATAAAAGAAAATCAGGTGAAACTATTATGTCTCTCTGAGTGCCTCATTATCTCAGCCAAGGAAATGAATGTTTTCTGATTATTCTCTACTGTTCTCCAGCATGAAGTCTGGGTTTCATATTTATTGACACTTTTATAGTTGACCTTCAAGCTGGTTGACAGATTTCAACAGTGATGTTTAACAATGAGAAATAAATCACTCTCCCTACCAACACTGTGCTGTTGATGGTTCCCACTCCTCACTTTCTTAGCTCCATTATTTATTCTCAGTCTCCCAATATAAATAAACTGAAAGTGGATTAATATAATGTCGGCCCACGAACTGTATTAGAAAAAGTGTAACTTACTCAACATGACTGAAAAAAAAAAATAGGGCAAAACACTAAAGATAAGAAACTGCTTTTCTTAAAATAATAAAGTTTAAATCAGATGCTTCTGATTCTATATTTTGTGTTTACAGATCTGGGCATATATGGATCAACCTTACCAATAGAGGCTTTTCTAGGGCAATAGATTTTGTCATTTTTTTAAGAAAGCACATATACAGACAACAGGGTAAACTTCACTTTTCTTTTTTTAATATCCAGGTTCTCCCAATCTTACATCTTCTGCATGTATATACTAAATATACATATATGTATATGCATCATTCTTAATTGCATGTGTATATCTAGTGTATATATAAATTTTACACGTGATTTTAGCATATTTGTTGTTAGAACATTTACAGAAATGTGGGTGCTTAAAAAGCTTAAAACTATATTGAAAACTACCAGGTGTTACTTAAATATTTGAAGGAAGTGGTCTTTGAGAACAGAAAAAAGCTGGGGGTATTTCAACTGCACATAATTTTGTGGAAATACTCATGAATTTGAGTCCTTTCCTATGGTCAGGATATCCTTATTGATAAATGTATTTGTGTGGAAGATAAAATCCACTAACCTGCCTTTATATACCTATTATAATGGGCAATTCTATTAAATTAAAATAATAATTAAAACATTTAATGAAAGCATAGTCTGTGGTTTCTGCGCATCTTGCCAGGAAGAAGCAGAGAGTCGAGGAAAGTATCTGATTTGAAAATTCACCCAAAATAGTCTAAATGTTAAAAAGGAGGAATGTGAGAGACTTGAATGTCATGAAAGAGATTTAAAATTAACTAGAGCTATTATAGGTCTTAACTACACAGTTTCAATTTTAAAAATTCAAACCGTTGTTTGTTTTGTCTACCCAACTCCAGAGATGATATATATGAAAGCATTTTGAAAAACGTATTTGTGTGTCTATACGGAACTTTTCTGATCGTAAAAATTTTTAGACCTTGGGACAGGTTGCCAAGACAGAAACAGTGGAATTTCCTTCCCTGGATACTGTTGAAAGCAGAATAAAGAGCTGTCTGGACCCCTTCCTGAACAGAGGGTACTATTCTGCACAACTTTTGAGGTTCCTTTTCATTTCACCATTGTATAGAATTTTCTAAGGCTGCAGGATTAATACGGACATTCTGCAAGCTCTCGTGACTTTGGACATTTATTTCCATTTTCTTTAGCCAGACAGGATTCAATCTAGGTAGTAAGTGATGACTTCAGGGCTTTAGTACTTAAAGATTTTTTCCTATTTCTTTACTGTCTATTGTAAGATGTGTAGCAATGCCTTATAGTAGGAAGCTCTGAGCTTCCCTGGAACGAATGGATCTTGCATGCTGTCTTTAGTATTCCCTTGATTACTGCCCACTTCCCCAATTATGCTTCGTTAAAGCACAACATCACAGTGCATGCCCGACCCTTCTAAATTCAGTATGACTGTGATAGACAACCATGTAACCCAAATGTTCATGGGTTCCCTGACCATGATGTAGCAAAGTCTAGCCATTGTGCCCTCCACAGAGACATGATCTGCAGATGTGGTCTCACTAGGCTAATCAACACAAGGCAATTTTCACACATCAACCATCATTTTAATTCGGGTGAGAAATACTTAGAGAATAATGACCTTACGTGGCTGTCTGTTCGGTCAGTTCCCATAGACCACAATGACCATATAATTTACTGTCCAATTTAGGACCCTTTTGAGAGTAAAATGGAGGATGGAAGTGTTGGTAGTACTAACCCTGGGACCACAGATATAGACAAATATAGACAGGGATACAGACAGGGGCTGTCCCAGGAAAATGGGAATGCATGGTTGCCCTACTTTGAACCCAAGCCCAGGTGCAGTAGCAGACAAGAAGGATTGCTGATGGAAGTACAATGTTAGAGATGTTTTATCACTCCTAGTTATTTACTGAAAAGGGAAACTACTAAGTAGTACTAAGAAGACAAAGTTCAAGTACATCCATCGTTTTTCTTATGCTCTGCGACCCCTTCTCTATTTTCATTAGATATAATATATAGCATTCTTAAATGTTAATTTCAATAATGCATTCATTTTCTACAATTAAGGCACCTCCATTTATTTTAATGCTTTTGATTTGAGTGGATCCAAGTCTATCATCTTGCACAACAAACTACCCCAAACATAGTAGTATCAAAGAGTAGCCATTAGTTCTTATGTCTTCCAGTCCTGGGAGGTGACTGGACAACTAAGTTGACTAAGCTATCGAAGTCTTGCTCCATGGACTTCCTTCAAGTTGCGGTCAGACAGTGTCTGGTATCAATGTCATCTCAAAGGAGTCCCACTTCACGAGTGGTAGTCTTTGCCGACTGTCAGCCAAGACCGCAGCTAAGCGTATGAGCCAGAACCACCTACGCAAGACTTGTGCGTGTGACTCAGGTGTCCTCATAACATGCAGTCTCATAGCATAGCTCTGGATTCCAAGAGCAAGTATCCCAAGAGAAAGAGCCAGGAGGAAGCTATCTCTCCTTTTATGGCCTAGTCTTGGCAGTCCCACAACATCACATTGACCCCAGATTATAGGAACAAAGATCCACCCAGTCTCAAGGGGAAGGGACAGTGACACCACCTCCTGATGGGGAGTAATGAGGACATACTGTAGCAATAGCATGTGAACTGGGAGATATTCTCACAGCCACCATAGTGGAAAACATGCTATACTCAGAGGATATCCAAGAGATGCAGGAAGAAAACTTGAAAAGGCAAACATTTCTGAATAGACTAAACAATGAAGTGCATATTTTTCTTGACTCAAATTCATATCTTGTAACTTTCTCATTCTTTCTAAATGAGTTATTTGAGGTGGGGCTGTTAATGGATTTTTTTCTGAAAAAGAGAGAGAGGGAGGGAGAGCATGCATAAGTGGGGAAGGGGAGAGACAGAAAGAGAGACAGAACCTTAAGCAGGCTCCACACCCAGTGCCAAGTTCGATACAGGGCTCAATCTCACGACCATGAGATCATGACGTGAGTCGAAGTCAAGAGTCAAACACTTAATTGGCTGAGCCACTCAGGCCTCCCGGATTTTTTTTTTTTTTTTTAGTTTAAGCAATGTAGTTCTCAGAAAAGGTGTACAACATCACACTAGCTCAAACTGCTATCCAATAACCACAATACTGGCTACTCCACACCCTGTGTCCTTGATCGAATTCCTGCTGTCATCTCTTACAGGTTACCCTCACTTCAGTCTCTCTCTATAACCCATCTTTGACATTGAATGAGTTTTTTTCAAAACACAGAAAATTCAGGTCAGGAAATATAATAAATATTCCACCTAATGAAAGTTACTATTTATCTTTTTGTATAACCAAAACAATAAATTAGAGAATGTTTCACTTCCCTTTAAGAGACATAAAACCCAAACAGAAGTTAAACTTGATTCCTCAGGCTTTTGCCATAACCTGTAATAACTTTATCTTCACACCTAAGGAGTTACCAACATAAGATCCAGTCTTTTTTTTTTTTAATGTTTTATTTATCTTTGAGAAAGAGACAGAGTACTAGCAGGGGAAGGGCAGAGAGAGAGAGGGAGACACAATCCGAAGCAAGCTCCAGGTTCTGAGCTGTCAGCACAAGAGCCCGATGCAGGGCTGAACCCACAAACTGTGAGGTCATGACCTGAGCCAAAGTCAGACGCTTAACCGACTGAGCCACCCAGGTGCCCTAACAAAGGATCCATTCTTAAGTTTTCTCATGCACCCAACCCATCAGATTTAATGATGCATTTGAAAAGAAGAGCTAAGGAGAATACCTAGAGAGATTATATGAATTGTAACATCACTGTGCTTTGAAGAAGATGCAGTTATAAGAGAGAGATTGCTGCAGGTGGTATATTTCATCTTGCTCAAGAAAGATCACAGAAACAATACAATAATGTATTGGAGTCAGAATTCATGTTAATTGCTTTAGGGAAAACTTTGATTCTGGCAACTAGTTATAGATCTTGAAAAGCTCTATAATCTACACAAGTTATGTGTGTAACCATTAAGTTAGGAGTGCAAAATAACATCTTTAAATTTCTTAGAATTCATTTTTCAGTAATTGCTGTTAAACTGTACCCGAAATCATCAGAGTTTAATTTTTGAACAATAATTACCCAAAATTGTGGTACTCTAAAAGCATTTGTGCAAGCTTCCCAATACAGATCACACTACAAGTTAGGTTTAAAGCTCAGAGTGACAGGTGGCTGGGAGAAGGGCACAGTTGATGGGGGTGGTGATAATGGTGACAAAACTCTGGGGAAATAAATGGCTTGCACATTACACTGAAGGAGGTGCCCGAAGTCAGAGCTGGCTCTGGGGCAGCAAGGGTAGACTGGAAATCATGGACTCCTAAGCCCAACAGGCTGAGTGAGAAAACATGCCCCTGGAAAGCCTGGTCTGTAAACCCATGCTAATTCTGTCTAATCCTTGAGGATATATGAAAACAGTTTGAAAAATTTTGTCTTTAAACCAATTGTGCGCTTCCTAAATTCTAATTTGATTTAACTTGTTCACTGATGTTATGAATTTCCCAATGCATCCTTCTCATTTGATGTCAGCTTGGAAAGAAACTATTTGGAAATTAAGTCATAGTGCACTTTTCCCTAATTATTTCATAATAATGGGAAGATCATCATTTAAATGTAACCAACCACCTTGTCAAAAATCTTTCCAGTCTACCAACATTAATATAGATAAATATCTGTTAGAACTTGTTTAGTTTTTCCATTACTATTTTTAATGTAATATACTATTTGCAATTTTGTTAGAATTCTGAATTGACAACTCACTATATGTGTTACCTTAGATAAGTTACTTAAACCTTCAGAGTTTCAATGTTGTCATCTATGAAATCAGGATAGTGTAGTATGTAATCGTACTCAAAACTGTAACTATTAAAACTAGCTATTAGTGTGGTATCCTACCCTCGATCACGTAAGAATCAAAAGCTTAGAAAATCAAAAAGATTCAAAAGCATAGAACCATTTTCTACCCATAAGCGCTCAAGAGGTTTGTTCTCACAGTGATAAGCAAGAGCCACTTAAAGTCTGTTGTTGTTGTTGTTGTTGTTAGCCTACAAATACATAAACCTAAAGCTCGTGTTAACTAGGGCACCTGGTGGCTCAGTAAGTTAAGCCAGACTCTCGATTTCAGCTCAGGTCATCATCTCACTGCTCATGAGTTCGAGCCCTGCATCCGGCTCTGCACTGACAGCATGGAGCCTGCTTGGTATTCGCTCTCCTCTCTCTACCCCTCCCCCCTTTCCTTTCTGTATCTTTCTCAAAAACAAATAAGAATAAACTTAAAAAACACTATTGTCTAATCAGTGAATACATCCACATTTAGATATTTTTGATACCACATGTATAACTTCTGAACTCCAATAACTAAAACTGGAAAATGATTAGTTCTTCAAGTTGGCAGTTGCCAGAGGAGAAGGGTAAGGGGAGACGGGCAAAATAGGTGAAGGGGATTAAGAGGTACAAACTTTTGGTTATAAAATAAATAAGTCACAGAAAAGTACAGCATAGGGAATATAGTCAATAGCACTGTAATAACGTATGGTGACTATGGTCACCGTGGTGAGCACTGAGTAACGTACAAAATTGTCAATTCACTACGCCTACATCTGAAACCAATGTAACACTGTACGTCAACTACACTTCAATAATAAAAAAATATAAAGAAAATGACTAGTTCTTTGTTCTAAAGATAATCCTCCTTTTGAATGAAAGAGGAGGATCTAAATGTGAGAAGAAAGGCTTTCGTTTGCAGAAGTCTGTTTACTACGTGACAACAATGATTTGTAGGCCTTCCGTAAAGGAAAAGAGTAGACGCTTTCAATAATTGTTTGCTAGGATAATATTCAAGACCAGCAGGGGAGGATGAGCAAGTTGCCTGATTTTACTTTCCAGAGTGGCTTTCAGTTTTTCTGAGGCTGTTGAAGCTAACTGATTTCTGCGCTGGTACAATGACTTTTCCTTCAACATAATAGCTGCGAGTCATGAATCAATGCAGAATTACCTGAGGAAATGCTCATCAGGAATTTAGTGGATCAATTTTTCCAAGTTCTTCAAGACTAGATTTCTGAAACATATTTAGCCTGTGGCAAAGAATGATCAGATCAGAATTTGTTGGGACAAGGCAGGCTCAAGGTCTGAGAAAGGATACACAAGATAACAGAACGATTCTCGTTCTTCTTCCAGAAAAATCCATCTGGAGTAATATAAAGGTAAGGGAGGAGTCAGGATGAGTGAGGAAAAAAGGAAATGGAGACAGAAAATAATCACTAGACAATTATTTTAAAAGGTTGGAAATTATGCATTTGTCATGAAATGTACCTGATTATCACCTCTTTAAAGGACATCCCTCCATTTCCTTTCCTTAACTGAAACTGAATTGAATCCTTTAAGGGTTTTGCTTTTCCCACAACCTTCATGTGAAGTTCTTCAATCTTAGGTCCTAGGAACGGTGTCCGAATGCATGGAAAGCACTCTGCCAGATGCCCCACAACCTCATTCAACACCCTCCCCCTTCCTTTGATGGTCATAACACCTCACTACACCAGAGACTAGTTGGATTTGTGCTAATTATGCTCTACCTGACCTTGGGCCGTGAAGAAAGGCCCACATTCTCCTGGCTCCGCACTGTAGTTCCCAGGCCTCTGGCAATTTATCTTCTTTCAACAAGAGCTACTTCTTTTTGTCTCTTATGTTCTCCTATTTTCTTCTTTTTTAAATAATCGTATACACCCAACGTGGGGCTCGAACTCACAACCCCACAATTAAGAGTCACAGGCTCCACTGACTGAGCCAGCCAGACACCAAGAGCTACTTCTTTGAACTTCATGCCTCCAGCTGGTACCAACTTAGCTTCACTGTCCATTCTTATTATGGGTTATTCCTCTAATTTTTGGAGGATTTTAGCACCTAGCTTATTGTCTTCCTAGGCCAGCTTCTTCTGTCACCCAGGGCATTCTGACTCACTCTAGGTCTCTGGTCTCATAGCTCTTCAATCTGCTCTACCAAAATGACAGTAATAATAAGTCAGTTTTTACCTAATTATAGTCCAATACAAATCTTTACAAGAACCCTGTAGGTAGATATTATCCCCCATGTATAGATGAGGAAACTGAGATGAAGAGGTGTTTTTTTTTTAATTTTTGAGTTTGCACAGGTGCTAGGGAGCTGAAATACACACCCAACTCTGGTCTTGAAAACACAGTTTTTAACAACTAAGCTATGCTGCCTCCTAATTATCTTTGCCTCAGATGAAATTTGTGTCCCTGTTCCTAGGTCCCTGTAGCATCAATTCTGTCACTGTTCAATCCAGTTCACTGTGGAAATACTGAACTGTGAAATCTGTAATCTACCAACTTCTTCCCTTCCATCTGTCACTCATCCTGACTAAACCTCGCTTTCAAGCTCACAACTTTTAGTTTCTTGACAACCACCTGTTTTCTCAATTTTCTTTTCAGTCCTGTCTTTCTCCTCCTGAACATCACCAATAAAACAATCCAACTCTATGTTCAGTTGTTCCCCACCCCCTTACCTCGCCACAACCAGTTTGCCAATCTCAACTCGATTGTTCTTTTTCTCCACACCAGGCCCTGGGTGACAAGTATTATTGAAAAGGGTATCTGCTAATTTAGCACATATTTAACAGGCATTTAATTAGTAGCTGCTATATAGCAGTTAATATGTTGGGATGAAGACACACAATCCCAACCTCAAGGGAGAACACGCGGTCTGGCAGAAAAAGGCTCACAGGTAGTTAAGTACAATAAGTGTTACGTAAACACTTCACATTCAGTGGAGACAGATAAAGGTTCTGGACCTAAGTCCAGCAAATAAAAAACCATTCTATCAAGTGGTCCTATATATGAAATGTCCTGGAAGACTGGCAGAAGTTTGAACAGAAGTAATAAAAACAATAAATCCTTTGTCTAAGTCCTACATTGTCATGTTGGTGAAAGAAAATGGGGCAGTTAGGAGGTGCAAGTTTAGGATGAACAAACCTAAGAGTTACAGTGGAAATATTGGTGAAAATTATAAAAACCATCATTTTTCTTTTTCTGGCAACAATCTTGATTTTCCTTGGGGAATTCACCCTCCCACCACTCTTCTGTCCAAAGGTGGTCCAAATGCAGTGAATGAAACAACTTTGACAAGAGCTGCCTTTCTTTTTTTTTTTTTTTTTTAGGGAAAATGTGTTTTCTTTATTGTTCCAGTATGTCACCCCTGTGTTCAAGCCTCCTCTTTTGATTTTTTTTTTAATTTACATCCAAATTAGTTAGCACATAGTGCAACAATGATTTCAGGAGTAGATGCCTTAGTGCCCCTTACCCATTTAGCCCATCCCCCCTCCCACAACCCCTCCAGTAACCCTCAGTTTGTTCTCCATATTTATGAGTCTCTTCTGTTTTGTCCCCCTCCCTGTTTTTATATTATTTTTGTTTCCCTTCCCTTATGTTCATCTGTTTTGTCTTTTAAAGTCTTTTCATTCTTTTTTGATTTCCAAGTAATACTCCATTGTATGTGTGTATATGTATGTGTGTATATATATATATATATATATATATATATATGTATGTATATATACACACACACTTTATTATATATTTATATATATACTTTATTTTATACACACACACACACACACACACATCTTTAATATATATACACACATACCACATCTTCTTTATCCATTCATCCATCGATGGACATTTAGGCTCTTTCCATACTTTGGCTATTGTTGACAGTGCTGCTATAAACATAAGAGCTGCCTCTCTTTCAAACTGAATTTGACCCTGAGCTACTGCAGTCGTCTGACCAGCATGTGAAGGCTGAGGATAAAGCCAGCACGCCAAAGACAAGCATAAGTTTGCAGAGACAGGGAGTCAGAGCTCTGATGAAACTGAGCCTAGAAATTAAACTGTACCTGAAACCTGGACCACTTTTTAGGTTCACAAGCCATTAAATTTGTCTTCATCTTCATATAGTAGGAGTTATACTTTTCTATTACCTACAACTGAAAGAGAACTAATGTGACCAAGTCTAATAAGAAGGGGAGATGAAGCCAGATCTAAATGAATGGTGTGATTTTCTTGCATATACAAAAAAAACTCAGAAAAGAGGTTAATAGCTTATACTCTTACAAGCAGACTGCCTGGATTCAAATTCCAGATATTTCACTTGTTACAAGTACAGCTTAGGGCGAGTTACTTCTAACTTTACTGGCAAAACATGAATCATAATCATTTCCACCTCATACATTTGCTATGAGGATTAAGCAAGTTAAGCTCTTACAACAATCTGGGTCTTATTTGCCAGATCAGGATAATCTAAGAAGCACTGAGGGTATAGGGGGCAGGAGAAATGGAGGTAGGGATTTGGATTTGCACCAGAAAAAGTGAAGACATATTCTTAGAAAAAAGCAGCAGTGGCATATGGAAAGCAAAGCAAGAGAAAAAATAAGATCCCAGGCTGGCAGGTGTCAAGGAGGAGGAATGTGGAATGAAGCTTCAAGGTATGAGAGTTGAGTGAGAGGGATGGGGAAAGGCTTGAAGAAGTGTTGTTGTGTTTCACAAATTGGTCAAAGAGTTAAAGCCAAAAAAGTTGGTCTATTCCTGTGATCCTGCTCTAAACGTGGGCCATGCAAAACTCCTGCTTATAGCTAGGTTATGTGTTCTTGGACACCACTGGTGTGCAGGCAAGGTAACGCAAGGACACAGGGATGAATGCAAAGTCAAGAAAAGAGAAGCAGGTAGCGTGTTCAAGGGCTTTCTCCTCTCTAGTGTGGGAGCAGGTGACCAATTTTCATGATGAGAGAATTCTATTTCTCTAAAAGGAAGACTGAACTGCTTCCCTTGTTAGCTGCAGTGAAGTCTTCCACTTCACTTAGTTGACAGTGGGGAAGAGGAGATACTTATGCACACGTGCATGTGTGCGTCTGTGCGTGTTTGTGTGTGTGTATGTATCAACCGCTGAAACACTCTTCTCTGAATAATATTTGTACCAGCTCATTACTGATTTCAAACCTCATCTCCTTGTCATGACCAGGTACAAAAAAAAGGGAGAAAAAAATATAGTCACTTTACCTGATACCAATGCATTGACAACATCAGGATTTATAATGTGATTAAAACATTTGAGGGAAGGGGCGCCTGGGTGGTTCAGTCAGTTAAGCAGCCGACTTCGGCACAGGTCATGATTTCGCGGTCCATGAGTTCGAGCCCCGCGTCGGGCTCTGTGCTGACAGCTCAGAGCCTGGAGCCTGTTTCAGATTCTGTGTCTCCCTCTCTCTGACCCTCCCCCGTTCATGTTCTGTCTCTCTCTGTCTCAAAAATAAATAAACGTTAAAAAAAATTTTTTTTAATAAAAATAAAAAAAAAAAAAACGTTTGAGGGAAGATTATGCATAAGATAGTCAAGGTATGATCTGACTATATTAGAATATTAACATGAATTACTCATGATTTTTAAACTAATGAACTACTTACACAAGTATAACAACGTATATTGACAAAGATGTTCTCCATGGATACATTTTGTGACAGTAAAGACTGGGAGCACCTTAACTGTCCACCAATAGAGGAATGGTTAAATTGATTATGGCATAACAAGTACATTTTTAGTGTTGTTTAAGTGTGTTACAAGTATGAATTAATTTCAGAATTTAAAATTTTTAATGTAAAATTCTGTAAACACTATAACATACTGTGTAGCCACTGGAAAGAGTGAAGTTGGTATGTACGCACTTACATGAAAAGACATTTCTGATGTAACATTTTTAAATTGTAAAAAGCTACGAATCATATAGAATTTAATTTTTTTCTTTATTTTTTTAATGTTTATTTATTTTCAAGAGAGACAGAGCATGAGTGAGGGAGGAGCAGAGAGAGAGGGAGATACAGAGCCCAAAGCAGGCTCCAGGCTCTGAGCCATCAGCACAGAGCCCGATGCGGGGCTCAAACCTACGAACTGTGAGATCATGACCTGAGCCAAAGTCGGACACTCAACTGACTGAGCCACCCAGCCACCCCAAGAATCTAATTTTTTAAATAAATGTTTAAAATTCTATTATATGTGTTATTTCTGTATCCTTAAAGAGAATTTTACAAAGTTACACACCAAACTGTTATCAGGAGTTCTCTCTCAGGATTGGTAGTGGGTGTCAGCAGAGGATTGTTACTTTTTTAATACACAAGTTTTACATTGTATGGGTTTTATTATGTATTTATTTCATTTAATGTAAAACAAAACAATAAACTAGTAGTAATCAAAAACTTAAAAGGATATTTATATAATTACTTTTTTAAAATACTGTATTTTAGAGGTACCTGGTTGGTTCAGGTGGTTCAGTGTCTCAACTCTTGACTGCGGCTCAGGTCATGATCTCACAATGGTGGATCAAACCCCACATCGGGCTCTACACTAGGCATGGGGCCGGCTTGGGATTCTCTCTTTCCTTCTCTCTCTGCTCCTCCCCTGTACACACATGTGCTCTCACTCTTTCTCTCTCTCTCAAAATGAAGAAACATTAAAAAATAATAAAATAAATTAAAATACTGTATTTTAAATCATGTGAAGAGCCAGTTTTCAAGCTAATGTGACTTGAAATGTCATTAGCTTGATGCTTTTTCCATGAATAAAATAAAATGAAATAGTTCATGTGTATGTCATAAGGTTATATGTTAAGATTCAGAGGAATATAATAGTATAAACCATGTAACTAAGAACCAGAATTCATGCATATTTACTGTCAAGAGCATTTTTTGATCTTTGATACAATTTAGAGACCCTTAAGAATGAACTTGGATGATTATATACCACTCTTCTTTTTAGGTGTCCACCACTTTCCTCTTCCCGTGCAACTGCTGTTTACAAAAACTAATCTGTTTTGCTTTGGGAAATCATAAGGCCAAAAATTAAAAATGGTGTCCATAACCAAAAAATCACAATAATAAAGTTTACAGAGACACGAATTCTCTAATAAGTTATTATTTTTAGGTTTACAAAAACAAATATTTTTATTTGTTTTTTTTTTTTTTTTTTGAGAAAGAGAGAGAACACGAGGGGTAGAGGGAAGGATCTCATGCCTCTGAGATCATGACCTGAGCCAAAATCAAGAGTCAGATGCTCAACTGACTAAGCCATCCAGGCGCCCCTATTTAAGCTTTTATTTAAATTCCAGTTAACATCAGTGTAATATTAACTTCATATGTACAATACAGTGATTCAACACCAGGGCGCTCATCACAGCAAGTGTACTCCTTAAATCCCATCACCTGTTTAACCCATTTCCCCCTCATGTCCCCCCCAACTCCCCACCCAACCTCCCCCTCCCCGGCCCAGGTAACCTTCAGTTTGTTCTCTATAGTGAGGAGTCTCTTTCTTTGTTTGCCTCTCTCTTTCTTTATACTTCAATAATAAAAATTTAAGTTGACAATGTTACTTTCAAGTGTACAACATAGTGATTTGACACTTCTATATATTACACAACGCTCACCATAAGTATAGTTACCATCAGTCACCCTAATTCATCACCATATAGTGACTACATTCCCAATGCTGTACTTTTCATCAATAACTTTTAAAAGACTTTTCTTCTAAATGTACAAATGACTTGCCTTTGTACTATCTATCAAATATGGTAGCAGTGGTAAGTATTCTTCCAGCAATGATTAAGAAATGCATCAGTACCGATAAAATCTCTATCTTCTTATCAAATCAGTATAGAAAGTCTAAATGAATATGATCATATTATAATTAAAAAATAAATTTCTCTTTCTGATTGCAGATTTAGCTGGATATCTGTTTCATTATTAGAATACTGCCTTTTTTCCAACTCTCCTTCTACAGGGCTTAACCCTGAATACATAAGATATATAAATTAAAAATATAAGAATTTTATAAACAAAATAAAATAATTTTGCCAACTACATACTTTATTCTCTTTGACTCTAGTGGGAATTTGTTGGAAACATTTTAAGGAGAATTATAAGGAAACTTATTTTGTTCTAAGCTACTAATAGTTTGCACATCCAAAATTACCTCTTTCTATAGACATATCAGAAGAGCTTCATAAATATTCTTAATCAGAGACACTAAAATACAGAGCAGTGGATGATATATAGTGAACTTTTTTTTTAAGTTTATTTATTAATTTTGAGAGAGACAGAGCATGAGCAGGGAAGGGACAGAGAGAGAGAGAGATAGAATCCCAAACAGGCTCTGCATTGTCAGTGCAGAGTCCCACGCGGGGCTCAAATTCATGAACCTTGAGATCATGACATGAGCCTAACCCAAGAGTCAGTCACTTAACTGACTGAGACGCCCAGGCGCCCCTATAGTAAACTTTTTATGACACAGATTTCTTGACCTACATCTCAGCTTGCAAAACGTTACATATTTGTATATAGGTGGTCTACCACAATGAAATTTCCTCCTCAGAATTGGGAATGAGAGTTCCATTTATTATTGAAAAAGAAGATTTATGTTTAAATAAAAGCTGAATCCAAGGTAGAAAAAAAAGCATGCGATCCAGGGGCACCTGGCTGGCTAAGTCAGTAGAGCATGCAACTCTTGACCTTGGGGTTGCAAGTTCAAGCCCCACATTGGGTGTGGAGATTGCTTAAAAATAAAATATTAAAAAAAGAAAAGAAATAAAAGCATTCTATCCAAAACCTCACTCAAATTAGCAGGAAAATTAAATTAGTTGCTATGAAACACAGGCCAGGGGGACTGGGAAAAAAGAAATCTGGTTATAGGTGGAGTTTTGGTTTAATGCCAAAAAGTACTTTCTCCCCCAATGCAAAATTATTGTGCTGTGACTACATTGAAAAATGTTAGAAGGGACTGTAGTGGATATTATTCCTGTTTCTTCTCAACAGAGAACCTTATCCTATGTTTTGAAAATTGTCCATCATATGAATCTTTGTTTGCTCCTGAATATAGAAACTAAGAAGGTGATAGGGTTGCCAGCAAATAAAAATACAAAGTACCAGCTAAATTTAAATTTCACATAGAGAATAAAATTTTAGCAGAAGTACATCCCCCAAGTTTTGCGAATGTTGAGACTCTTGTATTCTGTTCAGCAACCCTGGAAGGCAGAACACTTGATACTTGATTTCCCAGCTAGGATGTAACACAGGATACACTTGTGACCTAAGGTTGACCAATTCTTTCTTCTACTGACCCAGACCTTGAATCAGAAAAAGCAGAATCAGGGGCGCCTGGGTGGCTCAGTCGGTTAAGTGGCCGACTTTGGCTCAGGTCATGATCTCACAGTTTGTGAGTTCAAGCCCCGCATGGAGCTCTGTGCTGACAGTTCAGAGCCTGGAGCCTGCTCCAGATTCTGTGTCTCCCTCTCTCTCTGACTCTCCCCTGCTCGCTCTCCCTCTCTCTCTCTCCAAAAAAAAAAAAAAAAAGAAAAGAAAAAGAAAACCATTAAAAAAAGAAGAAAGAGAAAGCAGGAACAGGAGAGAATCCATTTAGTTAGTGGCAGCCATAGCGGCAGCAACAGCATCGCGTTTCCATGGCAACAGTGATGCTCACGTCTTAGTGGTGCCCAGTGGGCAGCTTTGGTTTCCTGTATCCAATAGCAGCATCTCCACAGACTGATTCTGGGGTGTGATTTTGCTGCTGTGTCTCTTCTTCCTGCTTCATTTCCAAGTTCAGTTCTTTACAATTTTTGATGATTATTTGAGCTACCCAACAACCTCTCAGCAATTTCCTTTTTTCTGTTGAAATGGCCCAGAGTCACGTTTTATTCTTATTCAAGCATTCCTCAGATATACTGAGGGTTCTGTCCCAGACTACAAGAAGGTGAATATCACAATAAAGTCAAATGCATTAAAAACTTACATTTACACAGTATTGTAGTCTATCAAGGGCACAAAAACATTATGTCTTTAAAAAAAAAAAAAGCAGGGGCGCCTGGGTGGCGCAGTCGGTTAAGCGTCCGACTTCAGCCAGGTCACGATCTCGCGGTCTGGGAGTTCGAGCCCCGCGTCAGGCTCTGGGCTGATGGCTCGGAGCCTGGAGCCTGTTTCCGATTCTGTGTCTCCCTCTCTCTCTGCCCCTCCCCCGTTCATGCTCTGTCTCTCTCTGTCCCAAAAATAAATAAACGTTGAAAAAAAAAAAGTATATACCTTAATTTAAAAACTTTATTGCCAAAGATGCTATCACCTGAGCTTGAAGAGAGTCATAATCTTTTTGCTGGTGGAGGGTCTTGCCTCAATGCTGACAGCTGCTGACCGGTCAGGGTGGTGGTTGCTGAAGGTGGGATGGCTGCAGCCATTTCTTAAAATAAGACAACAGTGAAGTTTGCTGCACCCACTGACTCCTTTCATGAATGATTTCTCTGTAGCATGTGATGCTGTTTGGCAGCATTTTACCCACAGCAGAACTTCTTTCAAAACTGGAGTCAATCCTCTCAAACCCTGCCACTGCTTACTCGGTTACGTTTATGTAGTATTCTAGATCCTTGGTTGTCATGTCAACAATCTTCACAGCATCCTCACCAGGAGGAGATTCCATCTCAAGAAGCCACTCTCTTTGCTCATCCACAAGAAGCAACTCGTCACCCATTCAGGTTTTATCAAAAGATTGTAGCAATTCACTCACGTCTTCAAGCTCTGCTTCCAATTCTAGTACTCTTGCTGTTTCCACCATATCTGCAGTGACTTCTTCCCCTGGAGTCTTGAACTCTTCAAAGTCATCCATGAGAGTCGAAATCAACTTCTTCCACTCACCCTCAGCGCATGAATCACAAATGTTCTCCGTGGCATCTAGAATGTTGAAAACTTTCCAAAAGGTTTTAAATTTACTCTGCCCAGATCCATCAGAGGCAGCACTATCTATGGCAGCGACAGCCTTATGAAACGTTATTTCTTAAATAATAAGACTTGTGAACATCTGGATGGCTCAGTTGGTTAAGCATCCCACTTCAGCTCAGGTCAAGATCTTGAGGTTCATGAGTTTGAGCCCTGTGTCAGGGCTGTGCTGACAGCTCAGAGCCTGGAGCCTGCTTTGGATTCTGTGTCTCCCTCTCTATCTCTCTCTCTCTCTCTCTCTCTCTCTCTCTCTGCCCCTCCCCCTATATCTCTCTCTCCCTCTCTCTCTCAAAAATAAATAAAACATTTAAACATTTAAAAAAATAATAATAAGCCTTGAAAGCTGAAATTACTCCTTAATCCACAGGCTGCAGAATGGATGTTGTGTTAGCAGGCATGAAAACAACATTAATCTCATTGTACATCCCCATCAGAGCTCTGAGTGACCCCGTGCATTGTCAATGAGCAGTAATATTTTGAAAGGAATCTTTTTATCTGAGCAGTAGGTCTCAACATTGGGTTTAAAATATTCAATAAATCATGTTTACTGAAACAGATGTGCTGCCATCCAGGCTTTGTTGTTCCATTTCCAGAGCACAAGCAGAGTACATTTAGCATAATTTTTAAGGCCCTGGAATTTTCACAATAGTAAATGAGCATTGGCTTCAACCTAAAGTCACCAGCTGCATTAGCCCCTAACAAGACAGTCAGCCTGTCCTTTGAAGCTTTGAAGCCAGGCATGGACCTCTCTTCTCTAGCTGTGAAAGTCCTAGATGGCATCTTCTTCCAAAAGAAGTCTATTTGGTTGGGGTGCCTGGGTGGCACAGTGAGTTAAGCATCCGACTCTTGATTTCAACTCAGGTCATGATCTGACAGTCATGAGATGGAGCCCCACATGAGGCTCCACACTAGGCATGGAGTCTGCTTAAGATTCTCTCTCCCTCTCCCTCTGTCCCTCCCCCACGTTAAAAAAAAAAAAAAAGGCTATTTGGTCTACATTGAAAATCTACTGTTTAATTTTTTGGATAACTTGCCGTCTCCCTATGTACTTTAAGGTTATGAAAACAGCTTCTTTCCTTCAACCTCATGAGTTAACCTTTGTTAGCATTAAACGTTTTTTTCTGCAGCTTCTTCACCTCTCTCAGCCTTCACAGAAGTGAAGAGGGAGAAAGATGGGAGAATGGCCTCTCAGTGGGACAGTCAGAACACACACATTTATCAATTAAGTTCACAGTCTTACATGGGCACACAGCACGCTGAAACAATTATAATAGTAACCTCAAAGATCACTGATCACAGATCACCATGACAAATGATAGTGACGACGTTTGAAATGTGAGCACTGCCAAAATGTGACACGGAGACACAAACTGAGCAAACACTGTTGGAAAATGGTGCCCACAGACTTGCTCAATGCAAGGTTGCCACAAACCCTTCGGTTTGTAGAAAATGCGGTATCTGCAAAGAGCAATTAAAGCGAAGTGCAATAAAATGAGATGTGCCTGTATAATATCAGGAGAGAATGATTTGGAGAGGGAGAAAAAAGAATGGAAGCTTTCAAACAATAAATTTACAGGCATCCTCTCGAGAACAATAAAATGTTCACTTCCTCTTAAGAGCAGCGGAGACCCATGGACTCTGGAGTCATGGCCCCTGGGTCCAGAGCCCAACTCCACCACTCACTACCTAAGTGACCTTGAGCAAGTTATTTAATTTTTCTGCAGACCAGAAAAGTTTCTATTTCCATATCTGTAAAATGAGAATAATAAGGTTTATCTCATAGAATTATTTTGAATTTCAAATGAGCTAATATTTATAACAGGGACCGGCGCATAGAAAGTACTATATACATGTTTAAAAAAAAAAAATCAATCCTCATGCACAATCCCAGGTTGTATTCAGAGGCAAAAACAGTCAGGGTAATTACCATATTGATTCTCTCCTCCAGGGGCTGGAAAAGGGCTTCAAAGGAGACTTTTGTGTGTAATAAACCATTCCATGAGTAGGACATGTTAGAACCAGCAAAACATTCTTAATATTAGCACTCAGACCTCCAGCACTACATTATCAAGCTAGTGAACTTGGAGGGTCTTATTTGAAAGTGAAGCAGATGAGATTTGGGAGCCTATGTACCATAAAGCATCACTCACCAAGCTTGTTGTGGTCTTAAAGAGTGATTTCTTAATGGACTAGGCAGCAAAGGTGCCTATGGAGTCATCACCTAGCTAAAACACCATTAGCAGGGGTGCCTGGGTGGCTCAGTTGGTTAAGCTGCCAACTTTGGCTCAGGTCATGATCTCACGGTTCATGGGTTCAAGCACCACCTGGGGCTCTGTGCTGACAGCTCAGAGTCTGGAGCCTGCTTTGAATTCTGTGTCTGCCTCTCTCTCTGCCCCTCCCCCTGCTCATGCTCTGTCTCTCTCTGTCTCTCAAATATGAATAAGAACGTTAAAAAAAAAAAGTTTAAACACCATTAGCAGAATATAAAGGAGACTTCATTTGATCAATTAATTGGTATTACAGGTCCTATAGCAACACCAAACAGGATTTGGTATTTTTAGTAGACTCCGTGATGGGAAACAAGAGAGAGAATTTCACCATCTCTTGATGAAAAGAGAGGAAAGTATGAAGTTGAGGTCAAGAGCAAGATAGGAGAACAGACCAAATGTCAGGAGCTAGAATGAGAATAAAGAAGGGCATAGGGAGGGGGCGCCTGGGTGGCTCAGTTGGTTAAGCATCCGACTTCAGCTCAGGTCACGATCTCATGGTTTGTGAGTTTGAGCCCCAGGTCAGGCTCTGTGCTGACAGCTTGGAGCCTGGAGCCTGCTTCAGATTCTGTGTCTCCCTCTCTCTGACCCTCCCCTGTTCATGCCCTGTCTCTCTCTGTCTCAAAAATAAATAATAAAACATTAAGAAAATTTTTTTTAAATAAATAAATAAACATTAAAAATTTTAAAAAGATTCAATAAATCCTTTTATTCTAATGTGCATTTAGACACACTTTTTAAAACCCAATGTTAATGAGAAAGTGCTGTGTAAAATACTGTGTAAGTCCAGCAGGAAAATGTTACCCATGCCTCTGTTTACCCCTCCATCTGCCAGCATGATTCACAGTTCACCTCTTCTCTGTTCCTCACTCTGCTAAAATCTATACAAAGACATACTTGTGTGGATTATGTAAACACTTCTACTCAGTCATTACAGAGTTAGAACAACATACACTAGTAAAAGAAATCCTCTATTAGCTTATCCACAAAAACTAGTCTGTACTGACTATACCTCTAACCCAAGGGTCCTCAACCAAGTGTGATTCTGACCCCTAATGGGCACTTGGCAATGTCTTGAAACGTTTCAGTTGCCACAACTAGGGGGCGCTTCTGGCATCTAGTGGGTAGAGGCCAAGCATGCTCCTAAAGCTCCTGCAAGACCCCGAAGAGCCCCTCACAGCAAGAATAATTCAACCTGGAAGGTCAGCAGCACCAAAGTTGAGAAAGCCTCCATCTAGTGCCCACACCACTCACAGAAGGTTGCTTCACCCAGGAAAGAATTAACGCAAATCTAGAAACAGA
The DNA here is from genome assembly GCF_018350175.1 of Felis catus. Classification (NCBI taxonomy): domain Eukaryota; kingdom Metazoa; phylum Chordata; class Mammalia; order Carnivora; family Felidae; genus Felis; species Felis catus. The sequence continues at coordinate 28,118,261 of NC_058384.1, read as the reverse complement.
GTAGGAGTCAGGAGCAAAGGTAGTACTCTCGGGGCACCTGGGTGGCTCAGCCAGTTAAGCAACACACTCTTGGTTTCGGCTCACATCATGATCTCATGGTTGTGAGATCAAACCCTACATCGGGCTCTGTGCTCAAGGCACGGAGCCTGCTTGAGATTCCTTCTCGCTCTCTCTCTCTCTCTGCCCCTCCCCGGCATGCTCTCTCTCTCTCACTTTCTCAAAACAAACAAACAAACAAACAAATAAATAAATAAATAAATAAATAAATAAATACACATTAAAAAAAAAAGCAGCACTCTAAAAACTAGACTTAGAATCGAAAGCCACATCAGATGTTGTGGAATAGTCATACCTACTTAAAAACAGATTTGTGAATGCTATTGTTTTTGTACTTACAGCACATTTATACAAGAAAATGCAGACTCAAGAACCAGACTCCCTTGGTTTGAATTCAAATTCTGCCACTTACTAGATTTGTAATACTGAGCAACTTGTTTTCTATTCATCTGTTCCTACACCTGTAAAATAAAAATAATAATAATATATCTACCTCTCCCGGTGGCCATGAGGAGGATATCCGTTCATATTTGCAAAGGACTTAAAAACAGCATCAAGTACATACCAAGTGCTAGGACATGTGAACAGATATCACTTATACAACTCATCTTTCTGGAACCTGGAATATGAAAGTCTACAATGCGGGACACGTTCCTGGTATCAAAGTCCACAAGAAAAAGACTAGATTCTTCGGTAAGCAAAGTAAATTATACACATGCAAGAAATGCTCAGTCTGCAATAGCCTGATACACTATCTTTTCATTTTCTGCATTTCACCATTGGGAAGGTACGCTTTTTTCAGATGTTACCATCTCTAAAACTGGCTTCTATCATCACTGGGGTCCCACCATCCCTGTCGGCTGTGTTACAATCGTGCTGGAGTGATCGCTGATCGTGCATCCACACATGTGGTTGTCACTCCTGACGAGAGGACTGAGGAGCTGCTACTCCCTTAATGTTTCAGTCATTAAACCAATTAAGAGCCTTTTGAGGACACTATAAACTCCAAATGGCATCTAAAAACTTTCCTTTGACACTTTCTGGTAAGATCAAAACGCTTCAGTACCAATATTTGTGGCAGTAACTTGGAAGAAAATCCTAGTGACAACAGTGAAATACTCTTTTAAGAAGTGTGTGTTCCGGGGTGCTTGGGTGGCTCAGTCGGTTAAGCATCTAACTTTGTCTCAGGTCATAATCTCACAGCTGGGGAGTTTGAGCCCTACATTGGGATCTCTGCTGTCAGCACAGAACTTGCTTCAGACCCTCTGCCCCCCCCAAAATAAACAAATATTTTTTTTAAAAAAGTGTGTGTATCACCAAAGTCTTCATGGAATTATATACTGCATGAGAAATACAGATCTCAGTGACTGAGACCAAAAACATTGGGAAAGATGGACTCCAATGTGAAGATGTTTCAGGAATGCCCTAATTCACTTACACCTTTCTCCTTAAACAAGTACAACAATGATACATAATAAAAATCTACATTAATTAAATTAAAAGACTTCTTTCATCAATGTGAAATAATTTTAAGTAGGCTCCACACCCAGTGCAAAGCCCAACTGTGGGGCTCAAACTCAGGACCCTCAGATCAAGACCCGAGTCAAGATCTAGAGTCGGAGGCTTACCTGACGGAGCCGCTCAGGCACCCCATAAAATTCTGTTTTTTAAAAGCATTTATTTGCACTGATCTTCTTTTCTAATGCAACAGAAATACTAGCACATCTTACAGATGATGGCATATTAGAGTTGAGTTACTGTAATTAGCGTGACAATCTTTCTCAGCACCTGGAATAATTATGCCTAACAAATCCAACGGCCTTCTCAATGGTCAGTGTCAGATAAAGAGAAAATGTGTTCCTAACACCTATGAAAAGTGAGTTACCAGAAATATCAATTACATATTTAGTAGAATTGACACTATAATTAAGAATATTAATTCTTAAGAATATTATGAGGATCTAATGTGCAGTGCAGTCACCATAGTTAAAAATACTGCATTAAGGGGCACCTGGGTGGCTCAGTCAGTTAAGTATCTGAATCTTGACTTCAACTCCAGTCATGATCTCACAGTTCATGAGATCAAACCCTACGTGGGGCTCTGTGCTGACAGCACGAAGAAAGCCTGCTTGGGATTCTTTCTCTCCCCTCTCTCTCTCTCTGCCCCTTCCCCGCTCTCTCTCAAAATAAATAATCTTTTTAAAAAAATAAATAATAGGGGTGCCTGGGTGGCTCAGCTGGTTAAGCGTCTGACTTCGGCTCACGTCATGATCTTGAGGTTTGTGAGTTTGAGCCCCGTGTCAGGCTCTGTGCTGACGGCTCGGAGCCTAGAGCCTGCTTCGGATTCTGTGTCTCCTTCTCTCTCTGCCCCTCACCTGCTCATGCTCTGTCTCTCTCTGTCTCTCAATAATAAATAAACATTAAAAAAATTTTTTAATAAATAATATGAACATAATTTTAACACTAAAAAAATACTGCATTAAGTATTTAAAATTTTCTAAAAGAATAGATCCTGGGGCGCCTGGGTGGCTCAGTCGGTTGAGCGCCCGACTTCGGCTCAGGTCATGATCTCACAGTTCGTGAGTTCGAGCCCCGCATCGGGCTCTGTGCTGACAGCTCAGAGCCTGGAGCCTGCTTCGGATTCTGCGTCTCCCTCTCTCTGCCCCTTCCCTACTCATGCTCTGTCTCTGTCTCTCAAAAATGAATAAACATTAAAAAAAAATTTATAAAAAAAATAAAAGAATAGATCCTAAATACACTCACCAAAAAAAGGGGGAAAAAAAGGTAATTGTGAGGTGATAGGTAACATTTCAATGTTTACATTTATTAAATCATAGTATTGCACATTTTACATATACTTACATTTTATTTGTCAATTACACCTCAATAAATTGGGTGAGAGGGTCCTCATTTAACCTGCATCTGTCTTCATGGTCTGGTATCTGATCCTAGAATCTGAGTTGCATCCTGCGTCCATCTGCTCCAGCTAATATACAACTTATATTCTGGGCCTCAAACATGCTGAACTCATGTCAGCTCCAGGCCTTGATAGCAGTTATTCGCCCTGCATAGAATTTTATCCCCCACAAATTCCCGCAACTGGCTTCTTTTGTTTTTTAATTTTTTTTTAATGTTTATTTATTTTTGAGAATGAGAAAGAGACAGCACGCAAGCAGGGGAGAGGCAGAGAGAGAGGGAGACAAGAAGCAGAAGCAGGCTCCAGGCTCCGAGCAGCACAGACCCGACATGGGGCTCGAACTCACGGACTGCGAGATCATGACCTGAGCTGAAATCAAACCAACTGAGCCACCCAGGCACCCCATAACTGGCTCCTTCTACTCCTCAGGTGCCTGGTTGAAATTCTATTTCCTCTGAGAAAATACACATTATCCAAAATAATCCTCATCCCACTTCTCTATCTCATGCTTGTCTTCATGCTACTGTGTCACTTGCTTTTGTTTGAATTTATTTGTAATATGTCTGCTTCTTCCCCCACCCCACGTATGTACTCAAATTGAGTAGAATTCCGAGTGGGCAGGGTTCTTACCCATCTCTGCAGCTGGAACTTAGTTCTAAAATTGTTCCTGGCATCCAATGGGACCTTTAATTTGAATAAATGAATGCTCACAGCCACTTAATGAGGTGGGTGATGGCATACTTGTTTTACAATTGGAAATTCAGACTTCGAACCCTTGGCTCAAACACTCAACTGTTAAGTAAACAGGATTTCAAATCCCGGTCTGTTGTCCGTAAAATTTTACTCTCTTCCTAGGTCAGGAAATGACTCCTTAAGCAATGGAAAATTGAGAAGACATACCACTCAAATACATCAAATGTATCTGTTAAGACATTTTTCAATTCAAGATCCTTGGTTAGTAGTAAAAACAAAAAATAATTTTTAGGAGAATATGATATTTAGAAGAATGTGATTTCAGTTTGGAACGACTTGCCTTTATACAGGTTTGCAGTATCTTTCCCTCTCCTCTTTGCTTGGCTAACTTCTACTTGTCCTTCATAGCTCAGCTTTGACGCCATTCTTCTTGGCTACATATTCTGATTTCTTGGACCTGGGCTAGGTGCCCATCTTATGCTCACCTAGAGCACCTTGGAAACGAATCCTCTTATTACCCTGTAATGTGGTACCTGTTTATGTGCCTCAAGTCCTTGAAGGGACATAATCGTGATCACTGCTGTTGTGCCATCACCTACTACTGTGCCTAGTATGTATGAATATATATATTCGTAATATATAACATATATATTATGAATAAAATAGATATATTAAGTGCTCAAAACTTGCGTGTTTAGCCTAGTACACCATGGTCCTCTAACGGAAATGTTAAAAAAAAAAAAATAACCTGTCCACACTATTAGCAAAATAATCACAGTATCATTCCATCAACAAGTATTTATTATTCTGAGCACTGAAGTTACAAAAGTGAACAAGGCAAGGAAATTCTCTGGCATCTCTGAACATCGCAACAATCACACAAATACACAGATATGTAGTGCATTATGTTAGATGCTGGTAAGTTTTCTGGAGAAAAATATAGTAGCCTAAGGGGGCAGGTAGTATATGGTTGTTACTTTACACGGGGTGGTCACCCTCACTGATGAATGTCACCTGAAGAGAGTGGAGACCCTGGCCAAACAGGTGTCTGAATAAGAAATATACTAGACAGACAGAAAGGCATGATGTGGAGGAGAAAACTTAATAGACTTCCAGATTATGTGGCTGGAGCAGAACATTCAAGGGGCAAAATGCTAGGAAATGAGGTTTAAAAAGTAGCCTGGTCATGTGAAGGCTTTAAGCCACTAAGTGTTATTTAGAATATGACAGAAACTATTGGAGAAGCATCTTTTGGGGTGAGTCATTTCTGTTGACGTTGTGTCACCCGTCATATATTGGCTTCTTGCCTCACTAAAGCTCTACTGGCTTTGTTGTCATGTTGTGTAGACTCCACTGCTCTCACCAAGTACAGAGTCATTAACAACATATTACAACAAATAAAATCCTCAGGGAATGAATGAATTGTTGGGGGTAGCCCAACATAGGAGACCTGGGTCAGTGTTAGTGTTTTTTTAATTAATTAATACTAATGATTAGAGGGGCGCCTGGATGGCTCAGTCGATTGAGCATCCAACTTGATTTTGGCTCAGGTCATGATCTCAGGGTTGTGGGATCAAGCCCAGCATGGGGCTCCACAATAAGCGTGGAGCCTACTTGGGATTTCTCTCTCTCTCTGCCTCTGCCCTTCCCCCCACTCACACTATCTCTCTAATATGATAGATAGATAGATAGATAGATAGATAGATAGATAGATGTAATGGTTAGAAGAAAGTCTCACGAACTGTATTGTTCATCGTGCCATTGCCCGGACCACTCCTTTCATCCTAATGTGCCTGCACTAGCTGTGTCCCTTTCTTCTGCCACTGGAAGCAAAGTAATCTATTTTATTCAGTGATCCCTTCGCCCTTTGGGTACTGAAAATATCCCTGAAGTTGGAGTCACAATGCTGGAACTGTAGTTCCAAAGCAGGAATTCCAGAATCAGACCTCTGTTGGTGACAAATCAATCAATCTTACTTTTTAACTTGTAAAATAGGGATAAAAATATCTACGCTTCAGAAGTTCTGTCAGAATTAGGATTATTTGTATAAAGTATTTATCATGACCCCTAGCACGTAGCAAAGGATAATATTATGATTTTTTAAATTCATAACATAAGCTAGAACATCTGATAAAATAACTTCACAATCATCAGGTATTTATGACGGTCTATCAAGAAACTTTCCTCAGATGGGTTTACATTCTGTTCATCTGTGCCCATGTCTATTCTTACACTAGTGTGTGTGTTCTTGGAAATTAAACTGCAAGCAAGTGGTTTTGATGCCCCATGCTCGGCCGCCTGTGTTTGAAAAGCTAGATGCTCAATAAAAATGTGTGTTGAGAGTGTGAGTCTTCCAGATTTCAGCAGAAAAATGCAGGTGGCCTTCCCCCATCCTTTCCTTACGCACAAAGTGGGACACAGTGAGCTGTTTCACCTCCTCTACCTCCCTCGGGTGTCTCCAGGCTGGACTTCCTAAGAAAGTCAGTCTTCTAGATGCTTCACCCTCTAGCAAGCCCATGTGTCATCCTGTGCAGTGCCTATTCCTCTTTCAAGAAATTCATTCAGAGTCTTTCATGGGAAAAAAAAAATTTTGAACTACTTCTAAGCAAGATCTCATTGATGGCAACTTGTGGGTCCCATCCAGATTTCATGGATTCCATTCACTTGACTATAATAAGGCCTTCGGTTAGTATTATTGGTTGCTTGGGTTCATCTCTTCTCAGTGAAGGCTAGCATTTTGTTTCTGTTCCTGGTAAATCATACAGTCAATGGCTCAAGTTATAGCTATGAGGGCAATGCACCTCTGGGAACAAAAGTAGCTGGTTGATGTGCTATGCCTTGTAACGAGTATTATTTAAGTGGTTTGCTGAACTCTGCTATTTTGCACTTTCATCCCTAAGTCGCCTTGTGCACATACCCACGCACGCAAACACACACACACACTATCACACCATCAAAAGCAAGAAGCTACAGTGTTTTCTGAATTTGAGATTTCAATGTTTTTTTTTTACTTTTAATTATTTGGGATTACTACATTGCTATTTATGAAACTCTGCAGTAAGTTACTAATATGCTGAAGAACATGTAAGAAAACAATGAATTCCCTACACATAGTACGGTATTGCATTTTATAAAGCACAATTTGCTGAGAAAATTTGAAATGAAAAGTCTTACGTAAGTAAGGAGTGCCACAGTGTGGCTACCGTAGCAAATTTCATACAAACTTTTGTCCAGAGATTTTTTTTTTTAAGTTAAGATAAAATTCAGTTACGGCTCTTAATGTTTCTCCTCTACACTGCAAATTTAAGTAAATTGTTAAAATCTGTTCGTTGCCTAAAGATTCCCCTAAAATAGACATATATAATAACTAACGTTATCATTAATATCTGGCCAAATGTCACACTACTGGTAAATGGCTGAGCAGTATTAAAATTTATTTTTATCTGACTTCAGGTCCCATGTTTTAACAATCTGTAATCTGAGCTGAGCCCTGTATAACCTAAAAGACATCCCCTCTCCCAATAATTAATGATCCTGGCTTCACAGGTCTATAGGATCAATTCTATTACACACATACATTTCCAAGAAATCACAGTAATACCTCACACAAGACTTAACAGCTTTGATGTACTTCACAGTGACCTTCTCACATAGAAGAGACAGATATTAACATTCATGCTCCAAACAAGGAAAATGAAACTCAAAATATTTAGGTGCTAACGTTTATACAGCACTTCAGGGACAGAAACGGGACTAAACCCCTCAGCTTCTGGATGATTATGAAAACATGTGGGGTTAGAGGTCAAGAGGTCAGGAGACCAGGGCTGCAGGCGAAAGGCTGTCACGCTATTAGCTGTATAACATCAATCAAATTACTTAAATCCATGAGTTTCTAGTTCCTTTTTTCTAAATAAATTATATTCACCTTGCCTGTCTTTGCAGACTGTTGTCTCAGTCAAACGAAATACAGTACATAAAAGCGCTTTCTACAGACGGTGAAATACTATAAACGTTAGTTGGTTTGTTTCTGAGTTTTCTTGTTACCGTTGCATCAAAAAGTCTAACTTTATAATTTAACTTAAGCTAAAATGTCTACTTAAATTATTCATTCAAACTTAGGGTTTGGGGGCACTGGCTGGCTCAGTCAGTTAAGCGTCCAACTTCAGCTCAGGTCATGGTCTCATGGTTTGTGGGTTTGAGCCCCGCGTCGGGCTCTGTGCTGACAGCTCAGAACCTGGAGCCTGCTTCAGATTCTGTGTCTCCTTCTCTTTCTGCCCCTCTCCTGCTCACACTCAGTCTCTCACTCTCAAAAACAAACACTAAAAAAAAAAATTGGGATTTTTAGGTCTGAAAATACCTAATCATCAAATCCTTACTGATATCCTCTCCCTTAGGGCCCTAGGGAAGACTCTCCACTACATTCTCTGTATTATAAACAGTAAAACAGAATCCGTAGTTATAAAAGCTTTAAATATAATTTTATAGTCATTCTGATATTAGATAAACCTCCAAAAAATCCAAGTGCAATACACAAATGCGATCAGGGGCGCCTGGGTGGCTCCATCGGTTGAGCGCCCGACTTCGGCTCAGGTCATGATCTCACAGTCCGTGAGTTCAAGCCCCGCATCGGGCTCTGTGCTGACAGCTCAGAGCCTGGAGCCTGCTTCCGATTCTGTGTCTCCCTCTCTCTCTGACCCTCCCCCGTTCATCCTCTATCTCTGTCTCAAAAATAAATAAACGTTAAAAAAAATTATAAAAAAAAATGCGATCAACATAGCTCTCTTCTTGCAGGACCTAACATAATAGTTTGGATTAGTTTCCTTTTTTGAGTGGCTAAAAGAAGCCTGTATCCTCGGGAAGGGGTAACAACATTAATTTCCTAAAAGGTTCCTAGTAGTATTGCAAGGGGTATATTTTCTATACATTGTACAGACCCCCTTAAAATTCTTTAACAACCAGTATTTGGTTTTATTCATAACATTAGTTATTTATTATAAAATAGGTTCAACAAAGTCCACAATAAGATATATATTTTTGTATTACATCATGGCCATAAAATTAATACAGTGACTTTAAAGAGGTTTTCCACGTTCACAAAAAAAATGTAAGAAACTCTGGGAGTTGCAAACTCTGTCACTAAATTCTGCTTCAGCTCTCCAATCCGTATGTAGAAGCATGGCTAGTATTGGAAATGTATGGAGGAGAAGGTAAGAAGACCATTTGATTTGCTGGATTTTTGGCCAAATAATGTCTCGTACGATGGATAGCAAAGTTTACACACGGCTAGGTAAGGTCGGCATTCGTTCAGCAAACAATCATTGGATTCCAGCACATAACAGGTACCTCAGCCAGACTCACACCCTAGTTCCAGTGCTCAGAAGTTCACAGTGAGGGGCACGTGGGAGGCTCAGTTCGTTGAGCAACCAACTCTTGATTTCGGCTCAGTTCATGATCTCCCGGTTCTTGAGTTCAAACCCTGCAATGGTCTCCATGCTGACAACAAGGAGTCCGCTTGGGATTCTCTCTCTCCCTCTCTCTCTGACCCTCCCCCACTCCCTCTCTCTTAAAATAATAAACATTAAAAACATTTAAAAAAAAAAGTTCATGGTGAAAGGAGAGACAGATAAATAGATCAATAAATAAACCACTGGACAAGGGGAGGGTGTTACACTGGAAATACAGGGAAGTATTTCTGTAGGAAGGAAGTATTCCGTCCTCAGGATGAAGGGAAGAGTGAAGTATGACAGCAGGTAACACCTGAAAAAGTTAGGATTTTGAAGACATTCCAGGCCCAGGACAACATGTACAAAGGCATGGTTGAGAAAATATTAGAAATTAAAAGGTGACTCTAGTGTGGTAGGTAGACCATTCACTTCTAGGTTTTCCTTATATCTTTCTCATGACTCCAGTTTATTCCTGTCTATATTTAAATTGTTTTGTGCCACATGAAAAGATGTTCAGCGTCGCTCCTTATCAGGGAAATACAAATCAAAACCACACTCAGGTATCACCTCACACCAGTCAGAGTGGCCAAAATGAACAAATCAGGAGACTATAGATGCTGGCGAGGATGTGGAGAAACGGGAACCCTCTTGCACTGTTGGTGGGAATGCAAATTGGTGCAGCCGCTCTGGAAAGCAGTGTGGAGGTTCCTCAGAAAATTAAAAATAGACCTACCCTATGACCCAGCAATAGCACTGCTAGGAATTTATCCAAGGGATACAGGAGTACTGATGCATAGGGCCACTTGTACCCCAATGTTCATAGCAGCACTCTCAACAATAGCCAAATTGTGGAAAGAGCCTAAATGTCCATCAACTGATGAATGGATAAAGAAATTGTGGTTTATATACACAATGGAGTACTACGTGGCAATGAGAAAGAATGAAAAATGGCCTTTTGTAGCAATGTGGATGGAACTGGAGAGTGTGATGCTAAGTGAAATAAGCCATACAGAGAAAGACAGATACCATATGGTTTCACTCTTATGTGCATCCTGAGAAACTTAACAGGAACCCATGGGGGAGGGGAAGGAAAAAAAAAAAAGAGGTTAGAGTGCGAGAGAGCCAAAGCATAAGAGACTCTTAAAAACTGAGAACAAACTGAGGGTTGATGGGGGGTGGGAGGGAGGAGAGGGTGGGTGATGGGTATTGAGGAGGGCACCTTTTGGGATGAGCACTGGGTGTTGTATGGAAACCAATTCGTCAATAAATTTCATATAAAAAAAATGAAAAAATAATAATAATAAAAAAAATAAATTGTTTTGTGCCAGAAAACAAAAGAATGCCTAAATCGCTTTTTCAAAAATATGTGTTACATTACTATAATACAATTACATATTACACATGTGTTCCTAAGTGCAAAACATGTCCTGAAGCTATCTCATTAGAAAAATAGAACTATATTTGGGGCACCTGGGTGGCTCCGTTGGTTAGCACCGACTTGGCTCAGGTCATGATCTTGCATTTCGTGAGTTCAAGCCCCATATCTGGCTCTGTGCTGACATCTCAGAGCCTGGAACCTGCTTCAGATTCTGCGTCTCCCTCTCTCTATGCTCCTTTCCCACTTGTGCTCTGTCTCTCTCTGTCTCTCAAAAATAAAGAAACATTTTTAAAAAAATTTTTGAAGAAAGTAAAATAGAACTATATTTGCATTAAAAGATCCCCTGGGGGGCACCTGGGAGGCCCAGTTAGTTAAGCATCTGACTTTGGCTCAGGTCATATCATGGTTCACAAGTTCAAGCCCCGAGTCGGGCTCTGTGCTGACAGCCCGGAGCCTGCTTCAGATTCTGTGTCTCCCTCTCTGTCCTGCCTCACTCACGCTCTGTCTCTCAAAAATAAATAAACATTAAAAAAAAAATTTTTTTTATTAAATTTAAAAAACCCACTGAGAAGTGTTGAACAATTTTTGAGAGAATGCTTCCATCTAGTGGTCAAATTGAGAAATTCATTAACATATGAATACATATTCATCAGTATAGTATATAATATTGGGGAAATTACAGCACCTGCCACTGATACACCTATTGGGTGGGTGAAGGAAACGTTATATTATATCAAATTAAATAAAATAATTTGATTCCTCTATAAAAATTTCAGACATGAAGAACAACACCATCAACATGCCTCATCTTTAACCTAGCCTAGCTTGATGCAGAGTGGTTATGCTTAGGGGAATACTGGCAATAACGGCCACAGTAACAACAGATTTTCTTGAGTACCAAGAACAACAAGAAAGAATTAAATATTTATAGGACATTGGGGTGCCCGGGTGGCTCAGTCGGTTACACATCTGACTTCAACCTGGAGTTATGATCTCAAGTTTTGTGAGTTCAAGCCCCACATCAGCTCTCTGCTGTCAGTGCAGAGACTGCGTTGGATCCTCTGTCTCCCCGCGCTCTCTCTCTCAAAAGTAAATAAACATTTAAATAAAGAATGTAAGCTAAGTAGATAATTATTTTAAAAATCTCAGACAACATTATCTTTATTTTTCAGGCAAAAATCTGCTATGTATCTTTAACCCCATCGAGACCCACGAAGCGGGTCAGTGCCGTGTACTGCCTGCTGGCCATAGTGCTGCCTACTGCTCACTATTGGTTACCATACTTATCGCTGCTATGGATACTCTTCGGCCAGCAATAGCACTGCACCACTGTTCCAAAGTGCAACGCCACCTTCTGGTCCAGATAATAAGTGCACTGTCTGTGACATCCTCTACTTCCTTCACAGATCACCATCCTGGTCATCTTACCGCAAAACGAGGACTCACCAGCATCACCCACATCCCAGGCATCACCAAGCCCCACCTCTCCATACCACCCTTCATTATCAGCACCATCTACTCACAGGAAACCTTCAGCCAAATACTTTGGGAAGCTGATGAAGCGGTAGAAACTTCCATTTCAATCTCCACAAGAATCAACAAGGATCATGAACAACACTCCCTTCTAGAGACTGACTTGGAGGATGAAGATTGGCCTGAACTGCTAACTGGATTTTGGTATTACAACCCATCACATACACCAAGACTAGGTACTGACTTTTGTACTTTTCCTTTATCTTACTGAATTGAGCGCAGCATTGGACACATGGCAGGGTCTCTGTGAAAATAACCCCAGTTTAATTCCTGATTCACTTTGTGTGCTAGCATTTTCTGACAAAAGGGTATCTGATGAATATGCAAAATGGGCAATTATTTCTTTAAATAGAAATCAGCAAAAAAAAAAAAACCTGTTCATTACTATACTCCCAACTTACTGTTTAATCCATATTCACCTATAAGAAAAATAACAGATCCACAGACACTATGTCCAGACTTTAAAAACAGGGACACATAGGGGCGCCTGGGTGGCGTAGTCAGTTACGCGTCCGACTTCAGCCAGGTCACGATCTCGCAGTCCGTGAGTTCGAGCCCCGCGTCAGGCTCTGGGCTGATGGCTCGGAGCCTGGAGCCTGTTTCCGATTCTGTGTCTCCCTCTCTCTCTGCCCCTCCCCCGTTCATGCTCTGTCTCTCTCTGTCCCAAAAATAAATAAACGTTGGAAAAAAAATTTTTTTTAATAAAAACAGGGACACCTTGTCATGTGTATAGAAGACACACAGGGAACTTAGCATAGTACATATTACTTATCATGGTATATACATCAGGCTTCTATCTCACACCACAGATTTCTACCCCAAGAATAATGGCAACTATGTTAATAACCTCTCCCAGTCATTGTAACACACAATAGTAGCCTATGTCTTGAAATTTGACATACAGGACTTTCAAGCCAGATACAGATCCCCAAATTCTGCTCAATTTACAACCTATGCCAAAAACAGATTCACTAAAAGTAAGGAAATCCTTACAGTTCCTCGTTGGACTGGTAAGAGGTTTCCTTGGTAGAACAATGGCAGTCACTTTTTCTCAATTCTAAATCAATCGAATCACATTAAATTTTAGAAGTTTTGAAACAAAACAATCTTAATTTAACACACAAGCAATGGCAACTCTAGCATTATTGTATACACAGATGGATAAAATTAGTAATTTATTACTAAACATATTTCACACGGAAGTAAATAGAGCAATGGAAATTTGACAAAAGTAAGTTGGATAAAACACTAAACATAATGACATCTAAAAATGCCATAGGAGACGTTCCTGAAGGCACCTGGGTGGCTCAGGTGGTTAAGCTGACAACCTCGGCTCAGGTCATGATCTCACGGTTTGTGAGTTCGAGCCCTGCGCCGGGCTCCTTGCTGACAGCTCAGAGCCTGGAACCTGCTTTGGATTCTGTGTCTTCCTCTGCCCCTCCCTCGCTCATACTCTGTCTCCCTCTCTCAAAAATAAAGATTAAAAATTTTTGTAAAAATAGAGACGTTTCTCCAACTGCACACTGTCAATCGTTGCAGTTAAGACTGGTTGATATATGGAATTATCTCAGAACAGCTACCATCTCAGGGCAATACTGGTCATCTGAGATAACAGACGACCCAAGCAGAAGTAAGAGTAGATGCCACATTAGCAGACCCTAATGGCTGTGATTCCTGCAGCAACTGTGAAACTAGAATACTGGCACTTAAAGAAGGAAACAGGACATTAGGTGCCGCACTTTTGCGGTTCCCAATGTCAAAAGAGAGGGTGGAGCCTACAGGCCACAGAAAGCCCCCTTCTGACAGATGGAAAACACGTTCCTAAGGACATGTTGTTGGAATGGAACCAATCTTTATTACCGCTAGACCTCTGGATATACCTATAGTACACATACCTATGATGATAGCCTTGATGCCTCCTCAACCAGTTATGTATAATATGGAAAACTGGACCAGGATAGCATGCTCTAAGGCAAACCTCACCCTAACTTACCAGAGTTGAGAGAAAAATACAGTAAAAATACAATAGGATGGAATGTGTAAAACCACAACAGGGAATTAATCCGACAATACGAGGAAAAAGATGCTATTCAAGGTCAATAGAAAAAAAGATTAAACAGAGACATAGTTCACATTGAAAATATTCAAATTAATCTAATAAATGTAAATCGTACATTAGAAAACTTAAAACACATAAAGGCACATTTGGAAGACGAGGCTACTGAAGTGAAAATAACTTTGCAAGAATTGAAAAGAGAACAAAAACTTGCATCCCTAAAATTTTGACAGCCTCGAATTCTGATGTTACAGTACGAGGTTATGCAGGCTCACAGCCCGGGGAGCTTTATAAAACCTATCTTTTTGGAAACCTAATTGTCAAAGAAGTTAAACTAGGTGGTTCAAGAAGCTTAACTTTTGGTCATCTGGCAACTGGCCATGGTACCATATTAAAGAGTTCTTGGTCATCCTCATATTAGGACTATGGTTACTTGAACTGGTCATTAAACTATGGTGTAAAAGAATGGATGTCCAAGGAAAAATACAAAATATGATTGTGATTAACATTACAAGTGATATTGGGGCGCCTGGGTGGCTCAGTCAGTTAAGCCTCTAACTTCAGCTCAGGTCATGATCTCATGGCTGACATCACAGTTCGAGCCTGACATTAGGCTCTGTGCTGACAGCTCATTAAACATTTAAACATTCAAACATTAAAAGAAAAACATTTTTAATTTAAAAAAAAAAAGATTTCAGGGGCACCTGGGTGGCTCAGTTGGTTGAGCGTCCGACTTCAGCTCAGGTCATGATCTCACAGTTTGTGGGTTCGAGCCCCAGGTCGGGCTCTGTGATGACAGCTCAGAGCCTGGAGCCTGCTTCTGATTCTGTGTCTCCCTCTCTCAATCTGCCCCTCCCCTGCTCACGCTGTCTGTCTCTCAAAAACAAATAAATGTAAAAAAAATTTTTTTTAAATAAAAAAAGATTACAAGTGATACACAATCATGGGTGGATAGATATTTTTGTGAACTTAAAGAAATTTTTTTAACTTTTTTAATACTCATTTATTTTTAAGAGAGACAGAGACAGCGTGATCAGGGGAGGGGCAGAGAGAGGGGGAGACACAGAAGCTAAAGCAGCCTCCAGGCTCTGAGCTATCAGCACAGAACAACGCGGGGTATGAACTCACGAACCGTGAATCATGACCTGAACTGAGGTCGGACGCTTGACCGACTGAGCCCCCCAGGCGCCCCATTTTTTGTGAGCTTAGATTTGTGCAGAACATCAGACCCTTAGTATGAACTAGTGTGTGAGTGGCTGGAATCACAGGGTGGATTGTTGTGTATTTGGTATGATTTCAAATCCACTCGTTTATGACAAAGACTTAAAAAAGTTTATTCTAGGAATAAAACTGTTTCAATACCAGAATAAAGTAAGTTGTGTCAGGGTGTCACCATCTGCTCAACCTGTCACTCAGCTGCTGAGGGACCTCAGTTAGGGCTTATCAGTAAGAACATACCAAGAAGCAACTACAGGGGCTCCTGACTGGCTCAGTCCAACTAACAGACCATTCTTGATCTTAGGGCTATGAGTTTGAGCCCCACCTTGAGTGTAGAAATTACTTACAAATAAAATCCTAAAAAAAAAAAAAAAAAAAGCAACTATGGCAAGGGACATTTGGACTATAAACACTGAGCATTTGTAAGGACTGACAGTGTTCCTTCTGGGCAAAGCTACAACTTGCTGATCTGAAAGAGCCCTTGAAGACCGTGGGGCTATCCCGTCCTGGGAGTAAAGCCAACTTTTTCACTGGTGACCATGTTTCCCAACAATGTGCTCTAGCAACACAGGACTTTTATTTTTGCACTGGCACCTGGACTTCAGCTCCCAGTCAGCTGGGCCACCTCTCCCAAGTACCAACTCCTATGAAGGTACAACTTCAACTATATTTGGACTTTAGTCCTTTCATCTCCCCTTGCCCAGAACAATACTATGATTAATCTAACACTGGTTTGGAATATGTTACTCCTTTATTGGCTAATTAGAAGACATTATCCTGTATGCAACTTGCATGTGAAATTCACAGACTGAACCAGTGTTACAATACGTTGTTGCAAAGCCAAAATCTCTGCCTTTACTTGCCTCCCTAAACAAAATAGCCATCAGAAATGATCAGCACTTTTGTGTAAATTAAGCCTTGGAATTAGGCAGATACTAGCTACGCCCAATAGCAGGCTCCTATGTCCTGGCCTTACCCAAACCACCCTGTTCCAGGTCCCTGGCTACCCTGACCTGCACCACCTGGCATTAACAGTCCGCACCCTGTCAGGCACCCTTGGCCAGTACTGACTTTCCAGGCCTGTGGAGCTAAGTAAAGCTCATCCCCAACCACCTGTATTGCCTGGAGGGTTGGAGGAACCCCACCAACCCCATGATGGCTGAGAAGGCCACTGAAATGGGTGACAGTCAGTCCCCATGAGTACTTACCGTTTGCTGGTGTCCCGGGCTTCTGCAGCAATCAAGGTTCCCAAGCGTCTCTTCTTGGAAGATCTATCAGCCAGCTCGTGAAATCCAGCCCTAGCGAATAGGGAAAGGGTTAACATTAGAGAGGGAGAGAGATAAGGGACCTTCAGGGAGGCAGACTGCAGCTGCAAGTGGGAGGCTGACCAAGCTACAATGGCATTGGAGTTGGGGGTAAAAAAGAGGATGAGACGAACCTGCTTCCGACCTACCTGAGCTGGGTGCCGTGCATGAAATCTCACAAACCTTCTTCTGATAAGGTCCCAATAAAAAGTCAGGGACAAAAATCCTTGGCAGGAACCCAGTTGGGACCCCGTCTCATTCTTGAGAGCTTTATACTTTCTCTCAAGAAACTCTATCGCTTTCTTCACTCTCTGTGGTCCCCGAGATTTTCGACTCCATGAGACAAGGACCAATGTCTCTCCCACCCTCCTGTAACACGAGCAAGGCACCACAGCCTCCTCCAGCTCTGCCTGCGAGGGGAGACGGTCTACGCGCAGGTTAGGGGTTCGAATTAGGCAGACCCCAGGGACCTCCAACACCCTCACCCTGTGATCTGGCCTCACGAGCATGACCCTGTTCCAGGTCCCCGGCTACGCTGACCCCGGTCTCTCGAGCATGCGCAGTTACACCTCCGCAGCTGGCTTTTGGCTGCGCGGGTCCTGCAGGCCCGTGGAGCTCAGGCTGTTCCCAGCCACCTGCTTAGCCTCCAGGGTGGGGGCAGCCCATCACCTGAAAATCTTTTTGAGGTGGTAATCAGCCCCCACTCACCCAGGCTGCCTGCCTGATAGGGGTCTGGGCTTCTCCGGCCATCAAGGTTCCCACGTGTCCATCAGCCAAGGCTACCCCAGCCAATCCCCAGCCCTGCCCGGGCATGGTAGTCCAGATTCTTCTAACATTACTTTCCACAAAAGTATGTGCAGTAGTGTAGGTTAGAATTGGAATTAGATTGGAGTTAGTTTGATGCCATGGACACCAAGAGTCCACTCTCGAGACCTGGATTCTCGCGACTTCGCCCATTTCCAGGTCTCTGGCGTCCCTGAAGGGTGCGGCCCGCGCATGTGCATTAAGCACCCGTCAGCTGCCCTTGAGCTACCTGGATCGTCCATGCCTGTGGAGCTCACGCAGGTCCCCTACTGCACAGCCTCCGGGGCGGAGGGAGCCCAACCGCAAAAATCATTCTGAGGCGGCAGCTTTTACCAGAAACACAGTCCAAATTTAGACTGGCTGCCTGACGGGGTCTCAGGTTACCAGTTTGAGGCGTCTTTAGGGGAAGGGCACTCCAGCCAGTCTGCCTGGCCCAATCCTGGCAAGGCAATCCAGAATCCCCCAGTTTTACCTTCAGGGGGAATATGCATGTCGGAGTAGGTTAGGGCTTGGAATTAGGCACATGCTATGGACCTCCAAGAGCCCACCCCGTGACCCAGGCTTTCCCAACATTTGCCCTGTTTCAGGTCCCTGCCTAATCGGACCTGTAGGGCACACACATTTGCAGTTTCCCTCATCAGCTAGCCTTGGGCCATAGGGGGCGCTCCAGGCCTACAAAGCTCCAGCTGACTCCAACCAACCTGAGTAACCTCAGGCTGGAGGGAGCCCTCTCCAGGAAACCTTTCTCAGACAGCAGCTTTAAACTGTCAATAGTCAGTCCCCATTTACAGCAGCTGCCTGATGGGATCCCAGGCTTCTCCAGCAACCGGGGCTGCAAGGTATCTGTTACTGGAGGACTCCCCAGCCAGCTCACCTTGCTCCCTCGGACAAACCAGTGCAGCGTCCTCCAGCTCTGTTTTCAGGAGGAAGATACACATTTGTGTAGGTTAAGGCTTACAGTTTGGCAGTTGCCATGGAACCCCAATAGGGTGTTTCTGTGGCCTGGCAATCCGACACTTGCCTTTCCAAATCCCTCGCTGACCCGCACGGCCTACACATGTGCATATACACCCTTAGACTGACATTTGGTAGACCTGTCCCTCCAAGCTTGTGAAACTCCGAGCAGACCCCAACTACCTGCACAGCCTCCGGCATGGAGGGAGCCCACCTTCCAAAATTTGCTGAGGCAGCAACTGCAAATGTATGACAGCCAGTCCTCATGTGGACTTGCTGTCTGCAGGTGTCCCAAGCGGCTCCCGGAACCAGGACTTCTGGTGTCTTCTAACAGAGGATACCCTGTCCTGCCCACCTGGCCTCTGCCTGTAAAGGCAGTTAAAACACCTACAGCACTTCTGTAGGAAGAATATCCCTAACAGGTCAGCAGACCTTGGGATTAGGCTGACACTTGGTACCCCCAAGAGCTCCCTCCTGTGACCCAGCCTTTCCTGATACTCAACCTTGTGAAAGAAGATTCCAAAGCTAAGTAAGCATTGCTAAGAGAGTCATTCAAAATAGGATCTGGAGGATACTGAGGAAGAAAGGCTTAGGCACATCTCCTGTTTCAATTCTCAGAACACAGTGCACTTTTGACTTTTGTCAGTTGCCACTCCACTACCTTCTGGATCACATCCTCCTACTTTGGAGGGAAAGAGAGACAATGTAACACCTGTTAGCTAAACGGCCAATTGTGTATTAGATAGTTTAAGTCGGCCCACACCAATCATTCTTTCAAAACAACCTTGTGGATTTGTCTTGCTCGCCCTTCTTGCAATTCAGAGCAAGTTTTCCATAAGGGTCAACTCAGTGCCTCCCAGACTGCAATCCATAAAACCACAAATAAACGTTTTGGCTGTTTTACATCCTCTTCCTGAACACCCTGTTCTAGGAACCTGGATACCCATGTCTCTGCTCGTGCATGTGCAGTGCGCATCCCTGCAGCAGCCCTTGGCTGCCGGGGACCTCCAGGCTTTTGAAGCTAAGGCCCACCCCCACCAACCTACATTGCCTTAAGGGTGGAAGGAGCCCAACCTTGAGAATCAAAATTCACTCTGAGGAAGCAGCTGGATGGGCAGCAGTCTGTATCCATATGGAGTTGCTGTCTGGGGATCCCAGGCTTCTGGGGTAACTGGAGGCTCCCAGGTGTCTCTCTTATTGGAGGATAGACCAGCCAGCCCACCTGGCCCAGTCCTGCAAGGCATTCAGATTACTCTGGCTTTGTCTTCAGTAGTAATATGTGCACCGCTATAGGCTAGGGCTTGGAATTGGGCAGACGCCAAGTACTTCTATAAAAATGAGTAAAGGAAACCTCGTTAAAAACAGTCAGGGGGCACCTGGGTGGCTCAGTCCATTAAGTGTCCAACTTCAGCTCAGGTCATGATCTCACGGTTCAGAATTTGAGCCCTGCATCCAGCTCTCTGCTGTCAGCATGGAACCTGCTTGGGATCCTCTTGTCTCCCTCTCTCTCCTTCTCTCTCTCTGCCTCTCTCCCTGCTCATGCTCTCTCTCTCAAAAATAAAATAAACATTAAGAAAAAAAAAAAAACAGAATCAGAAACCCTGAAGAGGGAGCTGCCATGTTCTTACAGGCAAAGGGAAGATAATTCACAAATAAATGTATCTCCTACTTTGAAGAAAAGATCTCCCCCTGCCCCAGCAACAAGGCACTGCCCACCATTTGCAGTCAATGGGACATCACCGCCTCGAACCCTTCTCCAATGAACTGTTTGTTATTCAAAACGGCTTGCACAGTTTCCTCCTAAAACCTAACAAAAGCTGACCTTCCAGTTGTCTCTTCATACTTGCCTATGGTTTGCCATAGTTTGCTTGTCCCGAATTGCGATCCCTCTGCTATTCTCAAATGAACTCAGCTTGCTAGGAAAATAACTGGCCGTTTTATATTTAAGGTTGACATTAAATGGTGTCCTAGAAATGAGATCCAGAGAAAACCCCCAACACCTCTGAGGCTGGTGAACAACAGGCACCCACAGAGACAGATACCCACGGAGCCTGTTTGGCTCACTGCTTTCTTGCTGACCCTGGACTTTGAGGGAAAGTCTCTCATGGGCTTCTAGCTCAGCTCCTTTTGTTTTTTGGGCTCTCAGGCTTTATTTGAGATCCATTTTTTATGAATTCATCACCCTTCCTGGTGAGGACTCTTTTGTTGCTGTTTGTTGAAGCTTACTAGTATTTACCTATCCTGTTCAAAAAGGGGGCAAATGCATAATTTTTTGCAGTGTTTTAGCACAGCTGTTGGGAAATGGGGCCCCTCATAATTAAAATATTTTGAGGACTCCAAAGGCAAAGTAGGTTCCACCTGTTCCCTGGACCAGGCTCTTGTGCTTTTTTGGAAAAGTGGGTGAACTTTTGGATATTTAGAAATTATAATCACTATTCTGGGGAAGGCTTGTTTTAGGTAAGTCCATTTTAAGGGGCAACCTTAAACGAGTATTCCCAGCCTCTCAGAGACAAGGGAATGCATTATTTGATTGATATGTAGAATCTTCTAAAAGACAAAATTGATGAGGAAAACAAAGGCAAGAGAAATGTAGCTAAAATCTCCTTACCGCTTGCAGCCCCCTGATAAGCCATTTCGTCTATAGTGACCTTCTGCCTCTCAGCTATGACCTATGGCATATGTTTCTCATGCCAATTAGACCCTGTGGCACCGAGCATGTCCCCAGGCTTATGTGTGGTGACCACAGCTGCTGATGAAGGGTAGAAGGACAAAAGTGTTCACCTTTAGCCCAGAAGGTTGACCTACAGCCTGCATAGTTGCAATAAGGATCAAGCAGGCACTGGCTGCTACATTTTTACGGGATCTCCTCACTGCCTGTACATCTCACCCATAGTTAATGTTGAGCTAAATGATAAGCAGCAGAGAAATCTTGTGAAAGTAGTTTATGAGTAGAAATATGAAGAAGACATTTATGATCTAATACCCCCAGCATGTCCCGTCCCCCTTGAACACTAAGCATATAACCACCAGCTTTATACAGGAAAAGTGCAGCTCTTTCTGCCCACAGGTCCTGACCCCATTCTATAATAAATGCACGTTTATGCACAAAAAACATCTCAAGAATTCTTTCTTGACCGTCAGCTCCTGGCCTCACATCAGCTGCCACCTTGATTAACAAAGCCAGTATTCTTACACTAAGCAACCTCATTCACATGGGAGTTCCCCATGCTGTCTCTGATGGTTTCTAGGTCATAAGACACAGCACCCCTCTGAAAGGAACAATCCAAATGACAGCCCTGCCTTAGTTTAAAGCTAGGTTCTCTTTTCTGCTTATTATGGATCTTTGATAAGAAATACAATTGCTGAGAAGTCTGTTTTGCTTGCTGTTTGCTACGAGCATTGTGAGACCTTTCCTGAATGTAACCCGCTGTGTAGTAGAATGGGTTGTGAAACTTCCTAAATGTAGTCTGATATGTAATGGAATGAGTGATCGTACATAAACTAACCGACATTTCTCGCTTCTGTAAACCTGCTTGCTTAGCACATTCCTCACCTACCCCCTTCCCCCTTCCCCCTTTTTCCTCCCGCCACAAGTAATGAACAAAGCCTTCCCGCCAAAGGACAGACAAAGGACGCCCAATCAGAAAACAACAAATGTCCTTACTTTAAAATCAACTAATCAGGCCCCTCATAATTTGAAACCTCCCCTGTGCTATTTGTCTCTGTTTATAAAAACGCTGTACCAACCCTGATCGGGACCTCTTAGCGTCACCGGCAACGAGTGCGCAGAGGTCCAGGTTCGAACCTGCAATAAATGACCCTTGCCGCTTGGCTTTGACTTACGACTCTGGTGGACTTTTGTGGGAGGTTTCGGAACTTCAGGCATTACACCCTCTACACAGTATTAAAAGGAAAACCACAATCCCAAAATGGCATCTCTTAGGCCAAGTCCCCAAACCAGAGGACTCGCATAATCTAACTGCAGTTTCAATCTCCCCCAGAAATGTAGTCTTAACAGGTCAGGAACTTTTCCATTACCATCAGTGAGTCTGCCACATAAGCCCTCCCTGTCCCCTAGAGGAAGATGAAGTACTCTGCTGGAAACCCCTTGCTCCTCTCCCTAAGGGAAAGCAACCTTGCCTAGAACATTTCTTTTCTTTTAATAACTTTCTTGTCCCACCCTTCTTCTATAAAAACCTCCCGTTTTGTACAACTCCTCAGAGCTCCCTTCTGCTTGCTAGATGGGATGCTGATCAATTCATAAATCACATAATTAAGACAATTAGATCTTCAAATTCACTCCGTTGAATTTTGTCCTTTTAACAGGACAATGCTATTTCCAAAGCGAACTTCTGATAGCATGTGGGGATAACAGGAGACACAGGAGTGGTACCCCAAGAACCCTTGTGAGGTCCCTGTCTTTCTCACCATTTCTGAGGGCTGTTGGTAAGCCCCTCTCAATTTCAGCTCTGGTTTTTTGCATTCAAGCTACAAATCTAATTGGCTTTCCAGTCCGAAGTTAATGGGTCAGTCAAGATTGACAGGAGGCTGTAACAGATCATCAGTCCTTAGCCCTTGGTTCAGTCTACCATCTCACCTTTCCCCTGCAATTCTTTCCCATCTAACCTCCCCCTGAAGGGAGTCTGCTGGTTTAATCCACACTGGGGATTGCTGGCGGGGCACAAGGCCTCCTTTTGGCCAGTCCATAGTCGATGAGGTTTTTGCGGTGATAGTGGGATTCATGGGGTCCGGAGCCGATGGCCAAAAAAGAATTCTTGAAGACGTCTTTGGTGCAAAAAGGTGGTTTTATTGGAACATGGAGACAGGACCCATGGGCAGGAAGAGCTGCTCCGGGACCATGAGGAGATACTGGTTTTATACTATGGAGTTGAGGGACAGGGGAAAGTCTAGGGGAAGTTTCCAGTGAGATTTTCATACTAAAGACTTACAGGATATTGGAGAACTAGCTATTGTCAAGCTAGGGTTGTTTTTCCCCCTAGCAAAGCATTAGCATTAGACAGTAGGGAGTTCCTGGAGAAATATTTTACTCTGCTGGCCTCAAGTATTCATCAATGGGCTGCAAATTGTAAGGAAATTTAGTTCTATCTGCCATTTCCTTCTGCCTTTGTTTCCCACATCACTATCGAGGGGTGATGGAGACTTAGGTCCTTCATGACAGTGATCTCTATCAGTTAAGCACTGGTTTAAGTGCCAGAGGAATATCACACACATCCCACCTGGGGGTGGGGTGGGGGGATGTTTGCAGCAGCCAGTCAGCTTGCCTTATGCTCCCTCATCAATAGTGACAGATTTTTTTTAATTTTTTTTAATGTTTATTCATTTTTGACAGAGAGAGAGAGAGAGAGCATTAGTGGGGGAGGAGCAAAGAGAGAGAGGGAGACACAGATTCCAAAGCGGGCCCCAGGCTCCAAGCTGTCAGCACAGAGTCCGACGTGGGGCTTGAATCCACAAACGGTGAGATCATGACCTGAGCCAAAGTCAGATGTTTAACCGACTGAGCCACCCAGGCTCCCCAGTAGTGACAGATTTTGATTATTGCTAGTATGTTGAGGTGCACTTGCTTGTGCTGTTTTGTGTAAATAAAACTCAGCTATTGCTAGCTGGGATCTCAGAGGCCAAAAAGTTGCAAGAGTTGGTGGGCACATGTTGGGCATTCAGGACCTGTTAGAGAGCTTGCCACCTCAAGTAAACTCCCATGTTAGATTAGTCTGTCACAGAATGGATTAAACTGACAGCAGGTCACTCACCAAACTCAAGAAAATTCCATACGATGAGGCGCACCGTAAGACACGCACAATCACCAGCCCCACAGCAGCTCTCTTGTAGGTATTATTTTGGCTCTGAGAATCCCAAAGACCTAGCTAAAAGAAATGGGACTGTTCAGATCCAGAACTGAGCAAACTACCTTCTGGTGTTATGGAAACCGGTCTGGGTCACCTGGCAGAATAACCAAGCAGCACTCGGAGATCTTGGAAGGCGGGAGGTTTGTTTTACACCGGTGGGCTCACAGGAGACCATTCTCCAGAGATCTGAGCCCCAAGCATCAGCAGAGGGGCCAATTTATAGTCTCTGTTACTTCCGCATTCCTCATTAGTAGTAATGTGGTGCCAACAAGCAAGGTGGGAAGAAGAACCAGGAAGGGGAGTCTTCAGGTAGGGACTGAAATTCCCCTATCAGTCCTGTCGGCCATCTTGTAACAGATGTTTCCCTATCACTGGCACACCTGCTTATTTTATGTCTAAAAACTACCATCCCAGAAGTTGCAGATAACTAGCAAAACAGAAAACATTTACTGAAAACAACGTGGAATTACAATGGCCATTATGGGGAATGTTTCCATTAGATAAGATCATCCATTTAAAAAGTGCACTCAAAAGCAAGGATTCCCAAGGTAAGCAGAATGGGATAACTGCTTTAACTGGCAAGCAGAGGCTCCGAAAAGGTTTCAAAATTCCAAAATAGTTTCATTAAAAGATTTATTGCAGGGGCACCCGGGTACCTCAGTCGGTTGAGCATCTGATTCTTGATTTCCGCTCAGGTCATGATCCCGGGGTCATGGGATGGAGCCCTGCTTAAGATTTTCTGTCTCCCCCACTCAAGCTCTCTCTCTCTCTCTCTCTCAAAATTAAAAAAAAAAAAAAAAAAAAAAAAAAAAAAAAACCACGGGAAAAAAAAAGGTTCATTGCAAAAAGCATTTGAAAACATGTACCTAAACAGGCCACAAGACTGACATAACTCCTACCACTTCCCTCTGTCTTTGGAATACTCCTCCTAGTGATCCTGTCTGAATTGCTTTTCTACTCTGAAAATACTGTTAAAGTTA
Source organism: Felis catus (assembly GCF_018350175.1). Classification (NCBI taxonomy): domain Eukaryota; kingdom Metazoa; phylum Chordata; class Mammalia; order Carnivora; family Felidae; genus Felis; species Felis catus. Next base: position 28,093,059 of record NC_058384.1, on the reverse strand, counting down.
CCTTTTAAAATAAGATCACATGAGGAAAACAAAAAGACAAAAGAGAAAATTAACCAATTAACTAATTAATTAATTAATTAAAATTTAAAAAGACCGCTTAAGCTATAGGTGATTTTCAGGTCTCTGTCACTCCTTGGTCAAGTTAAAGAATTTCTTAAACCTCAGAAGGCTTCTCAAGAGTATTTTTTTAAGATTTTTTTTTTAATTTTTAAGTAATCTACACCCAACATGGGGCTCAATTCTACAACCCCAAGATCGAAAGTCAAATGGTCTTACCCACTGAGCCAGCCAGGCACTCCTTAAGAGTGTTTCTGAAAAGATTACTTTCTGAGCCCAGAGGGGAATAAAATTTCATGTTCTCTCTTCCTTTCCGTAATCCATAATTATTGTCTTTTTAATATGGTTTTGGAGTGGTGGTGGGGGTTCAAAGCCAACTGCCAAGAAAGAATTCTTGAGATATCTGGTACAAAAAGGTGGTTTTATTAAAGCACAGGGACAGGACCCCTGTGCAGCAAGAGCTGCACTGGGGTTGTGAGGATTGACTGAATATTCCTGGGAGTTGGGGGAGGTTAAAGGCAAGGGGAAACTTCCAAAAGGACGCTCATATGCTAAAGAGGACTCATAAGATACTGGAGGCCTAGCTATTGCCAACCTAAGGTTGTTTTTCCCCCTAGCAAAGTATTAACATTAAGACAGTAGAGAGTTCCTGGAGAAATGTTATACTCTATCTCAAGTATTTGCCAATGGGCTGCAGGTTATAAAGAGATTTAATTTAATTTACATTTTCTTCTTGCCTTTGTTCCCCACATCACTATGGAGGGGAGGGTGATGTTAGGGCTCCAGGAAACTGAGCCTTTTTTCTTGTAAATCATTAAGACAGTTGCAAAATGATAGAGACTCATGTCCTGCATGACTGTGATCTCTATCAGTTAACCATTTGTTTTTCTCCTTCCCGTGTTCTTGGGCAGCCAGAAGTTCCTGAGGAATGTCACACATGTCCTACCCAATGGGGGAGGGGGTGTGCAGGTTGTCAGCTTGCCTTCTGCTCTCTCCTTACTTTCACTCCTGGGAATAACTATTTCCTTCTTCTGCTTCTGCTGCTTCTTCTTTTTTTTTTTTTTTAAAGTAAACTCTGCCTCCAAGGGGCTCGAACTCATGACTCCGAGATCAAGAGTCCCATGCTCTACTGACTGAGCCAGCCAGATGCTGCTAGCTCTTTCCTTCTTGTTTGTCTCATTTTACATCCTTATGACAGTGGCTTGGCTTTCTGCCTGCCTGGGACATGCAGGTTGTGGGCTCCGTCTTCAGCTATCTTTGAGAATGAGCCCACTCACCCCATCAAAGGAGGGATGCGGAAACTCGGAGCACAGTGAAGCGAGGCTTTAATCAACATTCTTGCTAGAGGGGTGTCTGATGAACAGGCACACTCGGGCGGGGCAGTTACAGCAGACAACTTATCTCTTAGCATGCATGTCCCTCCCCTGATTCCTCATTGGCTGAGTGCTACAGAGCTTTACAGCCTTACCCAGTGTAGCCTATGCCCACATAAGGCAAAAACTAGTCTGATTGGAACAAATGTACATTTCCTAAGGTGACAGCAGAGACTTTCAGTCCCTCCTTCGTTCTTTGGCACATGCTCATTGCAAAGCCTGAGAAAATAAGCCTGTGAAATGGAGAGGGGAAGAAGAACCAGGAAGTGAAGTGTCCAAGAGTTTGGGACTCCATTCTGGGAGAGAGGGGTGTCATATATATTTCCAAAACTTGTAAACCTACTGTTAACTAGACAGCACAGCTTTTATTTGGTATTTCTGAAAATGAATCATCTCCCTTACTTTTCACACTCTAGATCTTTTGAAGATAGTATTTTTTACACTGTCTTTAAGGACACCTCTTTGGTCTATGAGGTTGTTAATACTGCCAGAAATAGTTACTATTTGTTCTGGCTGAAGCCTGATAAGGTATTTTAAAGGATTTAATAATTCTATAATCAGAAATCTGGCCAGACTGGAAGCTGATATTCAGAGACTTATAGGAAATTTTTTTTTTTTAGGTCTTCTTCCCTAAGCTGTATGTACCCAGACAGAGGGAAGGTATTTTCATGGGTGGATGAGTATGTCAGTCCTTTGATACCTTTTAGGTGGCAACTCCATTCTTTGAGGAATTAAAAAGTAGCTGTCCTTTGTTTTACAAATCTAGTCTTCCCAGGCTCCAGAAACGATTCAAACACCACAAATATCCTTTTTATCAATTCAAAAACCTCCCCTTTTTTAACCTCAAAAGGTCTGTAAGTATAAAAATTCTGGTCCTAAGGAAACACAAGTCCTTCTGGAAAAACTTGCATTTATTTTTCCTTGTGCCTTTAAAATGTAAATGTTCAATACTGTACCTGGTATTCTCCAGGAACTCTATCTAGTCTGTCTCTTTTAAATGCAAATTACAGGGAGGTAATTCTTACCAAGAAAAAAACAAACAAAGGGAAAAAGTCATTTGGAACTTGAATTGCCAAGGACAAATACAAATCTTAAGTATCTTCTCCACAAATGGAAAAAAAAAAAAAAAGCTTTAGCCACCTAAACAGATAACCTTAACTTATTCCATCTACCAGAAAAACAAACTCAGATCCAACTTTTATAACTAGTAAATTTTGTATATATTTCCATATGGCAGTAATTTTAAAACAGAAGCTATAACTTCTCTGTATCTGTTCACCTATGTCTATAAACATGCATTGCAGGTATGTGGTATTTTCTACCTTTAGATGGTATTGCTAAAATTAATTTGTAAAAGAGCTCTACTTAGTTGGTTTGGAGGCAAATGCTTGTAAGGATTGGACATTCTAAAAGTCTCAAAAAATAAAAACTAACCCAAACGTTTTTCAAGTTCATGTGATCTGGAAAACTATTTGATATAAAAGCTAGTTTAAGGTTGACAGTTTAATTAAAACAAACATGTCTGTAGAGTCATCAAGATTAAATATAAAACTTTGATCATCAAGATTAAATATAAGACTTTGATTCTACCTGAGTTTACAAGCCAAATAAAATAAATACATGGTATCTCTTACAAGATCTGTCCACAAATAAAAATAATAGCCTGGGATAATGGCCGACTTTGTTTAATGAAGTTTTTTTTTTTTTTTAATTTTTTAAAGTTTATTTGTTTATTTTGTGAGAGAGAGGGCACAAGCAAGTGCAAGCAGGGGAGGGGCAGAGAGAGGGAGAGAGAGAGAGAATCCCAAGCAGTCCCTGGACTGTCAGCACAGAGCCTGATGTGGGGCTCAAACTCACAAACCGTGAGACCATAACCTGAGCCACAACCAAGAGTCAATTGCTTAACTGACTGAGCCACCCACGTGCCCCTGCCGCTCCTTTTGATCAGGAGACCAGGTATATGTCAAGGCCTTTAGAAGAAAATAGATGCTGCAATTCAGTGGAAAGTAACACTCACCACCTACACTGCCATCAGAATGAAAGAAAGATCCTCCTGGATGGGTGCAAGCCACATCAAAATAGATCCAGACCATTGCTGTCAAGACAATTGGGAATTCACCGCTACAGGTGATCTTAAATTAAGGATTTTCAGGGCCATCCAGGCCCTAGAAACACAAGGCATCATGAAGTAGACAGCTTTCCCCAAGATCACAGATCAAGAAATTTCTCTTTCACCTACCCTCACTTTTTAAAATCCCCTCTATACATATTAAAAAAGCTCCCCCAAAATAAATAAATGAATAAATAAATAATAAAAAGGCCCAAACCTTTCTTATTAATACTTTTTAATTATTATTACTTTTTAATGTGTTAATACTAGTATTAATACATTAATAATAAAAACTTTGCATTAAAGAATTTAATGTAAAGTACTTTACATTAAAGCACATTAATACTTTAGTAATAAAGTATTAATTATTAATACTTTGTAATGTATTAATACTTATTAATACATTTATTAATCATTCATTAAAAAGCTGACTAGAGAGTGCTTGTCCCTATCTGTCCTACTTCCCTTAAGTTTCCTCTGTGGACTCTTTTTTAACCTGTGTCTTGCTCTTACTGACCCTCTCTTTTTCAAAAGGTCAGGTACATGGGAATGCAAGGTGGTGTAGCCACTCTGGAAAACAGTATGGAGGTTCCTCAAAAAACTAAAAATAGAACTACCCTACGACCCAGCAATTGCACTACTAGGCATTTATCCACGGGATACAGGTGTGCTGTTTTGAAGGGACACATGTACCCCCATGTTTAGAGCAGCACTCTCCACAATAGCCAAAGTGTGGAAAGAACCCAAATGGCCATCGATGGATGAATGGATAAAGATGTGGTATATATATATATACATATAATGGAGTATTACTCGGCAATCAAAAACAATGAAATCTTGCCGTTTGCAACTAGTGGATGGGACTGGAGGGTATTATGCTAAGTGAAATTCGTCAGAGAAAGACAAAAATCATTTGACTTCACTCATTTGAGGACTTTAAGAGACAAAACAGATGAACATAAGGGAAGGGAAACAAAAATAATATAAAAACAGGGAGGGGGACAAAACAGAAGAGACTCACAAATATGGAGAACAAACAGAGGGTTACTGGAGGGATTGTGGGAGAGGGGATGGGCTAAATGGGTAAGGGGCACTAAGGAATCTACTCCTGAAATCACTGTTGCACTATATGCTAACTAATTTGGATGTAAATTTTTTAAAAAATTAAAAATAAAATTAAAAAAAATAAATTAAATAAAATATAGAAATACAGCTAAAATATAGATGTCCTTCAGATAACAGTAACAAAAAAATTAAGGGAAAACAGCCATATTCATTAATTTGGCATGAAATGAATTAAATATTTATATGACCAATGTGTTTATTTAATTGGCTAATTTTTTCAGATCTCAGGTGCAAATTTGAATAAAGTGTATTGTTAGTTTCTTGAGAATAAAAAAAAAGGTCAGGTACAGGCCAAACACCCTCTTATGCCAGCTTAGCAAATCCTGGCCACAGTAACTGATCAGTCTGACTGTTGGCTCTGTCAACATCTAGATAGTGCAAAAGAACTTGAACTGGTCTTCATTCCTGCAGATGTGAATATCTGGTAGATGCAGTATGGAAGATGGGATAAACAACAAGGTATAGTGTCCACGACCAGAAAATACTCCAGTCAGAAATTAACATCTTAGCCTGAGTGGTACTCCAAAATTGTCATGTCCTAGCTACATGGACTGCCCAACAAGGAGTTTGTGCAATCGTCAGTGAAAACTGTTGCTTCTATGTAAACTAAATGGGACAATATCTAACTTAAGTCTGTTAAAGGAAAGAATTCTTATTTTTCATCAGACAAATGAAGCACAGACATTCTGTTGGACTGATCTATTTCCAGCATTGGGGGGACTGATTTAATGGGGTGTGGGGACATGTGCTTCAATTTGTTCTTTTCTGTTTGTTCATCTTCATTCTAATCTATGATCTTTTCTCTCTTTGCAGATCTCTTACCACTCAATTACTAGCTCAATTTCTTTCTCTACAGTGACTAGCTCTGCTTTCAGTGTGTAAAACTTCCAGGAAAGTTTCAGAGGAGGGAACTGTAAAGTCCCAAGGCAGGCTGCCCCATGATGTGCCACAATGGTATATTGTCTATGTGGAGTTAAAGTTACTTAAGAAATGGCCAGTGCAGGGGCACCTGGGTGGCTCAGTCGGTTGAGCGGCCAACTTCGGCTCAGGTCGTGATCTCACGGTCCGTGAGTTCGAGCCCCGCATCGGGCTCTGTGCTGACGGCTCAGAGCCTGGAGCCTGTTACAGATTCTGTGTCTCCCTCTCTCTGACCCTCCCCCGTTCATGCTCTGTCTCTCTCTGTCTCAAAAATAAATAACGTTAAAAAAAAAAAAAAGAAAGAAAGAAATGGCCAGTGCAGGAAGAGCACTCTGAACTTCCTTTGTCTATAGGAACCAAGAAATAGATCTTCCATGGGAAAGGTGCCATACCCCTACCAGGAAGTAGAAATAAATAAAGGATTCAGGGCTGAGAAGACTATAAACAAACCTTGTTATTTTACCAATTTACAACCCAGCTCCAAATCTTGTTCAGAAGTCCTTACTGTTTGAAACTCCCAAACATAAGTTTTCTTTGTCCTGTCAATTCCTCACAAATTTATTGTCTCTTTGTCTACAAAGTATACAAGCTGGATGCTTTGGTCATTTATTGGTTATTCAACTTAATTCTTTTTTTTTTAAATTTATTTATTTTGAGAGAGACAGAGTCAGTGCGAGTGGGGAAGTACAGTGAGAGAGGGAGAGAGAGAGAATCCCAAGCAGGCTCTGTGCCGCCAGTGCAGAGCCTGATGCAGGACTTGAACTCACAAAACTGTGAGATCATGACCTGAGGAAAATAAGAATCGATGCTTAACCGACTGAGGCACTCAGGCGCCCCTGAACTTAATTCTTAAATAAGCTAGAAGAATATTGAAGATAAGAGTAAAAATTTTCCTCCCCAACAGAGATAATATTAAAACACATTTATGAAATAACATGTAAGAGTGGGGAATTTAGATGGACAGAGATTCAAAAAGCAGTCTTTGCTTATTTAAAAAAGGCTCTCAGAACTGTTAATACATTGACACCAGCTAATAAGGGCTTTAAATGTAGAGTGCCTGTACTCACAAGGGTTTGCAACATGGTCACTATGGACTAAAACACCTCAGGACCTCAATTTTTACCCAATTGCATTTTGGACTAAGAAGTTCCCCTGGCCCAAGAACAGATATCAACCAATTCAAACACTCACCTAGGCACTCTATGAGGCCCTACAAACTACAGAGCCCCTAACAGAAAATAAACTAATTATACTTAAACTCCAACAGCTTATTCTGGAACGGGTAAAGAAGACCCCTGACAAACAGAGGGGAAGTATTCCTGACCATAAAGTGCTAACAGAAATGGTATATTTCCAAGCAAGGCATATAGATGGAGGGTTGACCCTCTCAGTTAATTAATGCCAATGGTGGACTTGCTAGAATCTCTGAGGGGTAAGACTATCTAAGCTCAAGCAGTAGCGCAGTATGGAGCACCCTGGTCCATGGCACTCAACAAGGCATGTTTGTTTGTTTATTTTTATTTAAAAACCTTTTTAATGTTTATTTATCTTTGAGAGAGAGAGACAGACAGAGTGCGAGTTGGGAAGGGGCAGAGAGAGAGAGAGGGAGACACAGAATCTGAAGCAGGCTCCAGGCTCCGAGCTGTCAGTACAGAGGCTGACGTGGGGCTGGAACCCACGCACTGTGAGATCATGACCTGAGCTGAAGTCAGACACTTAACTGACTGAGCCACCCAGGCGCCCCAACAAGGCATGGTTTATCGGTGGGTCAGTCCCCATAACGCCACATGGAGTCCACTGGCAAGCTGTGGCCTTAAGAGCTAATGAGACTCAGCACAAGATGTTGAAACAAGAGCCATAAAATTGGTACGAATCTGCTAACGAGAACCAGAATGAGGTCTATCTTTTCTCAAACTCATGAGCAATAGCTAATGAAATAACTCTTTGGTCAGGAACATAGTCAGAAAACAGCTGGAAAATAGGAAATAGGAAAATGTGGGGTAAGGACACATGGCAAAAAATATCACTGGCTGACATCTCCATTTTCTTCACACATGTCTCTGCACATCAGAAGAACAAGTTTGAAGTAACCAAATTTGATAACCAGGTAGACAAACTCACTAAGAAAACTATAAAGAGGTGAAGATTCCCAAAGTTTGTGTTTAAAAAACACACTGATGTGTGGCTGAGGAAACCAATTAAAAATACAACCATACATAAGCAGAAAGCGCAATGGAACGCACAACCTGAACAGAGATAGGTCAAATGATAGGGTCATTGCACGGCCACATAACCAAACAGGCCTGCTGCCATACATGTCACTAGAGCATGATTGGAGACAAGGAATATGTATGTACCTACCATAAACCTCCGTATTCAAATTTAAAAATGTGGGAATTGCTGACAATTTAAAGCTTGGGGTCGTTAATGAATACTCAGATGACATGACAGCTGACAGACCCTTCAAAATTATACAAATTGAGGGGCGCCTGGGTGGCTCAGTTGGTTAAGCGGCCGACTTCGGCTCAGGTCATGATCTCGCGGTCCGTGAGCTCGAGCCCCGCATCGGGCTCTGTGTTGATGGCTCAGAGCCTGGAGCCTGTTTCGGATTCTGTGTCTCCCTCTCTCTGACCCTCCCCCGTTCATGCTCTGTCTCTCTCTGTCTCAAAAATAAATAACGTTAAAAAAATTATGCAAATTGATTATATAGGATCCATGCCTACATCAGACAATAAACTGTACATGTGCATCATTGTAGACACATGGTCAGGAATAGGATTACTCTATCCTTACAGGAAAAATCATCAAAAGTGCACCATCAGAGCATTAGAAATAGAGATGCTTGCTATGGTATCCCAGCCTTCATAAAATCAGCAGAGCACCCACTTCACAGAAAGAGGAATATCAGAATGGGTTATGGAACAAGGCATGATGTGGAATTTCCTCTTGTCCTGTAACCCAACTGCCTCTGGGTCAATTGAAAGATATAATGGCTTACTCCAGCAGAAGTTTAGGTTGCTTACTAACGATCCAGATATGAAAGCTGGGACTGAAACAGTCTGGGAGGTGGCAAGATCTCTAAACCATAGATAGAGAAAGGACGGAATAATTGGGGCACCTGGGTGGCTCGGTCAGTGAAGCCTCCGACTTCAGCTCAGGTCATGATCTCATGGTTCGTGAGTTCAAGCCCTGCACAGGGCTCTCTGTTGTCATAGCGGAGCCTGCTTTGGATCCTCTGTCTCCCTTTCTCTCTGCCCCTCCCCTGCTCACACTCTCTCTCACTCGCTCTCAAAAATAAATAACATTTAAAAATACATAAATAAATAGGGGTGCCTGGCTGGCTCATCAGTTAAGCGTCCAACTGTGGCTCAGGTCATGATCTTGTGGGTTTGTGAGTTCAAGCTGCACGTTGGGCTCTGTGCTGATAGCTCAGAGCCTGGAGCCTGCTTCGGATTCTGTGTCTCCCTCTATCTCTGCCCCTCCCCTGCTTGCACTCTGTCTCTCTTACTCTCAAAAATAAACATAATAAACATTAAAAATTTTTTTTTAATAAATAAAAATGCAGAAAAACACCCATTTAAAAAATGATGGAAAAATTCCTATTGAATTAGTACTGTAGACACCCACAGAGATAAGAATTAGCACTAACTAATTAATCCAAATCAAAAACCCCAGAATCTAAATTAAAAGGAAAAGTATTGATCATTATTTATTAGTAGACCTACTGCCAATAAAACCTACTGGGGAACCAAAGGAAAAAGCATATTACATCAATTAAAGAAAATAATATGGTGCTTCTATAAAAATTTCAGGCATGACTAACACCATCTTTTATAGTAGGTGTCTAATATTTAGCCTAGCATGGTGCAGTACAATCATGCTTTGGGCCATGATAACAGGGTTTCTTGAGTGGCAAGAACCACATCAAGAAACAATTAAAAATGTATAGGACACTACCTTTATTTTGCAGGCATGAATTTGCTATGCATCTTTAACTATTTAAAAAAAATTTTTTTTAGTGTTTTATTTATTTTTGAGACAGAGAGAGACAGAGCATGAACAGGGGAGGGTCAGCGAGAGGGAGACACAGAATCTGAAATAGGCTCCAGGCTCTGAGCTGTCAGCACAGAGCCCGACGCGGGGCTCAAACTCACGAACCACGAGATCATGACCTGAGCTGAAGTCAGACGCTTAACCGACTGAGCCACCCAGGCGCCCCGCATCTTTAACTATTAATATTCCTAAGCGGGCAATACAGCATGTGGCCTGTTGCCATTGTTGGATACCATACCCACTATGGTAGCAACGGATGCTCCTCCCACAGCACCAGCAATTTCCAATTGAAATGCCACCTTCTGGTCCAGATACAAGTCCACTCTCTGTGACATGCTCCACTCCCTCCACTCACCTTATTGCAACTGAGGACTCACCAGCATCACCAAGCCCCACCTGTCTCTGCCACCCTTCATTATTGGCACCATCTGTTTTCTGGGAAACCTTCAATCCACGAGAAACCAAATACTTAGGGAAGCCGATAACGCAGTCGCAACCTCCACTTTAATTTCTGCAAGAATCAACAAGGATCCTGAACAAGGGAAAATTCCTATTAAATTAGTATTGCAGGCATCCACGGAGATAAGAATTAGCACTAATTAGTTCATCTAAATTAATCCCCCAGTATCTAAATGAAAAGGAAAAGTATTGATTTAAAAACATAATGATATATATAGTACTGGGGAAATTATAGCACCTGCTGCTATAGCACCCCTAAGAGATATTGATGTGGAGAATGAAGATTGGCCTGAACTGCTAACTGGTTTTTGGTATTACAACCCAGAGTATATACCAAGACAACCAGGCGGTGACTTTCATACTTATCTTACCGAATCAAATGCAGCATTGCACACATGGCAAGAGACTCCATAAACATGAACCCAATTTAATTCCTGATTTACTTTGTGTGCTAGCATTTCTTTGGGGAAAAAAAAGCAGCTGCTGATTATGCAGAATGGGCAATTAGATCTTTAAATATAAATAGACAAAAAAAATGGATCATTTACTACACTCCCAATTTATACTCTTTAATCCCTATTCACCTATTACAAAAATAAGGGTAGGGGAGGCTGGGTGGCTCAGTCGGTTAAGTGTCTGACTCTTGGTTTTGGCTTAGGTCATGATCTCAGGGTTCTTGAGTTGGAGCCCCGCATTGGGCTCCTTGCCATCAGCACGGAGCCTGCTTAGGATTCTTTTTCTCTCCCTCTCTTTCTGCTCCTCCCCTGCTCATGTTTGCTCACTCTCTCTCTCAAAACAAATAAGCTTAAAAAAATAAAATAAAAATAAGAATAGAACCTGGTGTGCGTGGGTGGCTCACTCGGTTAAGCATCTGACTCTTGATCTCAGCTCAGGTTTTGATATTAGGGTCATGAGTTCAAGCCCTGCATTGGGCTCCACACTGGGCATGGGGACTTAAAAAAAAAAAAAAAAAAAAGGAATAGATCCTTAGTCACTATGTCCAGACTTTAAAAGAACAAGGACACCCTATAAGGTATATGGAGGACACATAGGAAATTTAGCATAATTTTCATATCATTATCTGTCATGGTATATACATCAGGCTTCTATCTCACATCACAGATTTCTACTCCAAGAATATGGGAACCTATGTTAATAAAACCTCTCCCAGTTGTATCCGGACCTATAGTAGTAGCCTATACCCTGAAATTTAATATAGACAACTTTCAAGCCAGACATCGATCTCCAAATTCTGCTCAGTTTTTTTTTTTTTAATTTTTTTTTTCAACATTTATTTATTTTTGGGACAGAGAGAGACAGAGCATGAACAGGGGAGGGGCAGAGAGAGAGGGAGACACAGAATCGGAAACAGGCTCCAGGCTCTGAGCCATCAGCCCAGAGCCCGACGCGGGGCTCGAACCCACGGACCGCGAGATCGTGACCTGGCTGAAGTCGGACGCTTAACCGACTGCGCCACCCAGGCGCCCCTAAATTCTGCTCAGTTTTATCCACCTTCACTTATGCCCAGTTTACAACCTATGCGCAAAACAGATTTGCTAAAAGGGAAGAAACAGTTACAGTTCCTTATGGGACTCATACGAGGTTTAATGGGAAGAACAGTGACAGCCACTTTTTCTCAATTTCAGATCAATCAAATCACATTAGATTTTTAAAATTTTGAAAGCAAACAATCTCAATTGAACACACACACATGGCGGCTTTGTCAACATTGTGTATGTGGATGGATAAAATTAGCAATATATTACAAAACATAAATGAATTTCATATGGAAGTAAACAGAGCAATGGGAATTTGACATAAAGCAGTTGGAGAAAATGCTAAAAATAATGAAACACTTAAAAAAGTACCATAACATATGTTTCTCTAACTGTAGATTGTCAATGTTGAAGATTGAAATCTTAGAAAAGCTATAATCTCAGGGCAATATTGGTCACCTGAGACAATAGACAACCCAACCAGAAGTAAAGTAGATACCGCACATCCTAAGTGGTTGTGATTCCTTGGATAGCTGGGAAATCATGAAATCAGATATTGACACCTGAAGGGTGAAACATGGCATTGGGTACCACACTTTTTCAGTTCCCTGATATCAAAAGGGAGAATGGAGTCTATAGGCCACAGAAAGGTCCCTTATGATGGAAGGAAAACATGTTTGTAAGGATATGTTGTTGGAATGGAACCAAAATACCTTTATAACTGCTGGACCTTTGACTATACCTACCTATGATTACAAGGACCTTTGACTAGGGCCTTGATGCCTTCTTTCCCAGTTACATATAACATGGGAAACTGAACCAGGATAGTATGCCCTAAGCCAAATCTCATGTTAGCCTATTGGAGTCAAGGGAAAAATAAGGAACATGACAAGATAGGATGTGTAAAAATAGAATAGGTAATAAATATGTCAATGGAAGGTAAAAAGGTATTTAGGTCAATGGAAGATAAAGAAACTATTAAATGAAAGACAGATACCATATGTTTTCACTCTTATGTGGATCCTGAGAAACTTAACAGAAACCCATGGGGAAGGGGAAGGGGGAAAAAAAAAAAAGAGATTAGAGTGGGAGAGAGCCAAAGCATAAGAGACTCTTAAAAACTGAGAACAAACTGAGGGTTGATGGGGGGTGGGAGGGAGGGGAGGGTGGGTGATGGGTATTGAGGAGGGCACCTTTTGGGATGAGCACTGGGTGTTGTATGGAAACCAATTTGACAATAAATTTCATATATTGAAAAAAACTATTAAAATAACCAGAGAAATATTAGATGTCCTGAAATTACTCTAATAAATGTAGAGGACGCCTGGCTGGCTCAGTTGGTGGAGCATGTGACTCTAGATATTGGGATCATGAGTTCGAGCCCCACATTGAGTGTGGAGATGAAGGAAGGAAGGGAGGGAGGAAGGAAGGGAGGAAAAGAAAGAAGGGAGGGAGGGAAGGAAGGTACTTTAAAAAAAAAATTAACAAATGTAAATCATACATTAGAAGTGAAATTGTTTGGGGGTGCCTGGGAGACTCAGTCAGTTAAGCGTCCGACCTTGGCTCAGGTCATGATCTCACGGTTTGTGAGTTTGAGCCCGCGTCGGGCTCTGTGCTAACAGCTCAGAGCCTGGAGCCTACTTCGAGTTCTGTGTCTTCCTCTTTCTCTGCCCCTTCCCCGCTTGTACTCTGTCTCTCAAAAATGAATAAATACTTTTAAAAATTTTTTTAAAGAAGTAAAATTGTTTTGATACTGATTATGGAAACTTTCAACTTTTAATGTTTGTGGGCCCTGCTCCTGGGCTCCTAGGGAAGCTATACTTCAGCAGTTAACAAGGTCAAAATGACTCAGCAAAACCTCAAAGCATGGGCTCTATTTCTGCCCTGAGCACACATTGTACATCTACTTCATTAAAGAAAGTAACCAAAATGGAGCATTCTGAACACAAAAGATAAGAAGGAAGAAACTTCCCTGGTTTCCATAAGCTTAAAGTCAGTCAGCCCTGCATATACTAGAAACTTAAGGTCTGCAACTTTATGAAATGTCCTTTGTCTAATAATCTGTAACTTTTTCTGTAAAAAATGTATATAAGCCTACACCAAATATTCCTTTCCCAGATCTTTGCGAAGATTGTGTATCCTGGGCAGATGTTCTACCTTGGGCTCTAATAAAACTCTTTTCCTTTTTTTTTTTTTTTTTTTAAGAATTCTGAAAGGTTTGTTCATTTTGCATCAAAACAAAGTGATACAAAACGAAGTAAGTTGTGTCAGGATGTCATCATCTCATCTGTCCTTGCAGATAAGAGCTCAGTCACTCAGCTGCTGAGGGGCTCCACTAGGGCTTGTCAATAAAAACGTATGAAGAAACAACTATGGCAAGCAGACATTTAGAACTGCAAATACAGAGAGGGTTTTTTTTTTTAATACTTTGCCCATTTTTTTTAATGTTTACTTCTGTTTTAGAGACAGAGTGAACAGGGGAGGGGCAGAGAAAGAGGGGGACAGAGGATCTGAAGCCGGCTCTGGCTCTATGCTGACAGCCCAGTGTGGGGCTGGAACTCACAAACCATGAGATCATGACCTGAGCTGAAGTCCGTCACTTAACCGACTGAGCCACCCAGGCGCCCGCCCCATGGAGAGTTTGTGAGGACTATTGGACCGTGTTTGGTCTGGGGGAGGCTACAATTGGCTGAAATAGCAACCTGAAAACCATGGGGCAGTTAGTTCCAGCAGCACAGGAGGCTCTTTTACCAGCAGTGGCAAAAACCATGCAGCGGCTCCTGGAGGATTATCTTGCCCATCAACACCATCACCCTTTTTCCCTAGCAACATGCTCTGGGCTCCATCAACGCAGGACTTTTACTTTTGCACTGGCAACTGGAAGTCAGCTCCCAGTTGGCTAAGCTGGCTCTCCCAATACCAGCTCATATAAAGGTGCATTTCCTTTATATAAGGTCCAACTAAATTTGGACTTTTTTTTTTTTCCATCTCCCCTTTACTGGAATGATAGTGTGATTCTTCTATCGTTGGTTCAGATTATGTCTTTATGGTTTTTTAAAACACATTATCTTATATGCTATTGGCTTGTGAAATTTGCAAATGCCTTGTGTTAAATACATTGTTGACAAAGACAAACTCAGTCTCTGAGCATTAATTTGCCTCCCCGAAGAAAACAGTCTTCAGGAGGAATACGTACATTTGTTATGAGGGCCTGGAATTCCTCAGATGCCCTGTACCGCCAACTCACCTTGGTGGCCTGGTCTAACTCAACACTTTTCCTGTAGTAGGTTTCTGGCCACTATGAACAGCGAGGCCCATTCATGTACCAGGCTCCCTCAGTTGGCCAAGGACAGCCAGATCCTCCAAGCCTATGAAGCTTGGGCCATCCCCAACCATGAGCATAACCTCCAGGGCAGGGGAACCCACCTCCCAAAAACATCCTTCTGAGGCCTGCACCTTGAAACCGGTGACAGTCCCCATTTGGGCTGGCTGCTTGATGGAGTCCCAGCCTTACCAGTAATCAAGATTCCCAGGTGTCTTTTAGTGAAGGATACCCAGCCCAGCCCATGAGGTTCCACCTTGACCAGGCAGTCCAGATTCTTCCAGCACAGGCTTCAGAAGACAAATATGAACACCTGTGTAGGTTAGGGCTTGGAATTGGGCAGATGTCACGGACAACCAAGAGCCCATTTGTGTTCTAGTCTCTCCTCATACTTCCCCGGCTCCCAAATCCTGCCTTCCCTGCCCTACACATCCTCTATGTGCAATACACATCCCATTAACCAGATTTGGGCAGCCAGGGCCTTGCAAGCCTGTGGAACTCAGGCAGTCCACAGCCATCCTCATAGCTTCCATTGGCAGAGTAGCTGACCCACTGAAGATCTTTCTAAAGCAGCAGCTTTAAAGCGGTGACAATAAGGCTCCGTGTGGCCTGAATGCCTAATGGGAGTCCTGGGATTCTGCTGCGATCAAGGTTTCTAGGTATCTCTTATTAGATACCCAGCCCAGCCCTCAGGAAGCAAGTCCTGGCCAGGCAGGCCAGATTCCCCCAGCTCTGCCTCCAGGGGGAGTATGCACATTTGTGTAGACAAAGATTTGGGACTAAACAGATGCCACATAACCCAAAGTTGCGTTCTGTTAATCTGCCTCACCAGACATTGCCCTATTCCAGATCCTTGGCTATCCTGACCTCTGCAAACTGAATACACACTGTCCACCCTATATCGTCCAGCCTTGGGCTGCACCTGGAGCCCAACCACCTGATCAGCCTCACAGCAGAGGGAACCCACCTCCCTAAAATCTTGTTGAGATGACAGCTTGAAACCGGTTAACAGTCCCAATACGAACTGGCGACTTGACGGGTCCCAGACTTTTCCATCAAGCAAGGCTCCCAGGTGTCTCTTATTGGAGGTACCCCAGCCATCCTGTCCGGCCTCACCCTAACAAGGCAGTCCACATTCCTCCAGCACTGCCTCAGAGGAATATGCACATTTGTGTAGGTTAAGACTTGGAATTAATCAGATGCCATGTATTCCTATCACCGTCTCTTCTCACCCAACACTGCCCTGTCCTGGGTCACTGGCTATCCGGACCTGCACTGCCCACTCATGTGCAATCCACACTCGGTCAGCATTTCTTCGGCTGCCAAGGCCCTCCGGCCTCTGGAGCTCAGGCAGGATGTCCACCATCTGAATAGATTCCAGGGTGGAGGAAGCCCACCGTCAGAAAACTGCTCCGAGCCCCCAGCTGTGAAAGGGTGCCAGTGACTCTCCACACGGACTTGCTGCCTGATGGTCCCAGGCTTCACAAGGCACCAGGACTCCCAACTGCCTCCCAATCAAGAGATACTCTGTCCCGCCTGCCCAGCCTCTCCCTCACAAAGGAGCTGAAAAACCTCCAGATCGGCCTTTGGAGGAATATCACACAATGGGAGGTAGAGCTTGTGATCAGGCCAACGTTCAGGCCTTCTCCTAGACCTCGGCCTCTCCTGATGCTTGCTCTCTTCCAGGTCCCCGGCAAGCCTAACCTGCACGTCCCTTCACCCAACATTGGGCAGCCGAGCCCTCCAGGCCTGTGAGGCTAGGGCCCAGGCCCAACCACCTGCATTGCCTCAAAGGTAGATGTAGATCCCCGGCTGAAAATCAGACTGAGGCACCGCTGAAGTGGGCTACTGTCCTGCCCCTGGAGGACTGGCTGCCTGATGTGGACTGGGCTACAGTGGTAATTAGGCTCCCAGGTATCTCTTATTGGTGGATACCCCAGCCAGCCCCCGGGGTCCAGCCCTGGCAAGGCAGCCCTGAGGACTACAGCTCTGCTTTCAGGGGAATGTACCCATGTGTGTATGTTAGGGATTAGAACTAGGCAGATGACAGTTACCCCCCACAGTCCTGCCTGTCCAGGCCTCTCCCAACTTTGCCCTCTTCCAGACACCTGGCTATCCTGATATCTCTCAGCCAGCCTTGGCCTGCAGGGGCACTCCAGGCCTGTGGAGTTCCAGCCTGACCTCAACCGCCTGATTGGTCTCACTCAGGGTGCAGAAAGCCTACCCCCTACGCCCTGAAAATCTTTGTGAGGTAGCAGCTTTAAACTGGCCACAGTCGGTACCCATTGAGACCGGCTAGCTGATAGGTGAGGCTCCAACAGCAAGTAGGGCTCCCAACTGGCTCTTTTTGGAAAATCCCCTGGCCCGACTTCAAAATCCAGCCTTGACAAGGCAATTTACATTCCTCCAGTTTTGCCTTCAGGGGGAACATTTCCATTTATATAGATTAGTTAGAGGCCATGGATCCCTGCAAGAGCCCTCTTGCGATCTCCTGACATTGCCCAGTTCCAGGTCCTTGGCTCCCCTCATCAGTGCAAACAGTGCACGAGCAGTACGCACCGTAACAGCAGTCCTTCCCGACCAACTGCATAGCCTCCGGGGCAGAGGCTGCGCCCCTCGAAATCTTTCTGAGGTGACGGCTTTAAACTGGCGACAGTCAGTCCCCATTTGGACCGGATGCCTAATGGCATCCTGGGCTTCTCTTGCAGTCAAAGCTCCCAGGTGTCTCTTGGTGAAGGATATGCCACCAGTTTGCCCATCCCACCTTGGCAAGGCAGTACAAATTCGCCCAGCTTTTCCTTCAGGGGAAATATAGGTAATTGTGTAGGTTAGGACTTGGAATTAGGCAGATGCCATGGTGCCCCAGGAGCCTGCTTTTGAGACCTTGCCTCTCTTGCCACTTGCCAGTTCCACGTTCCATGGCTTCCTTGACCTGCACAGCCCATATGTGCACAGCGCACACTGCCAGCCAGACTTGGGCAGCTAGAGCTCACAGGCCTGTGGAGTTCAAGCCCATCCCCGACCACCTGCATGGCTTCCAGGACAGAGGGAGCCACCCCTCGAAAATCTAATGGGCGGCTTTAAACCGGTACTATTAAGTCCACATTTGGACCGTCTGCTTGATGGGATCCAGGGCTTATCAGGAATCTAGGCCCAAATGTCCACTGACTGATGAATAGATAAAGGAGATGTGTTAGAGGAGCGCCTGGGTGGCTCAGTCAGTTAAGCGCTGGACTCTTGATTTCAACTCAGGTCATGCATGATCTGGCGGTTTATGAGTTTGAGCCCCCACTCGGGGGGGGGGGCTCTTTCTCTCGCTTTCTCTCTGCCCCTCCCCCATTCGTGCACTTGCACACACACACTCTCTCTCTCTCAAAATGAATAAACTTAAAAAAAAGATGTGGCATATATATATGTCCGTACACACACACTCACACACACACAATGGAATACTACTCAGCAATCAAAAAAGAATGAAATCTTGCCATTTGCATCAATGTGTTTGGAGCTAGAGTGTATTATGCTAAGTGGAACAAGTCAGTTAGAGAAAGACAAATACCACATGATTTCACTCATATGTGGCCTTTAAGATACAAAATAGGTGAACATAGGGGAAGGGAGAAAAGAGGGAAGCAAACCATAAGAGACTCTTCAGTATAGAGAACAAACTGAGGGTTGTGGAGGGAGGGAGACGGGGGTTGGGCTGAATAGGTGATGGGTATTAAAGAGGGCACTTGTGTTGAGTACTGGGTATTATATGTAAGTGACGAATCACTAAGTTCCACTCCTGAAACCAGTATTACACTATATGTTAACTAGAATTTAATTTTTAAGTTTATTTTGAGAGAGAGCACACACACAAGCAGAGGATTGCTGAGAGAGAGGGAGAGAATCCCAAGCAGCCTCCACACCATCAGCACAGAGCCCAATGAGGGGCCCAGACCCATGAACCATGGGATCATGACCTGAGCCAAGGTCAAGAGTCGGATGCTTTACCAACTGCATCATCCAAGCGTCCCCAACTAACTAGATAAAAATTTGAGGAAAAAAAAAAAAGTCTAGGCTCTCAGGAGTCTCTTAGTGGAGGATATCCCAGCTAGCCTGCCTGGCCCTGCCCTTATAAGGCAGTCTAGATTCCTCCAGCTTTGCCTTCAGGGGGAATATGCGTATTTGTCAAGGTTAGGGCTTGAAATGCAGTAAATGCCACTGACCCCAATGGCCCATTCATGAGACCTGGCCCCTGCCTACCATGATCGGCATGGCCCACATATGGGCCCGGTCACATACTCACCTGGTCAGCTGGCCTTTGGCAGCCGCAGCCGTGGTCTCACAGACCTAGAGCTTAGGCTGGTCCCCAACCACCTGTATAGCCTTGTGTGGTGGAAGGCCACCCACGGAAATCGTTGAAGCTGCAGCTTGAAACTGGCAACAGTCGGGGCACCTGGGTGGCTCAGTCAGTTAAGCGTCTGACTTCGGCTCAGGTGATGATCTCACAGTTTGAGTTTGAGCCCCACATCCGGCTCTGTACTGACAGCTCAGATCCTGGAGCCTGCTTCAGATTCTGTGTCTCCCCCTCTCTCTGCCCCTTCCCTGCTTATTCTCAGTGTCTGTCTCTCAATAATAAATAAATGTTAAAAAAAAAAAAGTCTAAAAAAAACCTGGCAATAGTCAATCCCTGTTTTGATGTGGCTGATGTGGTCCCAAGCTTCCACAGCAATCAAGCCCCTCGGTGTCTGTAACTGGAACATACTCACTCCAGCTTTGCCCTGGCAACGAAGTCCAGATTTATCCAGCTCTGCTGTAAGGGAAAATATGTGCATTTGTGCAGGTTAAGGTCTGAATTAGGCAGATACACCCCTAATAGCCTGCTTCTGTGATGTGGCCTCTGGACCCTTGCCCTGTCCCAGGTCTCTGGCCACCATAAATTGCACACTCCGTTCATATGCAGTACCACTCAGCACCCTCTCAGGCCTTGGGATATTGCGTCTTCAGAGCCTGTGGTGCAGCCTCCAGGGTGAAGGGAGCCTACCCTCCAAAAATCTTGAGGCAGTAGCTTCAAACTGGGAACAGTTCCTATTTGGACTGGCTTCTTGACGGAACCCCAGGTTTCTCCACCAATGAAGCCCCCTAGGTGTCTCTTACTGTAGGATATCTGGGCCAGCTAGCCTAGCCCTGCCATGACAAGGCACTTCAGATTCCTCTAGCTCTGTCTTCAGGGCAACATGTGCATTTGTGTAGGTTAAAGTTTGGGACTTGGCAGATGCCCAAGAGCCTGCTCCTCTGACACAGATGCTTCAGACACTTGTTCTGCTCCAGGTCTCTGGCTGCCCTGACTTGCGTGGCCTATGCACGTCATCAAGGGATGTGGTGCCAGGGCTCTCAAGGCATGCGGGGCTTGCACCCATCCCAAACAGCTGCACAGTCTCCACTGTGGAAGCCCCACCCCTGGAAATTATGTGGCGGTGGCTTCTCGTGGGTGCCAGTCAGTCCTTATTTGGACTGGCTGCATGATGGGCTAGCAGGCTTTTCTGGCAATCAAGGCCACCAAGTGACTCTTACTGGTAAGTGGTGATATAAAAGAAATGATAGAACACACTAAAAAATGGTTTCTTCATGTTGCTATTTTTAAATACTTCTCTACAAATAAACTGCATGGATATAAGCTTCATTTCCATTTAAAGATAACCCTAATGGGATATGTTTTCTATTTAACATTAGATTTTGAAATGTTCAACACCTATGTAAGCTACACATAAAAATTCTGGTCAGATGCATGCAAAAAACAGTCCCAGTGAAGATCACCTTGATGAATGATCACTTTCACATGTTTGTTTTATTTTAACATCAATGCTCATTATGCTTATTGTTTTAACAGATAAAAGTATAACTCCAACAATTAAAAACTGTGAAAGGCTCCAAAGCACCACAGTAGCTAGCACTGTTCAACTGGGTCACTGGCTGGACGATGATAGGTCACAGGTCTGCTGAGCCTTACCACCTGAAGTTTGGAGGCTTTCAAATGAACTACATTGAAACTGTTTTATTACTTTAAAAAATAGAAACAAACAAAGCATTACTACCTTCAGTGATAGGAATTTCCTGGAACGTCTCTGCCAACTTGGAAGCTAGCTGGGAAACTTAAAGTTACCTCACGGGGGAAAAAACTCCAAAGTCCAGAGACAGTGTCTGATTCTACACCAGTTTCTTCTAAAACTCTGGTACCACTCAAGAAGCAATTTATATTAACATAGAATGTAGTCATTAGAATTGTTCTGTGATAATAATTAAACGATGATGTATGGTATCATAGGTCCACAAGTCACTGTTCTAAGTCAAAACAAACAAACAAACAAACAAACTGTAAAAGTAATGAAAGGTGAACTACTAGATATGCAAAAGAAAATCTGGAAACTTAAAAAAAGAACTGAATAGAAATGAACTTAAGAGTACATTAGATAATCGATTTTAATTGGTACATTAAAAAAATATAAAGTTTTATGCTTTAAAAATAATCATTTTATTCATGAATAGATCCAGAGCTAATATACTGCTTTTTAAAATAAGCTTTGAAATAGCGAACAGAAAACTGACAACAGCTTCAGATGATTGCACTTACACATGGAAGGAAAAGTGTTTTTTAATACAAGCTAAACATTAAAAAAAAAAGTGCCATTTTAAAACCTTTTTCTTAATCGTATGAAAAGGAAATGATGAAAAACCATATTCAACTGAATGAAGAAACTAAAATTTTTGTTTCATCTGTGTTCCGAATCACTGATATATATGCACATTTTATACTGGTTCTTCATAGATCTGAGGTAGCACAGGTCAGCAGACCAACAGAACAATTCTACAAGGCACCATTGGTTTTGTGTGACAGAATGCTAGCTGACACCTGAGATCTAGAAATACAGAAAAAAAAAATTCAAACATTAGTATATAGATTTTTCTTCAATTTCCTCTGATTTTATATTGGATTGATATTGATACTATATTCACTATGGTTTATCTTCTTGTTCAAGCAGGTTTTTCCTCAAATCTATTTGAAAGATTCCTTCACAGAGTCACAAATGAAAATAGTTCCTTTAGGTGTGCCCCTACACTCAACTGAACACCACTTAAGACCGTGGTTAGAACAGATTTATGTGTTTTTCCTGTGACAGGTATTTTCCAATAGATTCTTCCCCTATGTCTTTGTGATCTCTTTTTAGGTATCAATAAAGATCCCTGTATCTTCCTAGTGTTTCTGAAAATCCTTACATGCTTTAATCATGTGACTTCTTTCATGCTTTAATTGGCAATATGATTAATGTACAAAAGAAATCACATGATTAAAACCTGGAAGGATTTTCGGAAACACTAGGAAGATACACACACACACACACACACACACACACACACACATTATATATACATATTCTTCTCTCACAGCAGCAGAGAGGCCGAAACCTAGTTGAAATATTACAGGATCATGGTGATAGTTCCTATAGCCATGCCATGCCATGCCATGCCATGCCATGCCATGGAACAGACCCTTCGCTGGGTCAAGATAATTTTACTAGAGTTCTGCTTTCATAGCTGCAAGGCAAACCAACAACTATTGTCTCCATAAACACTGTTCTCAATCTTACTTGCAATCACAGAACACGGTCCAACAATTAATACTGGTCATTAAAACCTCTTAGAATCAGGGGCGCCTGGGTGGCTCAGTCGGTTAAGCGGCCGACTTTGGCTCGGGTCATGATCTCTCGCGGTCCGTGGGTTCGAGCCCCGCGTCAGGCTCTGTGCTGACAGTTCGGAGCCTGGAGCCTGTTTTAGATTCTGTGTCTCCCTCTCTCTGACCCTCCCCTGTTCATGCTCTGTCTCTCTCTGTCCCAAAAATAAATAAACGTTAAAAAAAAATAAAACCTCTTAGAATCTATTTTCCATGTCTGCTTCCTTTTACTAAGTATAGTATCTCTTGCATTTCTAACCATCTAGTTAAGAAATGGGCTGCATTATATAATATGCCATCACTGCACAGCAAGTAAACCAGCATGGTAAAGTTATGCTACCACACCCATATAAAACCTATTCAATTAGTTATTAAACTCTATTCTGCTTAAATTGTACTCAAACTGTCATCCTAGACAATTATAAAACTCCCTTCAGGGGAGACAGAAATGATGATTAAGAGAAATTAACAAAATCATCAGAGAGATGCTTAGCAAATACTGAGGTGCCTGGGTGGCTCAATAGGTTAAGCATCCCACGCTTTTTTTTTTTTAACGTTTATTTATTTTTGAGAGACAGAGAACAGTGGGGGAGGGGCAGAGAGAGAGGGAGACACAGAATCCAAAGCAGGCTTCAGGCTCTGAGCTGTCAGCACAGAGCCCGACGCGGGGCTCAAACCCATGAACGCGAGATCATGACCTGAGCCGAAGTCAGTTGCTTAACCGACTGAGCCATCCAGGCGCCTCAAGCACCCAACTCTTGATTTCAGCTCGGGTCATGATCTCACAGTCACAAGACTGAGCTCTGTGTCAGGCTCTGCTCTGAGTGTGGAGCCTGCCTGAGATTCTCTCCCTGCCTCTTTCTCTATCCTCTCCTGCCCCTTCACTCTCCTGCACACACGCTCCTGTGCACACACTCACTTAAAAAAAAAAAATATATATATATATATATATATATATATATACATATATATATACACATATATATGTGTATATATATATATATATATGATTAGTAAATACTAGTTTATACATTCTGCTGTTCATCTATAGGTCTTTATCTTTCATAAACAGCATGTCTATACAATAAACCTGTATTTCATCCTCTTCCAACTCATGAGTTCTAATACATTCATCATTTTCCTACCCATTTTCCTATCTTCTAAGATTTTTTTTCACTTAATCAGCAATTTTCAAATTTCATTATCAGTGGAACTCTTTGTTCCAATTATATCTTATGGAGAATCCCACTACCTGAAGCAATCAAATGCAGAACCTCTCTGATAAAAAGAATAGGGTTGCCAGTAGACATACCTTGGAAATCATGGTTCTAAAACATTCAAGAAAGCAAAGATACAGCCAATTGGAATTTCTTCATTTCCAATGGTTATAGTTAATTCCTTCCTTTGTTTCCAATTTTCAAGAACATTTCTTAAGAACAGTTGCTTTTACCATAGCCCATTAATGGAATAAAAGCACAGTGCCTTACATACAGTTAAGTACTTGAATTCATATTTCTTTTCAAACTATTCAAAAACGCAAATTAGTAGAAGATGTAATCCCATGACTAGGTTATTAAAATCAGTTTTTAAAATGTTTTAATATGTGATAGAAAAAACATTTTTTAAATTATCCTTGCTTCATAAGTGTAACTGCTGTAGTTCAGTCCAAACACTACCCAAAAGACTCCTTAGACTCTCAAGAAAACAAAAATCATTTTAGTCATTCTGAGAAGATTATCTTCCCATGCAATCATTCTGTTGCTCTATTTCTGGATTTAAAAAAAAAAGCCTCAGTTATATATTCTATGCAGATTTCAAACCTGATTTGCTTCAAAGGCCAGGGAAAAAAGTCAAGTTTTGTCAAGCTTAGAAAGATTTTACAAAAGGTAAAAAATGAGAATTTTTTCTAAAATAAGCTCATTTGTGTTCTCCAGGCTTTTCATAACCTCCTTCCAACAGAAACAGAAGGCTCTTCAACTAACTTTTTAATAAATCTAGGCCTCAAAAACCAACTCCGTGCTTAGCTTATAAAAGGCACCCCTGTTCTTCGATGTCCCTCACAGGCTGGACGGGCAGCACCAGGTGTGAAATCCGGCTCCAGAGGCCACTCAATTTGTCAGAGTCCATGTGGTTGAAGGAGCTGGGAGTGTCTGAGTTGGTAAACCTGGCCCAGAGGAAATCTCTCACTTTTTCTTCAGTTTCCCTTGGGCCGACACTTGCTTCTAATGTTTCCTCCTCTAGGAGAACAGTCAGGACCAGGGCCACATCTTTAAAGGCAGCATTCTCATGGTCACAATACTTGTAGAAGATTAAGGTAGAGCCTGCGGGAAGGGATTCAAAGTGGTGCACCACAGCAGCCTTCTGGCCATTCTCAAATCCTGAGCTCAGCTCCGTGTCAACCAACTGCTTGACCACGTCACTGTCCTGCAAGGTTCTTGCAGCCCCGTCAATCTGAATGGCAGAGACTTTCTGGGAAGAGGTATAGGCATCCGCAACGAGGTGGCTCAGGCACTTCAGGGTCTCTCTTCCCTCCTGAGCTGCTGTAAATATGATGGTGGCTGGCTCAGTGGGGTTTGAAGCATTGAGGTGTTTCTGGAGAAATTTACGTCCTCTCTGCCACAAAAAGGAACTCTGGCCTGGGAATTTATCCTTCAGTTGGCTGAAATGAACCAAAAAGGCCTCCAAAGCTGGATTTTTGGGCACTTGCTGGGCTGAAGAGGAATAGTAGCTATTACCCCAATTTAGCAAAACAAGAGTCGTGACCACAGAGCCAAAAAAGATGGAGCCTGTCAGAGAATGGGAAAATAAAACACAAAATTAGAGAGAAGGTGGATCAGAAATAAAATCTGTGGTAAACTGAAATGAGTTAGAGATACTGCCAGATTTTACTAATTGTGGTGAGTTTCTTTCGCCTGAATCCTTTAAACTTTGAGCTAATTTAGGTCTACCAGAAACATTTCTCTAATTTCTTAGATTTAATTATTTGATGATACAGTATTTTTGTTAAAAGGTAAGTTTATGTATTTGTTGCTATAACTAATGATGCAATTTAGAAATGATCAGGATAGTCCTCCTCCCTCTCAAAGTACCTATTACTTCTAATAGGCCATTTTTTCCTAAAGGGTCAAAATGTAAAAATGCCACGTGGAAAGTTAATACTCTGTAAAAAGTATTTTAGTTTCTTATTTACGAAAAGTCCTTCCTCCTATGGGAATTCTCATTTTGTTCAGGATGGCAAAATATCACGGTTACCAGATAACCAGAATGGTAACAACATGGTTACCAGAGGGGAAGCGGGTGAAAATAGGTGATGGGGATTAAAGAATTCACTTGTTGTGATGAGCACCAGGTGTTGTATGGAACTGCGAATCATTATACTGCACACTGAAACTAACAGAACACTGTATGTTAAGTACACTGGAATTAAAACAAAGTAAAATAAAAACAAAACAAAAATACTAAAACAATGAAATTGTTTAAATGCTAGTCTTCTAGGTGTTTTCTCTGAGGATTTCTGAATGTGAATCGACACTGCAGTAGGACCAATTTTGTTCTCACCATAACGCAAATAATCCTTTTTATTCATCTTTCTTCTGGTATCCAGTGTACTCTCTTTCTTTTCTTCCAACCTTTGTGTTTCCTGTTGATGACTTTCAGCCTCTGCTGGGGAAAAGGAACGTTCTCTTTAGACAATATGCTAACGAGGTATCATACACTCTAGGCCTCTTACCAAATCAAAGAATTATTAGGCTGAGAGGATTTCTATACTTTCTTATACAAAGCTAACTTTTTTCCTGTCTTTTCCTTAAGGCTATTACTTTTATTCTACGTAGAACAATAAAATGAAGTCCTCACTGGCCCTTACATCAAGGACAAGAAACAAGCACCCTAATATTGCGGCCAAACCTATCTACAATGTATTTCGACAAAATGTTTAAAATTAAAAGGGGATTTTACGGGGCGCCTGGGTGGCTCAGTCAGTTGGGCGTCTGACTTCGGCTCAGGTCATGATCTCGCGGTCCGTGGGTTTGAGCCCCGCATCGGGCTCTGTGCCGACAGCTCAGAGCCTGGAGCCTGTTTCGGATTCTGTGTCTCCCTTTCTCTCTGACCCTCCCCTGTTCATGCTCTGTCTCTCTCTGTCTCAAAAATACATAAACGTTAAAAAAAGAAAAATTAATAATAAAATAAATAAGTAAAAAGGGATTTTAGAAGTGTTAGCTGGGGGCACTTGGCTGGCTCAGTCAGTAGAGCATGAGACTCTTGATCTCAGGGTTGTATGTTCAAACCCTACACTGGGCACAGAGTTTACTTTAAATAAATAAATATGTGGCAGCTATTAAAAGATAAAGCATACATAATAAAACATTTTTTTAAGAAAGAAGCATTAGCTGTACACAAGACTCAACATCACAGGGCAAGGACACTCTAATTCCAGGGTTCAAGTCACATGGCTCAAGACCCAAGCATACACATAACGAAGGCCCTAAGTTTTGAGACAGGAGAGATTACTGTACAGGTACAAAATAGCTCACAAAAGTAGGTTTGGAACTCTTAATGATGGAATCATGAAAAGTAAGGAATACAAGATTAAGAAAATTTATGAACTACGTAAAAATGTAGGTGTGGGGTGAGACACCAATCTTAAAATGTGTGGCTGAAAAAAAAGGAGGGCACTATTGTGTAGCACTTGAAGGCACTCTACGGTATAGGTGTGTGCTTACGGGAAAAAGAACTCAAACGGTACACTCTATTAACATAAAGAAACAGGTGGCTAGGTGGCTCAGTTGGTTGAGCATCTATGGCTCAAGTCATGGTCTCATGGTTTGTGAGACTGTGGGATCAGGCTTGCTGCTGTCAGCCCAGAGCCTGTTTCAGATCCTATCTCCCTCTCTCTGTCCCTCCCCTGCTCATGGCTCTCTCTCTCAAAAATAAATTAACATTAAAAAAAAATAAATGAAACAGTTTAAAAAAAGAAAAGAATCATCTTCACCTATGAAGGATAGTGTATTTATTCACATAATACTAAAATATAGGAACTTAAGGTATCATAGCATAGAATATGAAAGGATCTTTAATGATCATCTACTGTAACCCCACCTTACCTATCCTGACAAAAGGCCCAGGGATGGGAAGGGCTTTGCCCAAGGTCACATAAAAAGATGTGGCTAAGTGGGGCACCTGGGTGGCTCAGCCGGTTAAGTGTCTGGCTCTTGGTTTCAGCTCAGGTCATGAACTTGGGTTTGTGAGTTCAAGCCCCGCATCGGGCTCTGTGCTGACAGTGTGGAGCCTGTTTAGAATTCTTTCTCCCCATCCCCACCCCACCCCAGCCCTCCCTCCCTCCCTCCCTCTGTCTGTCTCTCTCTCTCAAATAAACCTTAAGAAAAAAAAAAAGAGATGTGGCTGAGCTTAGAACAAGATTTCTCATCTGCTAGATTAGTTCATTCCATTATATTAAGCTGCTCTGCATACACAGACTGCATTTTTTTTTTAATTTTTTTTTCAACGTTTTTTATTTATTTTTGGGACAGAGAGAGACAGAGCATGAACGGGGGAGGGGCAGAGAGAGAGGGAGACAGAATCGGAAACAGGCTCCAGGCTCTGAGCCATCAGCCCAGAGCTTGACGCGGGGCTCGAACTCACGGACCGCGAGATCGTGACCTGGCTGAAGTCGGACGCTTAACTGACTGCGCCACCCAGGCGCCCCACAGACTGCATTTTTAAAACAATATTTTCTTCCTCCACTCAGTGAACCTGCATATGATGAAATCTGATGGGACATAATAGTTCATACAAGTCACATTCATTCATTCATGTAACAGCTATTCATAAAGTTGCTTCTCTGTGCCAGCTGCCACAGAGACATAATGGATGAGAGAGAGAGAGTTCTTGACTTCCCTGAAGTTACAGACTATACTAATGATTAATGAACGAAACATGTATTTGAGATAGGTCACTGATTTATAGTGAAACATGAATTTCCAGCCCTTAGTCAAGCCCCTGATGAACCCTGTGTAATATTTTATGTTCGTTTGCATTGGCCAATAGGCATTTTAGACTGAGCTCTTCTAAGTACTTATAAAATACATATCCACATATAGAATTATAGACAGTGAGAGCTGGATACCTCTTGTCCAAATTCTTCATTCTACAAATAGGAAACTGAAGTACCAGGAAGTTAAGAGACTTGCTCAAGGTCACCCAAGCTAGCAAGTGGCAGGGCCACAACTAGAATCTGTGTCTCTTTTGAGTTCCAGCTAAGGACTTAGCCACTAGGAAGACAGTATCTTCGTAAGAGAAGATATGATGGTTATTCTCCTTAATATACAAGAGGAGAAAATCATACAGAGAGAAATTAACGGATTTGCTCGACGTCTTATAAAACTAAAATATGACTGAGTTAAGGGCACTGTACCACTGATGCTGGTTTTTAAATATATCCATCTCTTGATTTACGTAGTGTTTAGTTCCCCCAAAAGTAAAAGCTTTAAAAAACTGTAAATAAAAAATACGCTCCTAAGAATTAAAGAAAAAGCTAGTAAAGTTTTAAAGAGTCAGGCCTCCCGCCACCGCCCCCCCCCTTTTTTAATCTTACTACATTACTACAAACAGTAAGTAAATAAAAATACTGTTTAAAAATGCAATTTATGTATTGGAAGCTACGTAAGTAGTGTAGTGAGCTGGTCTAGGAGATGAGAAACCTCATCCTAAGTTCAGTCATATGTCTTTAAGTGACCTTGGGCAAGGCCAAAAGGCCTTGGTCCTATGAAGGAAAGAGAAGCTGACAAAAAGGCCCCTGACCTATGCTGTGTCCTCAGTGACAGAGCAATACGAAACAGAAGTCCAGTGGGCTCCCTTACCTGGTGCCAGCAGTCGCCTCCGCACTGTGCTCTGGTTCTCTGGCCCTGCATGGGAACGATCAGGGCTTGGGGCATCCTGAGGGTCCACGGCAGGTGGCTCCTGTGCAACTCCAGGTCCGCTGCTCACTTCCTCAGGGAGGGCTGCAGAGTCGCTTTGTAAGAGCACATCATCTCTTCCCACCTTGTCACTTGGAGAACAGCTGGGTTCTGGATCCAAGGGTTTTTCACCTGGACTTTCTGAATCAGGGAGTTGATGGCCTTGCTCTTCATCCTGAAAGCTCTGGTTGTTCTCATGTTCTGTTTTATCCTTTGGATAGTTCCCATAATTTGTTTCATCTGAATCTTCTGATTGATCACCTGCGTCTGCACTTCCTGGACCTATATTTTCTACCTCTTGGTGGACTTTGTTAAGACCACAGACAGGGTCTGGGGTCTGAGCTTCTTCAGTGGTACTTGCTGTGACTATGGTCTCCTGTGCCTGAGAACTTACTGATGGGTCATTTTTCAAATCCTCTTGAGAGGCTATTGAGATAAAAATTTATAATTTTAATTGAAAATAACATCCCTATTTTTTTGAATTTTAACAAGGTCCCTAACTGAATAATAAGTAAAATGTATATAGATTTTTATGGTTAGCAAGGCACTCTTCCTAAACATTATTTCTCTTGATTTCCACTAAAGGTAAGACAAATTATGTGTTAATAAATCTAACAATACTAATGTAAAACTATTTTGAATAACAGAACCAATTTTTGTGTATTAAACACATTCTCTTCCCTGATGAAATAATGTATCTAGGCAATAATCATCAGTAGCAACTAAAACCACTATGCAAAAGGCTTATGAGAAGTTTTATAATGGATGAACCAGACTCACAACTGCTGAACCAGCTGATCAATCTTTAACATCACAAAAACAGGGAGAACCAGACATCATTAACCTCCCAATTCAATGCAGTAGGAAGTACACTATACCATGTATAGTATTCTTTTTTTTTTTTAATGTTTATTTTTGAGAGAGAGACAGACAGACTGTGAGTGGGGGAGGGGCAGGGAGAGAGGGAGACAGAATCGGAAGCAGGCTCCGGGCTCTGAGCCATCAGCACAGAGCCCTACGTGGGGCTCGAACTCACAGACTGAGAGATCATGACCTGAGCCGAAGTCGGATGCTCCACCGACTGAGCCACCCGGGTGCCCCTCACGTATAGTGTTCTTGCCAAACAAACGAACTGATATATGATCAAGATTCTAGAGCTACCTACCAGTTTCCATGAAATACAGGGATAGAGGAATATATTAAATCATGCCTCAGAACATAATTGGTAAAACCCAGGATGGGAAAATTCAAAGGGACAAAAGACTTCTGTTACTTTAATAACAGCAAGAGACAAAAATAAATGGCAAGAAAAGAAGAAAAGGAGGGGTGCCCTACTGATTAAGAGAAATGAAAGAGACCAAATGCACCAATCAAAGGCAACGTGTAACCTGTTTGCATCTAGTGGCAAACAATTATTGAAAAAGTATTTATGAGATACTCAGGAAAATCTGAATGCCAGATATTCCTTCTTACTAAGGAATTACTGGTCATCCTTTAAGTACAATATATTGTGATAATTTTTTAAAGCATCCTTTTAGAGGTAAGTATTCACATATTCATGGCTAAAATTACATGATGTCAACAACTTGCCTCAAGAATATGGGTGATAAAGGAGAGTGAGAAACTACAGATGAAACAATATGTTGGCAGCAGATGGAGCCATTTGATGGGAACATGGGATTCATTTCATCTCTCTCTCTCTACTCTTATGTATGTGTGGTATTTTTTATAGTAAAGCCTTAAAAAAAAAAAAAAAAGCAACCTAAAAGATAAATCAATCAAATACAGAGAGTGGCCCATCATAAAGAAAAACAAAAAAACAAAAAAAAAAAAAACACCAGCTGTGGAGAAAAAAAAGATTAAGGAGGCAAAAAAAAAAAAAAAAAAAAAAAAAAAGATGTTGAGACAACTGCAGAAGTGTACATACTGATTAAATTTGTGATAATATTAAGGAACAATTATTAATATATTTTCCAGGTATGATGCTATTTTAGTTACTTTAAAAAAATCTATCTTTAAGAGATATAAACTAAATGATATAATGCCTTGGATTCGTATTTAAATATTCCATGGCAGGCAACAAGATCAACATTATACAGGTTATAACTGAAATTTAGATGATGAGGGGGCCCTGGGTGGCTCAGTCGGTTGAGTGTCCGACTTCGGCTCAGGTCACGATCTTGAGGTTGATGAGTTCAAGCCCCATCTTGGGCTCTGTGCTGACAGCTCAGAACCTGGAGCCTGCTTGGGATTCTGTGTCTCTCTCTCTCTGTCCCTCCCTGGTTGCACTCTGTCTCTATCTCTCTCACAAAAAAATTGAATATAAACGTAAAAAATATTAAAAAAAATTAGATGTTGAAATAACTATATTATACACCTGAAACTAATTATTACACTATAAATTATTAACTGGTATAAATGAACTGGAATTTAAATAGACTTAAAAAAAGGAACTAAATGTTGAGTGCATGGGAATTCATTATAGTATTCTACTTTTATATATTTTAAAATATCCTCAATAAAAGGTCTAAGTAAATATGCCCTTCTCTTCTGAAATATCTACTTCATAACTTGCCTGTTTGATAGCTCTTACATATATATATACAAGCAGGATGAAGACTTTAAATTTCATCTTTCCCTAGAATTGAAAGATCTCTAAACAGATGGCACATCTGTTTTCTTGATTTAAAAAAAAAAAAATACAGCTCTAAAAACTGGTCTGCCATCCCCTTCTAAGATGCATGCATTTTTCTAACACTATGGGTTCCTACTACTGGAGTCTCTAAAACATTAACTTTCCTTATAATTCAGGTCTGATGTTATGGTAGACTTCAGCAAATAAAAAAGAATCATCATTGTAACAAATTAATCCACTAAGCTAACTTCTTTACTTCCAAACTTCAGGTTTCAGTCACCTGAGATCTTAGTACAGGTCTAGATTCCTACAGCATGAACCTGCTGTACAGACTAGTCTTACCCTCTGCAGGATCCCTAAGTCCTCTGTCGGCCATGTTTGTGTTCTAGCTCTTCAGACTTTGGGATACTTTTTGTTAATGTCTGTTTTTTCTTGTGAAGATGTCTTGTTTTCTTCTTTTCCCAAGTCCCAACAGACTCATGCTTCCCGTGGACCCAGGAAACAAGGCATATATAGTGACTAAAATAAAATGAAAAGAATTAAATGACTTTTTATTCATACATGGGAGAAATGCTGATTTCAGCTTCATTTATTCAATCTGTTTACTCTGAGTAGTAGCTCCTCTTCGAAACTTTTCTGGTGAAGAAGAAATGTTTTCTGGTTTTAGTGAGGATCACCAAATCCTTAACTACAAGTAGAAAAAAAAGTTTCAGATTATTAACCTTGCATGGATGCCATAATCTCCTAATATGTTCCATTGTGTTGAAAGGATCAGAAAGGCCAAGTGGCCAGAATCTTAAAGAGAAGTTCTTTGAAAATGGAATGAAGAGTAATTCTAAGAGTAGAAATTTAAGTCACTGCTCAGTTAATCACTGCAGGTTTCCTTTACGTCTTCAGTTTCTGCCCCATATCAATCTCTCAGCCTATTAGAAGCCTTCACTTATCATTATTAAGTAACAATGCACAGGGAGTACCTACAAACTAAGGTGGCTGCCTTGGTGTCAGGTGTAGGAAATAAACACGGGAGTTATGTCACTGCCTTTTTAGTGGTTTTCTCGCAGTATTCTTTTTAGATCGCTTTATACAATGCCTTTCTGCGCAGTGCTCAAAGACGACTCATGTAGAAGTTACTATGAACTATATACGAAAGGAATCAAAATCAGAGGCAACTCATAATAAAATGTTCTATCATTTTATAGTTGAATCATTTTTTGTCAGGAACAATACTTTCCTTATCTGTAAAAGTGACTAAGGACTGCTATGAGGACTAAATATAAAAATATATGTGAAAAAGAGGTTTAGAAAGTGTTACATTGATAGCCTAGTTGCAAGGCTACCCAACTAACTTTATGTCTTTTTCACAGCACTCTTTTGTAAAAATTTAATTTTACAAAATAATATTTTAATTCCACATGTATGGTATTAGCCTAGTATAGAGTAAGAACGCCCTATTTTAATTAAAAATAATATGAATAAATAAATGGATACATGAATGTATAGAGTGGTACCAATTATAAACTTGAAGGGAAGGGAGGAGTTAGAGGCAGGCCTCCTTTCTGCTGGTGTGAACATTTAGGAACACGTCTAAGATTTGGAGAGTTCCCTGCCACCCTTTTATCTTCTTCAATCGCCTGAGACTGGGCTTCCAGCTCTCCTTTTCACATTACCATCATATGCTGCAATGAGGGTTTCTCTCCTATCCTAGTTCATAAAAGAAAATAAAAGGTCCTCAGTCTTTTTCAGATTTCTTAAGATAATTTTTTCCTGCCAGCCCAAACCGAGAAAACAACGGGTAAAACTTTCCTAGGCACCAGGACAAAAATTTTAGAAAGCAAACAGGCTATCACACAATAACTATAAGGTATCTCAAAATAAAAATTAAAAGGTACCTGGTAAAAAAAAAACCTAACAACATATATGCAAGAACTTTATGGAGTGGGGTGAGTTTTAGGCTATGTAAATTATACCTCAATAAAAATGTACTAAAAAAAAAAACTTTAGAAAGAAAAGCATAAAACTTTATTAAAGGACATAAAAAAGACCTAAGTAGAGAAATATATTAAGTGCATAGACAGTAAGACTCTAAAACAATAATGTCAATTCTCTCCAAACTAATCTACGGATTCATTGTAAATTAAAACAAAATCTTAAGACAAGTTTTTGATTGTTGTTTTGTTTCTTACAGAATGGACAAGCTGACCCTAAAATTCACAAAGAGCAGTAAAGGATTAGGAAGAGTTAAGGTAATTCCGAAGGAGGGGGGCTGGCTATCTTTATCAGATATATCAAGACTTATTATAAACCTATAGGAAATAAGAACAGTAAGGGCATTGGTGCAAGAACAGACAAAGAGAATATACAGAATATAGAGCCAGGAAATACATGCATACATACATAAAGGAAATTGTCTAAGTGACAAAAGAGAAAGAACGCATTAATGAGTAGTTTGAGGACAAGTGACAACTCAAATGGGAAAAAAAGTTAAGATTTCTACATACCACCTGACACAAAAGTCAATTTCAGATTAAAGACCTAAGTATAAAGAGCAAAACTTTGAATTTTCAGAAGAAAATACCAAATATCTTTATAACCTCAAGGTTTTCTTAAACAAGATATAAAATACACAAGCCATAAAGGGAAAATCTGACAAATGTGATCACATTTTTAAAATGTTAATTTCTATACAAATCATCAAAATCAAAGTTAAAACATAAATTCACTGACCAGAAAAATATCAGCCAACAGATAAATCAGCAAGGGATTAATATCCAGAATACATTGACTCCCCCAAATCAGTAAGAGACAGATAATGCTATGAAAAAATAAATGGGGAAAAGAGGTGAACAAACTGTTAAATGAAGAGGAAACCTAGCAGTCTAATGAATCAATAAGAGTGGTTAAGGAAATGCAAAATAAATAAACAATGACATACAATACCATTTTACAAGCACCGACTGGCAAACAAGTCGGGCAACACCAGGTGTTGGTGAGGATATGGATACACAGAGAGTTTTAAACCCTATTGGCAATGAGGTAAACTGCTGTTCAATTCTGGAGAGCAATATGGCAATTATCTGGTAAAGACAAGACACGCAGATTCTACAAACTGGCAATTGCACTTTTAGACACATGCCGTAGACAAACTCTCCCTCAAGTGCCCACTGATATTTGTGGCAGCATTGTTTAAAATGAGGGAAAAAATGAGACCACCTAAATGTCCATGAATAAGGAAGAGGATTAAAAAAAAAACAACTGTGGCATATTCTTACAATGTAACATTATATGTGGCAATTAAACCAATGAATTACATATCTCAAAAATTTGTAAAAGTGCAGTATTATAACTTTTACATACAAGTTAAGAAACAAACTTATACTATATAGAGTGATTCAAAAGAAGAACAAATGGCATAAATATGAACTGATACAAGCCACGACATGGATATATCTTAAGAAATGTGAATGAAAAAAGACCCACACATAGGAGTATCTGCCAAATGATTCCATTTATATGAAGTCCTAAAATAGGCAAATGGTTATTTACCGTAGTCTATAGTGACAGAAAACACAGAAGTGGTTACTGGGGGAAGGAGTACTCACTGGAAAAGGGCATGAGGAAAGCTTCTGGGTTTAGTAAAGTGTTTCGTATCTTTATTAAGGTAGTTAACGTTTGTCATCAAAATGAAAATTTGTACATTTTATTGCATGTAGGATACCCTCAATTAATTTGGTTTCCAACAAACAGAACTGAATGCTTTCAAAAATGTATTACTTGCTAACTAGGATGCAGCCAATAAACACTCTGCAAAAGGAACCATTACAGGGATTTCTCTAATCTTAAAACTGCTCAGTAAATACCTTTCTTGTCACAAGGCACACGTTCCTGTAGCCCATTTCATTTAGGCCCTTTGTGACAAACATCACACTGTTCATAGCTGAAATGGTATTCCCTCAATGCTACAAGAAGTGGTACAAACACAGGGGTTCTTGACACATCCTCACAAGAAGTCACATGGTGGGAGATCTGGAGACCAATATTCCAGAGGCAGGTCAACTTTTTGAGCATTATCCAATCCATGCCATGAAATGTGTACATTAAGAAACTCTGGACTGCATAATGGAAGTGAGGCAGAGCCTCATCCTGATGGAAAATGGGAATTTGGAGATTTTGCAGCTGTGGGAAAAACCATTCCATCATTGTGTCCATGATTATACCATCATTTCCATTTGATGGATCTTTGGCAAAAAGGAACTGATGAAGACCTGTGTGCTTCACATGGCACAAAAGATTTACTTTCAGTGAATCCCTGAAAAGTTCCATTGTAAAATGTTGTTTTTCAATGTCCCACATATGTGGAGGTTATGATCCATTTTTCCACTTTTTGCACTTCCCTGTGACCCTGAAACCTGCAGCAAGACTTGTATCAATTTGCGTCAACAGTCTCAATGTGGGCTTGCAACAGGTTAAACAGATTAGTCTCCATTTGTGGAAAATGCTCCAGATGGTAGGCTGAGGGATGCCTTCCTTAATTTCCACATCCTGGGACTTTTGTAAACAAGGACACGAATTTGCCTCACTGCTTCCTCTGCAGATGTGGCTGCCTTGTGTTCTTTTAACATGTATCCTTTCTGTTCCATCTCATTGCACCAATGGTAATGGTGACTGCTGGGTATGTATTCATTGTCTGGTAACGCATGACCTTTGCACTGCAGCAATACAACCAACTTCAGCAGACTCCAACATACAAAATTAAGTGTCGAAGAGAAACTCTACAAATTGGTACACATCACATTTATGTATAAATGTTACTGTTACTGAATAATAAAATTTTGAAAGCAGTCAATTCTTTTATTGTTCTGTACACTGCTTAAACAGATATAAAATAATTAAACACATGAACAGAAAGGATACACATAAACTTCCATTTGGTGCTTGCTTCTGCTGAGGGAAGGGCAGGAATAGGAGGAGGACAAGAATGGGTCTCAACTGTGTCAACTGTATCTTGAAAAAACAAAACAAAACAAAACAATGGAGGCAAATGTGGCAAAATGTTAACGTATTTTAGATCTGAGTACCTAGTGAGTGTTATTTTCTGGATTTTTCTATATGTTTGATGTAGTTAATACTTTTGTTAAATGAGTAATAAAATGGATCAGCTCTGTGAGGAAAAAAATCAAAAGGCAAAGCCTGTAATGGTAACTTTTTGAGCTCACAAGCAATGAATTTGTGTTACAGAGGTATACTTCAACAACAGCCTCCCATGCACTTTGTCATAACCAGTTGAAAGGAGACAGGACAAGAAAAAGCTGCCGTTGAGAAGAAAATCAGGGCTGGGAGAGCAGCAAGACCTCACCCAACCTCTATTCATCCTGTAACCTCTATGGGAACAAGTTACGGGAGGGGACAGAGACCTAGAGACCTGGGGAAGAAGGAAGAGGCAAGGACCAGGAAGCACTGGCATCTGCAACACTAAGTGGTAAATTAGAGGGGGGGGGGGGGGGAGGGGGAGGAGGAGGGAGAGAGAATATGAATTAGAAGCCTAGCAGCCAAGATACAAGAGTATCAGTCAGTCAATCTAGGATGGTAATTTAGACATAAATGCCACCATGACAAATGTATGGTAGTCCGGGACCAATAAGTATATGTACCTTCTTCTGCCTTTAAACACTTTTATTTTAATGAATCCTGTCATTTTAGGCTCTAGGGATAAAAATCAGGTTCTCTTGGCCCTCAAGTAATATATACTTCTGCCATGGCTACAACATATGAAACATCTACAACAAAAATATATAGCTAACATTTATTGAGCGTCTTCTTTATGCCGAGCAGCATCCAAAGCATTTCATGTATTAATTCATTTAATCTTCACAACAGTCTTATGATGTATGGATTAATAGTCTTATTACTATTTTTCAGACAAGGAAATGGACATACAGAGAGGTTAAGAACCTTACCCAAGAACACACAACCAGTAAAGGCAGAGTCAGGATTTGAACTCAATCTGACGGTGGGACCCAAGCTTTTAACTGTGACACTAAAAAAAAAAAAACTTGTAGTGAACATACTGCAAAGTACCCTGAATCTAGGTCTGAATTGTGACTCTAGCACATATGACCTGGGTGATTCTGCACATATCCTTCAAATTTTCTCAAACTGCTTATTTTAGTGTTGTGGAAAGTCTCAGGTGATAGAACAAATCACACAGCAACTACATCTACCACAATTATGACTATAAATGGGCCTAAAAAATGTGACAAGGATTTCCTTGAGAGCATCCATCCCCGTAGGCTTCTTAATCTTTATAACTAACACCACTGGACTCAACTACAACGTCAACCTCAGTACCAAGATCAAGGGAGTCCTTTATTGGAAGGGACTTGAGAAGTTTTTGGTAATTCAGGATTGAGCTCTAACAATTGGATTTAATCCCAGTTCTAAAATTAAGACTCTATCCTTATCCCTACACTTCTGAGTTCTACCTGTTCTCCTATACTTTTTCTAGTCTTAAAGACTTACTATGTGTCATATGACTGGCATATATTATCACATTCAACCCCAGAACACTATGAGGTAGGTTATTACTGCACTATTTGACAGATGCAGAAACTGAAGAGAGAGGTTAAAATGCCCCCAAAGTCATTTAACAGTGCCAGAATTCGAAGATGAACACAGGTCAACTGGCTGCAAAGGCCACTGTTTTTCCTCTGTAATAAGCAATTTTCAAGTTGTGTTAAGATTCCATGGAGAATCAAGGGCTGTCAAAGACTGAAGAGACGGAAGGGCATATGGCTCATCTCACTCTTACAGATATATGTAGCATGCTGATTGCCACATACTCCGGATTCCACGCAATTCTTTTATGCCTTCCTGCCTGCCTGGGCTTCCTTCTCCTATCACTTAGAGATCTTAACTCAGTCACCCACAACCCAAGATACCCTCCTCTTCAGTAGATATTTCTTTCCCAGGCTACCCCAGCATGTTTCTTTTAACTTTCCACTCCTAAGTCTGCCATCAAATAACAGGAAGTACTCATAAAAGTCATTTTTAAAATGGCCACCATTATATATAAGTAGCAGTATCAACTCTGCCACAGTATGGAAGTAGATTAATTCGGCTCACATAATCTAAAATGTTGGATAACCCTCTAGCTCATTTGTCTTGAGAATTAATTTTAGAACATATTTGTACTTCGAGAAAAATGTGACTGACTTATAACCAGAAATATCAACAGCAACCTTTAGTCTGACACGAAACCTCTTTAAATGTCACTAGCAAAATACAATAATTATCACTACCATGCAGTATTGTGAGTACTCAGTTTCCTTCCTTTTAAAGCCAGATAACTAAACACCACAGAGGTGCTGCCACTGTAATTCTCAAAGTATCCATACAGCACCTGCATAAGAATCTCCTGCAGCACTATTTATAAATGCAGATTCCTGGGCCCCAAGAGCAACCTAAGGAATCAAAATTTCTGTGAGATCAAGAAATGTGCATATCTTCACAAGCTCATCTAGGTATTAGTCTGAAAATCAACAGTACATACCCATTTCATTTTTTTCTACTATTCAAAGGAGACATTAGTTAAAACCATCTTTGGTTAAAACATTTTGCCGATACTTAAAATTGCACATATGTAAAGTGTTTGTCAGTATGTGTTTGAAAACATTTAGGCGACAATAATATTGATCAAAAGCAATACCTCTAAATAAAACTTCACTTTTTAGAAAGAGCTTTAGGATAGTGAAGGGAATTATTAACCAAGGGTTAATGATAAACTAACTAGTCTTCACTCAATATAGCAGTCCACACACTTTATTCAGCAATGTAACAAGAGAGAAGTTCCATTTTGATAGACATAAGGCAGATACAGGGTAGATCTCCAGGGTACATCCTTTATACAGAATAACAACTTCAGGTTGCACAACATGTGGTAGGCATTTGTTGCATACCAATAGCCATTCCTCGCTTATCCCTTCCTAAAAGAGCCCTGATTTTATTAGGGGACACAATATATCTTACCCAGGCATTGCTCACCCCATTCCCCTTTGCCAGGCCTCTCAGGCTCTCTTGTGAACCAGTACCTTCTAATGAGATTTAAGATGAAAATCTGCAAGGGACTTTGGAGAAATATTTTTTTCCCCAAATAAAAAAAACTTGAAAGGAAAAAGCATTCTGCATCCTACTTCCGGCCTTTGATTGGGAATGAAATGTCTGTAACAGCAACAGCCACACTGTACTCACTGGGGAAACAACTATAAGGACAAAAAGCTTCCATAAGGATCCCAGGGGGGAAGAACAGAAAGAGCCTGGGACCTTACAAACATTGTTGAGCCGCTACACAAGCACTGAATTATCTAGGATCTCAAGAGGGATTTTACAATTGTTCAGTGGCCTCTGAGATGTTTTCAACAGATATTTCTATGTTTCTCCTATACTGTGGTTCCATGATTCTCATAAACAAGTGAAGACCAGAATGCGGTCAATGTCCAGCAAAACATTCTTAGTTCTGAGAGAGATGCTTCCCCTAGACTGTTCATAGTATCTATGGAGTCAAGCTTGATACCGCCTTTCATCATCTATCTCATATCATAGTATAAGTACTTTTCCATTTCCAGGGGAAGACATTCTAAGTTCAGTCACCACAAAGACAGGATAGTCTTTGCTTATGCAGAGCCAAGTGAATATAGATAATGGTATTTCTGCACGTTTTTGTATAACCTATGTAAATGTTACCACGGGTTAATGTATAAGAGATGGAATTTAGAACAATGTAGTTTCTTATTAAAATATCTAGCTGTTTTACTGGAATAATCTATAATCCAGCTATTAGGGATGCTTTCCCACAAAAGTTATCACGAGAAGTATCATTATGGTACATACAGTATAGGGCCTCTCCTCCAGGACTACCCTGTCATATGTCCACAATAAGGCTGTGGAGCTTTCTAGGAGGGGTAAGCAAATTTCAAAACATAGGGAACATGGATAAGACTGGTTCTAGATGAACGGTCTGGCTGGAATACTGACTAAATTCATGCTGAACAAAATATGTGTAGACCATGGGAGCAGATCCAACAATTTAATAAGCAGGTCCCCAAGGTAGTGACGGTCTATATCATATTTAGAAAGGAGTCTTTTTTCCATCTTCCTTGGGCTACGAGTACAAAACTCTAGAGTCTCCATGATTTTGAATGTTTAAGAAGTTATTTGTTTTGGCCAAGTTTTTTGTTCAAGGTTTTATCTGTTCTGGTCAAGATTAACTGCAATGCAGGGTTAAAACCAGCTACTCTAGAGTCATGGATCCTTTTTCTAACCAATGGAGGACCCAGAAGAAATGGGTGGCAAGCTTTTTCAAAGGTCCATCTGGTAAGATTTTGGGGAGCCCACTCAAGTGGGAAAGACCAAGGAAGAACAAGACTTCTATTAGCAGGGTTATCAGGGTAACACTCAGGGCAATAATCAGCTCTGTTAATACGGTCTAAGAATACTTGGTAACATTCATTTTCAACAAGTTCAGTCTGGTACAACCAATGGCCTAGTTCTAAACTAGGGAACCATTGTTGTCCACAGTCAGGGCAATGTGAATTATCTGAGAACATCTGGGCCTAGAAAAACAACACAGAAAGCAATGTAACAGTAAGAGGCAACAATGACACAGATACCCAAATAACCAGTCCTATTACAGGTCTGGTTTAGCAATTTCTCAGTCTGAAAATACTTGACAACCAGAGTTAAATTTGGCTTGCACCTCCGTGCAATTCTTCAAGATTTCGTTGTCTGTTTTTCACTCAATTGCAACTCAGTCTCTGAACCCAGGGACCGATTTCGTCTATAATGTTGTCAGTCGCTTATTAGCAGCACAGATCTCAGAATAGTTCCTTGAAATCCAGCTTCTCAAGAAAAGATGGGGCTCTAGTCTAAATTAGTTATTTCTCCTTGTGTGTTATCAGCTGGCGGTATCATGCAGAGGCACTTGGCTTACTCTGCTTTGCTGGTAAATTATTACGTCTGCTTGGTGAAACAGAGGAGCTGACAGGTCCAATGGGTCTTTTGTGGGCGCTGGCACTTGTTGTTGTAACACAGGTACCCAAGTCTTAACGCCTTGGCACTTTACAGTGATGGAGGGGGGTCAGGAAAACCTGGTAGAGTCCTCTTGAGCGTGGATCCAATGAAGTCTTTCTTGGGAGGACCTTAATCAGGACACAGAGAAGTAGCTGATGTTGAGTTGGTTGGAGGGTCTGGAAATGCTTCACATACCTGTAAATGATAAAACTTCAGACGACTCATATGGGCTTTGAGTTGCTCACAATATTATTAGAAACATGCATTTGGAAATCATTTGAGCCAGTCAAGGTGGATGAGAATTGTCTTGTGGGTTTCTCCATGACAATTTTATATGGGTTCAAACCAATGTATCTGTTGGGAGTTATGCTTATTTTGGGCACTAGGAAGGGTTTTGGTTCATTTAAGATTTGTATTAGCTTAGTATTCTTAGGACTAGATTTCTTTTTGCTAACTCCTTTTGCATTTTAGTAATAATAAAGTCTGTATATAATCATGTTTAATCTGGTAAAACTTTGAGATTTCTCGTGTATCTCTTCTGTGAAATGGGTGAC
This sequence comes from Felis catus, assembly GCF_018350175.1. NCBI lineage: Eukaryota > Metazoa > Chordata > Mammalia > Carnivora > Felidae > Felis > Felis catus. The sequence continues at coordinate 28,050,228 of NC_058384.1, read as the reverse complement.
ATATATGATATTCCTGTAATGTGTGGGATAACATTAACAATGGTGACAGCCTTTCTACAAAAGACTTCAATCCATCCAGGAAAATGCTTACAAAATCATCAGGAAATATCGTTAAAAGCTAACTATAGGAAGTTGGAGGCAATCCTTTTGAAGACTGAAAAAGAAACCACGAGGGACAGGTTTTATTACCCACATCTATCTTTATAGGTTTATGCGCATTATAATGTTTAATAAGGCAAGTCAGGTATAGTCTTGAGCAATAGTCCTGAGCAATTCTTGGAAAATATTTAAAAAATAAGTTGGAATTTATAGATACTATCATCATTTTTATACTCCTTCATGACACTGAATGCAACAAATAAATAAGGTCGGGTACTAGGAAGTATGGAACAACTGCATAGCCACCTAGAAAGTACTATGTGCCAGAGTACAACATATACCTTGTTTTTCTGCAGTGTTTTGTGAGTTCTGAGGCTTGATCCTGTGAGAGCACTAAGAGACACAGGGAAAGGTGTGAGTGCTAAGACTATATAAAGATTTGGCCTGAAAAGCAGAGGAGTGAAAGCCTTAGTTGTGGTTTGGCTGAAGCATCTTCCTTACAGACTATCAACGGTAGCTATGATACTCAGATTTTAAAATGGCAAATTTAAAAGGAAACTGAAGAGTTTCTGACAGTGCTGCAATACAGGGCTCCTATTCTGATGGGAGCCCCAGATGAGGTGAGAAAGTCAGTAAATATACTGATGTACTTTTTGAGGTTAGGTAACAATGGATGGGTGCGGGCTACCAATTCAGCTCCTCATTCGAAGTGAACAACAGAAGGGATGCAGGGATCCTGACTTAACAACCTTTATGGTGACAACACTGAACACCTGAGGGTCCACTGACAAGAGCACCAGAGTAAGTTTCAGTTATTGAATTGGGAAACCTTGCAGGTCTAGTACATGGAACAAATGAATAAAGCCACACAATCATGGGGCTCAACATAAAAGTCACTAGTAGAGTTATATGGCTAAGTCTAACACTGAAAAGATAAGAAATTGTGGATTTTTGGCACGAAACGGGAATATGCAATTGAAAGCACAAGACAGTATTCCACATCCACCAGACTGGCAAAAATCAACAAGTCTGACAATGGGGACTGCACACTCTCGGTAAAACCACCCCTCCCCCAGGACTCCATGTCTCCACCGGCAGTGTCAAGAGCCAGACCTAAAGCTCCAAGTACTCAAAATAAACCCACCATTCCCCCAACCTTCATTTCTCAACTTCAAGAGTCCACAAAGCACTAGAGACCCAAGTATTCCTGATTTTAAGAACTCTAGTTTTCCTGTTTCAGACAAGACAGCCCCTCCTCTGATCCTCTAAACCACTATGGGCCAAGAGTCAAAAAGGGACCCCAAAGCACTAAGTGCTCAGAGTAAGATTACTTATCACCAGCCTCTTCCCTCATTCCTAAGCCTTACCACTGATAGGTGAAGAGGGCCTCCTGAAATGCTCCTGGCAAGATTCTCAAACTCCACTCCCACCCCCCACCCACAGCTTCACTGACATTATCAGCTTGAAAGCATCAGGCCCAACCAAGCTCATCATACCTGTATGTCTGTTTATGCTGACCACTAAATATAAAGCCCAGGGCCTCGGAGTGGTACTTCATCCCCTGAGTCTCGAATCCCCATATAGATCCAAGAGCAGACGAGATAACGTCCCCTCTCCTTGCTTTGTTGATTCCATTCTGATATAGTAAACATTTTAGCCATTTGTCTGTACTGAAACATAAAATCCCTGAGAATAGGGCTTTTTGGCTTTTTATTTACCCAAGTAAATAAGGTTGTATGGAACAACTGCACAGCCACGTACAAAGTACTATGTGTCAGAGAAGTACTCATGTTTATGTGCCCAATAAACATAAATGGTAAATACAAATAACTTGAATCCTTACACTCTAACAATAGGAGCATAAATTAGTACAACCACTTTTGGAATTAATTTGGCATTATCTAATAAGGCTGAAGGTGTGCATTTCCTAGAACTCTGTAATTCCACTCTTAGGTATATAACCCAGAAAATTTGCACATCTGCATTTGAAAACATGAATGTAAATATTCACGGTAGTACTGCGTGTAACAGCCAAACAGCCAAAATGACAATGAACGGTAAAATGGGTAAACAAATCGAGGTAGGTATATCTTGTTTTATTGCACTTTCCTTTTCTGTGCTTCTCACATACTGCATTTCTTAAAAATTGAAGGTTTGCAGCAACCCTGCATCAAGCAAGTCTATCACTATCATTTTTCCAACAGCATTTGCTCCCTTCATGTCTCTGTGTCACATTTTGGAAATCCTCACAATATTTCAAACTTTCTCATTATTATTATATTTGTAACAGTGATCTATGATCAGTGATCTTTTATGTTACCGCTGTAAGTGTTTCGAGGTGCCAGAAACCACACCCATGTAAGACACTGAACTTAATAAATGTTGTGTGTGTTCTGACTGCTTCATTGACTGGCTGTTTCCCCATCTCTCTTCCTCTCCTCAGGCCTCCCTATTCCCTAAGACACAACAATATTGAAATTAGGCCAATTAATAATCATACAATGATCCCTAAATGTTCAAGTGAGAGGAAGAGTTGCACATCTCTCATTTAAATCAAAAGCTAGAAATGAGTAAGCTCACTGAGAAAGGCATGTAGAAAGCTGAGACAGGCTGAAAATCAGGCCTCTTGCACCAAACAGCAGAGTTGTGAAAGTGAAGGAAGTTCTGGAAGAAAATGAAAAATGCTGCTCTAGTGAACACACAAGTGCTATGAAAGTGAAAACAGCCTGACTGCTGATACGGAGACAGTCTGAGGGGTCTGGATAGAAGATCAAACCAGCCACAACATTCCCTCCAGCCAAAGCCCAGTCCAGAGCAAAATCCTCACTGTCTAATTCTATGCAGGCTGAGAGAGGTGAGGAAGCTGCACAAGGAAAGTCTGAAGCTAGCAGAGGTTGGCTCAAGAGGTTTAAGGAAAGAGGCCGTCTCCGCAAGATCAAAGTGCAGCGTGAAGCACCGGGTGCTGGTGTAGGTGCTGCAGTAAGTGATCCTGAAGATCCAGCTAACTTACTTAATGAAGGTGGTCACACTAACAACAGGTTTGCAATGTAGATTAAAACAGCCTTCTATTGGAAGAAGATGCCATCTGTGACTTGCACAGCTAGAGAGGAAATATCAATGCCTGGCTTCAAACCTTCAAAGGACAGGCTGACTCTCTTGTTAGGGACTAATGCAGCTGGTAACTTGAAGTTGAAGCAAAAGGCTTCTTTTTCCCCCATTCCAAAAATCCTAGGGCCCTTAAGAATTATGCTAGCTACTCTGTCTTTCCTATATAAATGAAACAAAGTCTGGATGACAGCACATCTGTTTACAATATGGCTTACTGAATATTTTAAGCCCGCTGTTGAGACCTACTGCTCAAAGAGACTTTTTTCAAAATATTACTGGTCATTAATGATGCACCTGGTCACCCAAGAGCTCTGAGGAATATGTACAATGAGATTAACGTTACTTTCATGCTTGCTAACACAATGTCAATTCTGCAGTCCATGAATCAAGGAGTAACTTAGACTTTCAAGTCTTATTATTTTTTTTTTCAAGTCTTATTATTTCAAAAGTATGTTTTGTAAGGCCATGGCTGCCACAGAGAATGATTCCTCTGATGGATCTGGGCAAAGTAAAATGAAAACCTTCTGGAAATGATTCACCACTTTAGATGCTATTAACAACATTCCTGATTGATGAGAAGAGGCCAAAATATCAACATTAACAGGATTCTGGAAGTGGGTCCCAATCCTCACAGATGACTGAGAAGTTCAAGACTTCAGTGGAGGAAGTTAACTGTAGATGTGGTAGAAAACAGCAAGAGAACTAGAATTAGGAGTAAAGCCTGAAGATGTGAGTGAACTGCTGTAATTTCATAATAAAACTTTAATGGATGAAGGAGTTGCTTCTTATGGATGAGCAAAGCAATCCATAGAGATGGTTTCTTGAGATGCAATCTACTCCTGCGAAGATTGTTGAAATGACAACAAAAGATATAGAATATTACATAAACTTTGCTGATAAACCAGTTTAAGAGGATTCACTACAGTGCTGAAAAGAAGTTCTAGTGTGGGTAACATGCTACCAAACAGCATCACATGCTACCAAGAAATCATTCATGAAAGGAAGAATCAATGGATGCATCAAACTTCACTGGGATTGCCATAGCCATCCCAACTTTTAGTAACCACCACCCCGATCAGTCAGCAGCCATCAACATCAAGTTAAGACCCTCCTGGCACTTGTTGGGATGAGCACTAGGTGTTGTATGTAAGCCAATTTGACAATCAATTATATTAAAAAAATAAAGGTAAGACCCTCCACCAGCAAAACGATTATGACTCACTAAAAGCTCAAATAATGGTTAGCATTTTTTAGCAATAAAGGTATGTACACTTAAAGAAAACATAATGCTATTGCATAATTAACGTACTACAGTATAAACATAACTTTTATATGCACTGGAACCAAAAAATCTGATTTGACTTACATTATTGAGATATATGCTTTACTGCAGTGGTAGGTAAAAAATCTTCACTAGTCTCCAAAGTATGCCTGTATTACGTACATATACACACAGATGAAACTCAAGAATATTAACCTAAAAAAACTGAAAGTAGTAGAACCCCCCCCTCCCCACAAACTTACACATTTTCATTTACATCAAGTTTCAATATATTATTTAGGAATAAATATTCAATAAAGCTAAAAAGAAAACAACAAGCACAAGGAGAATTGTTACTTTTGATGGGAGAGAAAAGGGGATGGGATTGGGAAGGGTATACAGAACACTTCAAATATTGTCACAAATATTTTTTTAACTCTTTGGAGGCACAAGGTTCACTGTATCATAAAACCTAATTGCTTACAGAATCTCTATTCAATGTTATAATTTTTAAAAAGATTAGAGTGGAAATACTAATGGGCTAGAAAAAGAGATTAATAGGCAGAACCAAAATTTCATTGTGGACCACAAGAGCGCAGCAGTTACTTTGCCCAGAGGGTGGCTAATATACTGAAGACCAAAAAAAGCCTTACAGAAGGATACAGATCTTAGTTTTTCTTATAAAATTGTAAACAACTCTCTCTTCACAGAAATGAGACCTACTTAATACTGATATGGAAAAGAAAGTTTACCTAGGCATACTCCCATTAAGACATGCATCGTTTTGCAGGGACATTATTTCATATGGTGCTTTTGTACTAAATTAGAAAAAGGAACCCTTCTTCTAAGTAAGTTGTAGCCCAGAGAGCCTCATTTGGCCAGGTATTCAATAGTAATCCTCTGTAAGATAATAATGCTTACTAACAATAACTAACGCCGAGTGCCATTGTCTGTTCTGAGCATTTTACCTGTATTAACTCATGTAATCCTTAGAATAATCAATTTTATGGTAAGGAAACAGAGAGGTTGAGCAACTTGCAAAGGTCACACAGGTCACTGCAGAAAAATAAGTATCTGAATCCAGGCAGACTGGTTCCACAGCCTGTACTCCTAGCTACTATAAGACACAGCCTTTTTGAAGTAGGAACAGTTAAGCTTGAAGAAGCCTCTTCATATATATGAGCTGTTTGCTGCTCTTCAACAGTGTGTATATACTGAGGTAGGGGTGGAGAAAATCACCTATAGCAATTTTCCACTTTCACACAATAAGATCTAGGATACGTTTAGGGGGTCCTGCATCCACTGAAATTACATACAAAATGTTTTATGTACACATGTGTTTTTTTCCTAGAAAGAGGTATTTTTAGACTCCCAAAGGAATCTGACGTAGTTCAAAACCATTACATGTTAATGGTTCCCAATCATTTTACTACCAAATGCAATTTTTATTCCTAGCACACCCTTCCTCAGATCTCATTTTGGAAGGATGTCTACACAATCAGCATTCCTGTAATAATTTCATTTTCTCATTTTTATTAATTAGACATCTGGGGCTTCTGGGTGGCTCAGTCGGTTAAGTGTCTGATTTCAGCTCAGGTCATGGTCTCACAGTTCCAGAGTTCAAGCACTACGTTGGGTTCTGTGGTGACAGCTCAGCGCCTGGAGCCTGCTTCGGATTCTGTCTCCCTCTCTTTTTGCCCCTTGCCTGCTCACACTCTCTCTCTCTCTCTCTCAAAAATAAAATAAACATTAAAAAAATTTATTAGATATCTGCCAATGTCAATCTGCCAATCAGAACTTCTAACAAAGAAAGAAGATAGTGTTACTGGCCCTGGTTAAGAAATTTTCAGTATTTTAAATCACAGATAAATAGTCAAAATTCCTCTATCATCAAGTTGGAAAGATTTAGATATTCTGGATTTGTTTCCTTCCTCAATTCCATTATTAGCTTAAGTTAAAAGTAGTTGATTTAAAGTAAATATGATTACTATTAGGCTTGTAGAAATACTGAAAATACCTTGAGAACCACCATTAATTACTCTGATTATTAAACGTAATTTTTTAAGTTCCTGAGGAAAACAACCATGTACTAGGCCCAAAGCCACGTACTATGGATACATAGAGAAAATCTTACAGGACTTTTACGTGTCCAGGGAATCCAGAAAGGAAACCATACTTTGGGTAAAGGCTAAATGCCTTCAGATAGATATAAAAAGATTGCATGTAGAGTTCCTAGGAAATTCTGGAAGGCCCACAGAAAAAGCAAGGTTTTCAAACAAATCTTTTAACCAACAACAGTTTTAAAAGCCAAAGTTTAAAGAGTTTCTCCACTGCATAAATGTCATACAATGAAAAACACAAATCAGGTTTTTTGGTAAGAACTAAAGTAAATTTATAATTCTTCCTGAAACTTTGTTAGAAGAAAATTTAGAAAACAGCACTTTAACTGAAAAATGAAAATGCAACTCTATTTAATCCACTGAAATGTATATCTACTAATAATGGCAGCTTAATACATACTAATTACCTTCATTAAATATTTTGATTCTATTTCATTCTTCACTATTTCCTGAATAGATGTTAGGAAGCAAGCTCAAATCTGCCTTTGACAGGTAAGAATTGTCTCATTCTTTTTATCATATGATAATCTAAGTCTCAGACTGAGTCAGGATTGGGGTGACTTCTCCAGGAAAACATATCCCTCAGACTACAGCCTTAGCTAACTCTCCACATGATACATAAAATCAAAAGACAGAAACACAAGGGCACCTGGGTGGCCCAGTCGGTTAAGTGTCCGACTTTGGCTCAGGGCATGATCTCAAGGTTCGTGGGTTTGGGCCCTGTGTCGGGTTCTGTGCTGACAGCTCAGAGTCTAGAGCCTACTTCAAGACTGTCTCCCTAGCTCTCTGCCCCTCCCCCACTCATGCTCAGGATGTCTCTCTCTCTCTCAAAAATAAACATTAAAAAAAAAAAAAAATGTAAATGCTTTAAACCCTGAATTCCTATTTTGAATATTTTTTCCCATGGAATATTATATTCTAAGGCTAACCAATAATCAAAAATGTCTATTTTTTATAGAAGACAGTATCTCTGATACATTTCACACACAAACTCAAATCTTTTGAGTTTCATATTTTGTAACTAGTTTAGAATGTAGATGGCAGGAGATTAAGGAGTATGGGCATAAAAAGGAACTTCTTTTTAAGTTCACATAATCTAAACTAATTCTGTTAAAAATTTGTTATGAAAATAAATGCTCCTTAAAGAAGTCTTCAGATTGTTTTGTGAGGAACTAGCTCCAATCTGGCAGTCTTGAGATCAGTAGAGAAGACCTATGGATGACAATTTCAGTGCTACTTACCACATACACTGTTCCCTCTTTTGAAGAACACACAGGCGAACAAAAAAAAAAATTCGATCCTGAGTTAGAAAACAGCTGCAGAGTGTTCTCCTCTCACCCCAGGAACTGACAGATAAAACAGGTGTATGTATGGATTGCTAGCATACCTTAAAGGGGAACAACTGCTTTAGGCATTTATTGGTACATTTCAACTGACCTTGCCCTAATGGACCAAAAGCCATCCTTCAAATTGTTACAGTTTCAATTTCAAACACCAGCAGTCAAACCTTTAAGGTTAATATGAGTCATTCAATAGTGAGACACAGTGCCAAGCTTAGGTATTTCTATACTTATACCAGCTATTTGTCTGTATTTCAAACTAAATTTCTAAGGCTTTCTAAGTCTTGCCCACTCCTCTGTACCATATTTGTTGTCATAATATGTTAGTATTATTTTCACAATTTCCCACAACTTCCCAGTATTTCTATTAATTGGTACTTTCATATATTTGAAAGGGAATTTGAAAAAGTACTAAAGAAAGAAAAAAAAAGTACTCCAATTACTTCCTTAGGTAACTGTTTCTTAAATAAGGATTAAATGCCTGGAACAGTTCAAATATCACACATATTTTCTGAGTAAAGAAACTTCCTTTCCTTCTTATCCTTTTTACCCTTCTTAGTCCCTCCCAACTCCCCTGACTTGTAGTTCAGATTTGGGTGGACTAAGTACAGGCAGTAAGCAAAGCACAGAGGATCAAAGAGTTTGCTAATATTTGGGTACACTAATGGATTCCCAGTTTTAGCTCAACTCCGCTAATCACCTTTACTATCTACGCTAAGTCAACACATTTGTATTAAACTTTTTATTTTGAATACATTTTATATTTTATTTTTTTTAACGTTTTTATTTATTTTTGGGACAGAGAGAGACAGAGCATGAACGGGGGAGGGGCAGAGAGAGAGGGAGACACAGAATCAGAAACAGGCTCCAGGCTCTGAGCCATCAGCCCAGAGCCCGACGCGGGGCTCGAACTCACGGACCGCGAGATCGTGACCTGGCTGAAGTCGGACGCTTAACCGACTGCGCCACCCAGGCGCCCCTATTTTGAATACATTTTAAAGAGGTGTAAGTAATCTCTACACCCAACATGGAGCCTGAACTCAAAACCCCAAGATCAAGAGTCACATGCTCTAATGACTGAGCCAGCCAGCCACCCTAATGATATATATTTTTTAAGATTTTATTTTTAAATAATCTCTATATCCAATGTGGGGCTCAAACTCACAACTCCAAGATCAACAGTTGTACACTCTACCAACTGACAGACAGCTAAGCACCCCCTGAACTAATTTTAAACTTACAGAAAAGTTGCAAAAATATCGCAGAGTTCTCTTACATCCTTTATCTAGTTTCTCCCAAAGTCAACATCTCATAAAATTGAAGTACAATTATAAAAACCAAGAATCATTGGTTTTTATCAGCTAAACTACAGACTGTTCAAATTTCACCAGTTTCTCTATTAATGTTGTTTTTCTGTTCCAGGTACAACCTGGGATCTCATATTGCATTTAATTGTTAGTTCTCCTGCGTCTCCAAACTGAGACAGTTCCTCAATCTGTAATTTATAGTTTCTTGTCTTTTGTGACCTTTTAGTCTTTGTGACCTTGACACTTTTTTGAAAAGTAATGGTCACTTATTCTGTCTGATGATCCTCAACTTGGGTTTATATAATGTTTTTGCATTCATTTTGTTGCTCCAACTTTGGCCATTAGGAGCTCCTTCAAGTTGGCTCCTGTGTGCCTTCAACCAGGACCCTCAATTTTTTTTGATCATTTCCTGAATTTCAAGCACTACAAGATGTTCCAGGCTCCCTGTCCCAGCCCTGGAGTCAACTATGTCTCCAAAAATCTTAGTTCTTTTTATCAAAAGATAGTGTTCAAAAACCAGTTTCACTTCAAGCCAACAATTTGGACAGCCACCACTAGTATTTGTTTCCTTACTAAACTTATTGACTGGAAATCATCAGTGTCATGTTGGAGCATGTTAGAAATGCACATTTTTGGGCCCCACCCCAGACCTACTTAAACCAGAATCTCTGAGAGGCTGGTGCAGGAGTTTGTGTTTTAAGAGGTTCACCAGATCATTCTAATGTTTCACCACAAAGTCTGAGAAACACCGCTTTAAAGAATAGTTTTCCGGCACTATAAACCCTATGTTTATCTCTAATAAAAAAAGTTTACTCTTAATAATTCATCTTGTATATAAATCATACTTTCATTGATACAATTAATAAAACTATAGGTGAATGCCTCTTCTGTTCAGGCACTCAACACTTCCCTATTCTTCATCATTTTCCTATAAAAACTGTTTTTAATGTGGTCACAGTAGTTACAAATACTGTTACTTTTATATACAGAGAAATTGTAGGTCAGCCTCCAGGATCAATTCCTGTCTACATAAAGGACCTAAATTCCACACACTGCAGCTGCAAAAATAAACCCCTTGCAGCACTCTCCTCTGAACTAAGACTGCCTAGGCCTGACCGACTGCTCCGGTACCTGGCTTGAACTCTTCTCTATGCCTTCGTTTTCTTAACCACAAAAAGGAGTAACACTACCTAGAAGAAAGAGGCACTGACTGTAAGAGTTAACGAGCAGCATTTGCCATAATGAGGGCACACAAGAAGCCCTCAAAAACTATGAAATAAAAGTGTCACTAGAGGCTTTTATTAATAATTTTAATATTTATTTTTGAGAGAGACACACACACACACACACACACACACACACACACACACACACACACACACAGCACAAGTGAGCAGGGCAGGGGAAGAGAAGGAGACACAGAATCCAAAGTAGCAGGCTCCAGGCTCTGAGGTATCACAGAAGCCGGTGTGGGGTTGGAATTCACGGATCAGGAGATCGTGACCTGAGCTGAAGTTGGACACCTAATCAACTGAGCCATCCAGATGCCTAGAGATTGTATTTTTTGAAATGAGAGCAAATGGAAACCGTGTTAAAAGAAAATTATGCTGTTTCTTCACTAGATCAGAATAAAGGCAGACCCAGACAGCTTTATTTACAGAACTAAAACAAAACTCTCAGAAGTTAACCAATCTTTTAAATTTGACTTTCTGCAAAAAAGGTTATTACATTCACATTACACATGCCCACGATCAAGGGCTAAACGAGAGGGTGTGTGTGTGTGTGTGTGATCTTTTGAAAAAATTTTTTAATGTTTATTCATTTTCGAGAGACAGACCGTGAGCAGGGGAGAGGCAGAGAAAGAGCGAGACACAGAATATGAAGCAGGCTCCAGGCTCTGAGCTGTCAACAGAGACCCATGAGGGACTTGAACTCATGAACCAGGGATCATGACCTGAGCCGGACAGATGCTTAACCCACTGAACCACCCAGGCGCCCCACAATTTAATCTTTTGAAGTATTATAATTATAGGTGGATTTTCTTCCTATTTTGATTACCAAAATCATGGTGTTAGTAAAGAGGAAAACAGCCCAATTTCCCATCTGCTGGGTCCTTAAACTATCCCATTTAATACTCCAAATAACCCTATGAATCTCGAACTTTGCAGACAAGGAAAGGCGATCAGAGCAATACAGTAACCTGCCCAAGTCACACAGTGACAGAACAGGAATTCAAACACAGCTCTCACTCCAAATTCTATACTTATAACCAATGTTGGGGACACTGTTCTTTATTCACAAAATGCTTGATTTGCTGTACAAAACTTGTGATAAAGTATAGTCACTCTATGGAATTATCTCTTGTGGGACACAATAGTAGTCATAAAATGTAGAATACTAATTAAATTGTAACACAATTAAAATTCTAAATGCGAAATGAGTAACAGCAGAAGCAGATAGGGAGTCTCTGAGCCAACTTCCCCTTAGGAAATTCAAGAGGCATTTCAGAGAAACGTAGATTTCCATGGTATAGTTTAAAATAACTTCTTAGGCAAAAACAAATTATATACAAGACACAACACCTTATTAAAATACTCAATAATCCTCAAATATTATTAACTAAGTTCATAAGTTACTCTATTCATGAGTTATAGGAGCTCTCAGGCTTGTATTATCTCTATGCTAGTAAGAAAAACAAATGAAATAGAGCTTAAATGAGTCATTCATGGTTATGTGATAAACCAGCAACAAAACTGGTAATCAAGTTGTGGACTCTGCCTTCAGCATAATAAACATTACTGAGAAGAGGTGCTCACTTAAAAGTTTCCATAGCAAACGTCAGATTTTCAAGCCATTCTCATCCATACAGACTCCTGAGATTTTTAGTTCTTCTATCATGAAATTCCTTTTCTCATTAAATGATTTTCCACTGACCATTTATATGCTAATCATGTGCTTAAAAAATAAAACTGGTAAATATGGATAGATTCCATGGCCCTAATTCTTAAAAAAAAAAAAAAAAAAAAAAAAAAGACAAAGATTTCTCATACAGATCTAAAATAAAATGTTTTAAAGTCTAAAAACCGGTAAAACTAAAAGTGGTATATAGAATCTGATTAAGATAACTCATTCCTGTAACCGTGTATAAAGTCTAACAAGCACTACTGATAAAGTAGAGAATACTACACACTTTCTTCTTTTTCCTCTCACTCCCTGCCCCACTTTTTTAGGGAGTACTATACACTTTCTTGAAGAAAGAAAAGAGTAAACTTTCTCAAGAGGTATGAAATACAACTGAGAATACGTACATAATACATAAACAAATGAGTAATTGTAGCGTCTAACTAAACTTCAACCTTGGCCCTTTTTAGCACCATTAAGGCTAAAAAAGGTGGGGCGCGGAGGTGGCACTACTTTATAAGGATTGAGATGACGTAGGATGAGATCCTGCTAATAAGCACGCAGGTGAAGGGAGTAATCACCACCCACAGCGGTAGTCAGATATCCCGTTTACATTTTGAGCCTTATAGAAATTCTGCTTCTCGTCTCAAAGTCCAACCCAAACATTTATTCCCACCTTAATCTGTTTAACGTTTACAAGACTCTGCTTCTCTTCTTTTACTATCAAAAAAAAAAAAATATATATGCCCCCCACCTCCCCCGTTTAAGGTTTTTGCTGTAGGGAGGTGGGGGCGGGGAGGGATCGCTTTGGAAAAATCTTTCTAAAAAAGCTTTCAGATCAAATATTAACACATGTAAAAGTTGTATATACATTTTACTTACTTACAAATTCTAGCAGGGTCTTAAATCGTCGACTGTCAACGTCTGGAGAGCCCTTCGGTGTTCTTTTTGCCCCACAACGCCGGGCTGCACCCCACCTCGGACGCGGAGGATCAGAACGTCGTCCCGGTCCCAGTCCACGTGACGAAGACCTTCGTGGGGAGGGACGCACGGAATGCTGGGACTGGTAGTCGGCCCGCCCCTCCTCCTCCCCAGCCCGCACGCCCCTCTCTCCACTCCCCACCCGCTGGCCAATGCCAGGGTGAGAGGCGTGGCGAATGCGCACCACAGAGCCGCCTGGGACCATATCCCTGCAATCCTACAGGAAACCGCGCATCTCTGCAAAACACCGGGGAACAACCCGTGGAACCAGTACTGTGAGGGCACTACCCAATAATGCCCAGTACCAGTTAGACGTGGCTTGGAACTTGGCCGCTACCTTTACAAGGCGAGTGTCCTCAAACGAGTTGCTTAATCTAACCCTCAGTCTGCTCCTGTCAAACGGGGACAAGGCTACTTACAAACCTCATTTGTAAACATGCTAATGTACCTAACGGTACCTGCTAAGTTATAGTAATAAATGATGAAAAATAGCTATTATTTTGGTCAATCCCATAAATGTGCAGATTGAGAGACGGCAAAGAATTTAGCGAAGAACACACGATTGGTTAGGGGCAAATAAGTCTAAATAAAACTCCTGTACCTGACGTACACTAACTCAAAACAACACAGAAGAAACCTACTCTCCTAAAGCTCAGTTTCCCTTTCCTCTTTTTTTTTTCCTGTAACACTTCTGACCAAAACACTATTTTGCTTTGATTTTTATCTGACCCCCGTGGAATATAAACTCCAAGGCAGGGAGGGTTGTCTTTGGTCTACTTTTTCACTACCATATCCCCAGTACCTAGAAGAGGGATTGTGTAGTACATTTCAGAAGATAAATATTTATTCGATTAATGATTCTTTATGTGGTGGTGATTTTTGGTGCCTTCATTTCTCAATCATTCTGTTTCAGCAAAAGTCACAGGATTCCTAAATACTGTTTAATAATTGACTGCAATTTCTAAATCAATAAAGAATAAGTGGAACAGTATTTACTATATCCCACTCATTTCATTGAATTTAACTTCACTTAATTTCAGTATAACACTTCCAGCTAGACATTTTCATTTGCAGTAACTGTCTAAAATACTTTCCATTTACTTGTGAGAATGGGAAATAAATGGAGTTGGCTACTATTTCTTGAACTTGCTTTAATATTTTAATTTTTTCCTTATTAGAAAAGAACAGTGTTGGGGCCCCTGGGTGGCTCAGTAGGTTAAGTGTCTGACTTCGGCTCAGGTCATGATCTCACAGTTCATGGGTTCAAGCCCCTCGTCGGGCTCTGTGTTGACAACTCAGAGCCTGGAGCCTGCTTCAGATTCTGTGTCTCCCTCTCTCTCTGCCCCTCCCCTGCTCATACTCGGTCTCTCTTCAAAAATAAATAAAATGTTTAAAAAAAAAAAAAAAAGGAACAGTGTTGCCTTTCTGCTAAGATAATAGAGTTATTTTCCTATCTGACCAGATAGGTGATGATGCACAATGAATTGATAAATGCTTTCTAAGTAACTAGATTTCTGCTTACCCTAAAAACAAAAAGAAACTTCATATACAAAAATTACATTATTTTAAAATAAACTGTGTGTCCTTTAAAATAGCTGCTTTAAGGGTGCTCGGGTAGCTCAGTCACTTAAGCGTCCAATTGGGTTCAGGTCATGATCTCACGGTTCATGGGTTCGAGCCTGCATTGGGCTCCAAGCTGCCAGCGCAGAGCCTGCTTGGAATTATAGCTCTCTTCCTCTCTGCCTCTTCCCAACTCACACTTTCTCTCTCTCAAAATAAATCCATAAACTTAAAAAAATAAAGAAAAGAGCTGTTTTAGAAATCCAGCGTCAACAACACTAGATTTCTAGACTCAGGCATAACAGCTAGGTATACAAATTGATGCCATTTAATCTGAATTATAATTTTTAATAGAGATCTTCCCTCATATATGGCAAATACCCTAAGGCTAAAGAATACACTCATTAATTTTTCATATATTTATCAAACATCTACGTTGGTACAGAATAGTTCGATAAATATATGAATTAAATGAGTGTATTCTTTGTTATAATCATTTCTTCTCTAACCTGTCTTCTCTTTCGAGCCACTGAATTCCTCCACATCTCTCACGTTCCCAAAGTAATTGTTTAACAACCAGAGCTCATGCCCCCTCTTGGTAATGGTGACCCAGCAAACCCCTTCCACTACTGGCTATGAATCTACTGCCTCTAACGTCAAGTCTTTTGGGGCCACTCTTACAGTTTGGAAAACACCTACAGCAGAGTATCTGGTTTCGTAAGAGTTTAGCCTCACTTCACAGTTAGTGATGAAAGTTGGTATGTGTAAGATTGCTAGGAGTGGGAGACAATCCTAGCCTATGCCAGGGCGAGGATTATGGATTATTATCTAGACCAAAGAGGGAAAACCCGAAGCAAATATATGTGTTAATGTTAAAGCTACCATGCCTCTGACTTTACTTAATGTTCTCATGATTTGTTTCTTTGGAAAGTGAAAGCCATTAGTTTCTTTCCTAAGCTTTTACAAGCTTTTTAAAATTTCAAAACACCACCATACTGATTATTCAACAGGTAGAACCTCTCATCTTCTCTGATTATTCAGCAACATGTAGAACCTCTTGTCCTTTTTTAAATATGTCCCCAAACCTAAGTTTTAAAGTTTGTATCCAAAGTGTCTATGTAGAGACTATACTGGTAAATGTTTTAAAGACGTACTTAATATGCACTGATGTTCATAATATGAACTTTGTATATTAACACTATTAAAGTTTTATATCCTTTAAAAATTACATGAAAGAATTTTTACAATTATATGTTAATGAGCACTATAGTAGGCACCTTACAGAGAAAGGGTTACTTAAATCGTGACTAAAAGCCAGGTATTACCAAGTATCAGTACTTTTCAGCATTTTATCGGAAAAGAATTAAGACTCACAAATTTTCCACATACAATACCATTTATCCCAAGCGGACAAAGGAGAATACTAGAGTTTTAATTTTCCCTTAAAAAGTTAAAAAAAAAAAAAAAAGCAGCATCTCCTTTGATACTGTTCCTCCCGCTTCTTTGGCTATATTGTATATTGTAAACAGAACTAAACTACTGATCCTAACAGTCTAAAACCTAGGTGACTCTCTAAAGCATGTAACTATCTAGCCAAATGTATGGACAATTAGTGAAAATATAATACACCTGAGGCTTTCATTAAATTGAAATTTGTACCCAGTTTAAGCAAACGAGTCACTGAAAAACATTCCAAGGTGATTTAAAATACTTGAAATAAACATCTTCCAAAATTCAGAATGACTCAGTAATTGGTTTCCAAAATTACAATTTCTTAAACCTACTCACTAAAATAAGTTCTAGAAAGTCTTCCAAGACAAGTGTATATGTTTGAGGGAACAATCTTTTCTCTCAATTATTGACTTTCTATATGTCTAAATTTGGCTAGTTACTGCAGGTTATCCACATCTGTAAATATGAAGAGTTGAAACAAACAGCTTTTATCATGCTTTCTTATTCAATAAACTAAACTCAAGAAACCCTAAATCAAAGTCAGTAGATCAAGTCATGCCCAGAATCAAAATAAGAATGGGCCATAAGTTAAAATTACAGCGTTCTTATTTAATCAAAGTTATTTGTTCATCGCTCAACGTCCATAACACAGCACTAATAAGGTTTCCGAACAGTGCTGCTGGAACACAGCTTTAACACGAAAGCCAGGAATAAGGCTGCATACATTCTGCAAATGGAAATCTACCCGAGCGTATACCTGCAGATACGACTTTGCACTCTCAACAGGTGACTTAAAATGTAAAACTGGCTGCCTTCACAAGGGGCTTAAAAACTAAGAAACTTCCAAGAACAGATAGCCCTTGCAAAAGGATCTTTATATCATCACTCCAGTAATAAGTTTGGAAAGGCATGGCTAAGGTAGCCGTCGATCAAAAAGGTTCCAGGAAAACTGCGCAACAGCCTGGGGGCGAGGACCGAAACTTCTCCCCCACCCCCGACTTTCGCTCGGCCTTCCCCCAGAAACTCGGAACAGGGGGCCAGGACCGGCGTCTCCTGCGTGCGGGCAACAGTTGCCACGAGCAGCTGGGCTCAGGAAAGGCAATTTGCCCAGCCAGTTGTCCCTTCTCCGTCGTCCCCTCCCACCTTCCCCCAAGGCCAAGGACAGCGACGTCGTCCTCCCTCTTCTCCTCCTCTTTGGTGCCTTCAGCCAGGAGGCGGGAGTGACCCGCAGCAGCTGACCCAGCATAGGCACTGCCTCTCCCACAGCCCTCAGGACACACCATGGGCCCAGAGGCGGGTTTGCAGCACAGCAGCGACGACGCAGGCGGAGGCCCCGGCGACTCTCAACTGCCTCCCTGACCGCCGCGAGCACCGCCCGACACCCCCGAAAAGTCGTCGCCACCCACGGCAGGAGAATCTAGGGACCCCAAATCCACCTTCGCGATCGACTCAAGCTACGTCAACAACTATGGCGGGCGACGGGAGGCGGGCGGAGCCGGGGAGGGAAGGATGGGGGCTATACGTCACACCCCGGCCCCCCTTGCGGGAGGGTAGGCGCCGGCTCGCCCCTCAAAATGGCGGCGGCAGTGACGCGCCTGCGTACGGAATTTCTTCGCCGTCGCGCCTCGGCCGGCGGGAAGTGAGGTTCTCGGAAGAGCCGCCAGAAGTGTACGGCGACTTCGAGCCCCGGGTAGCCAAGGAAAAGTCCCCGGCGGGAAGACGAGTCCCGCTAGAAGAGTTCCGGCCTGATTCTGAGAAAGAGGAAGTGAGAGAAAGCGCCTACTACCTTCGTTCTCGGCAGAGGAGGCAGCCGCGACTCCAGGAAGCCGAGGAGATGAAGACGCGAAGGACTACCCGTCTACAGCAGCAGCAGTCACAGCAGCCTCTGCTAGAGCCGTCTCCGGTTACGACCAGGAGAGGGTTACGGGACTCTCATTCCTCTGAAGGTGAGACCGACGGAGGTAACAGTCTCCGCCGCGAGCCGGGGAGCGAGCGCAGGCGCGCGGGCGCGAGCGGTGTGTGCGCGTGTCGGGCGGGCGTAAGCTCCCGCCCAGCTCATCCCCGCCGGGGCTCCAGTGGCTCCGCGGCGCGGATAGACGGGCGCCCCCACGCGGGGTCCGCCCGACCGCAGGCGGGCAAGAGGTGCAGGCGGCTGAGGGTTGGGTAGGCAGTCGTGCTGAGCGACCTGATCCGGGAGCTCTGCGCATCCCTGTGCGTGGAGCAGGGGCGTCCCGAATTGCCTTTATCTGCAGGCCGTCACAGACGGTGGACGAGTTAGGTGGCAGGCGCGACATCAAAACACTTGGGACTCCGTTTCACTTCAGTTTCCTCTGTCCTGCGGATGTTGCTACCAAAGCCACTTCCATTTCCTCCTTTAACTCTGAAAAGCCAGAAGTCCCTAGCTGAGAGTTATGGTTCTAATGTAACCTTCCAGTCTTTTTCCAACGCTACCCAGGTCAGGGGAGAGGGAAGGGAAATTTGGGGAGTGGGCGTTTCAAGGGATAGAGTAGTTGATGAATTGATTGAGACCCCTCCCAGCTACTTACACCAAGGTGGGCTAAGTCAATTATCCTGAACTTTGAGCTGATCGCTCTGTCTCACGTGTGGTGGTCTCTGCAAAATCGCCACTTGAGGTTCCTCAGTGTAACCTCATTGGTTAAGTAGCTTGACGAAACAGGATTCTTAGTTTTTATCTAAATGGGCCAAAAGGATGTTGACAAAGTGAGCGTATGGTTTTAGGTAAGTCACAGGTGAATCAACTCCCTTAAGCCATCCTCTCCCACCCACCTCCCTCTTCCCCTTCTAATCCTGAGTCACAGGTGAAGTTTTGTTTTAGCCCCACGTAAGGCACCTATGAGGTAAAAATCCGAGGGTTTGAATCACAATGGGATTACATAATTAGCGGTAAACCATTGATGGCCAGGAAAAGGAGGTGGATTTTCAGCTCAGAGCAGTCAGAGGCAGCACATACCTATTGACACCTGAAGTGCTGACACGTTTGAAGATGCGTTGATGTGCAAAACTTTATGTTAAAGAGGTGTAAGTTACTACTGGGTGTAGGTACTCAAGACAGTTTAGCTCATATATAGGTTAGTGTGTGTTTCTTTTAAGGTTAGAAACCTGAAGACAAAGATCCCATCATTGAAGTTAGGTTGTACCTCCTTCAGTATCTGAGGAATGCTTTGCACAAGTAGGCAATAAATGTTACATTATGTGGACTCTGCCACAGAACCTGGTGCAGTGTTATCAGCTTTTTTAACACGTGAAGGATTTACCTCTATTTTAGTAAAAAAAAATCTATAAGGGTCTAAACATTTTTCACTCCTCTGCTTTCTCCCATGTCATTTCTGAAACTGTAGCCCATCTTTTAAATTTCTAAAGTAGTAGACTTTTATAGTAAAGCATCAAAGGTAAATAATTTGTTTTTATATTGCCTCAAGAGTAGTTAGACCCACGGGGCGCCTGGGTGGCGCAGTCGGTTAAGCGTCCGACTTCAGCCAGGTCACGATCTCGCGGTCCGTGAGTTCGAGCCCCGCGTCAGGCTCTGGGCTGATGGCTCAGAGCCTGGAGCCTGTTTCCGATTCTGTGTCTCCCTCTCTCTCTGCTCCTCCCCTGTTCATGCTCTGTCTCTCTCTGTCCCAAAAATAAATAAACGTTGAAAAAAAAATTAAAAAAAAAAAAGAGTAGTTAGACCCAAATTCCTAAGTTTTGGTAGGCTTAATTACACTTTGCTAAAGAAACGAATTATGTGCATTTTTGCTTTTATATTACCGTTAAGGTACATAATCTGTACCAGATCATATATTCTGAATTTTGACAGTTGTCATTTCTGTTCTTTAGAGGATGAACCATCTTCACAAACTATTTTAAGCCAAACAGTCTCAAAGAAAACTGTCCAGAGAACACAAGAAATTCCAGGTAAGAAGAGTGATTTTATTTTTTGCCTTACCTGCCATCTTTTTCATTTCTTTTTTTTAATGTACACACTATAGCCTGGTTCATCAAGGGTCCCAAATCATAACTTATTCAGAATTACAGTGAATCTTCTCTATAGTGTATTGAGTTAAACCATATAGGTATATGTCAAGAAAAGATGGAATGGATACTTGAGTATCTACTAATTACGAGCCACTTTGGATATGGTCATTCATTCGCATAACTCTGCAGGATAGACGTGCACATTTTATAGGTGAGAAAACTGAAGCTCAGAGAGGCTAAGACCCTTCTCTATGTTTACATGATAATGTGACAGCCAAAATCGGCTCCAGATTTGTCTTCTTCAAAACCCTTTCATTTTCCCCAAGTACCTCATTGTCACTCTCCCACGTAATAATTAGCCACTCAGTGAAATTCATTAAGTGTGGTGTGAGTGAATATGTCTCACTACCTTCCATTTAAAATGGATTAAGTGGGGGCACCTGGCTGGCTTAGTCAGTGAAGCGTGTGACTCTCGATCTCAGGGTGGTGAGTTCAAGCCCTACATTGGGCATGGGGCCTACTTAAAATAAATAAGAAACTAAAAATAAAATGGATTGAGTGATCTGTATAGTAAAATCATGGCATGATATGGTCAATATTTCATCAAATCTAAAATGTCATCAGTTGTAAGATCCACCATCGTTTTATGTACCACCTAGAAGGAAGAAATGCTGCCAGTTAAACTGTAACATCCCATAGATTGTATGATGCATCCCAATTTCAGAGATGTTAAAGACTTTTTTTTTTTTTAAGTTTATTTATTTTGAGAGAGAGTGAGCGCATGTGGGAGGGGCAGAGAGAGAGGGAGTGAGAGAATCCCAAGCAGGCTTCACACTGTCAGCACAGAGCCCAATATGGGGCTCGAACTAATGAATCGTGACATGATGACCTGAGCCAAAACCAAGAGTCAGATGTTTAACAGACTGAGCCACCCAGGCACCCCGCCCCCCTCAATTTCAGAGATGTTAAAGTGTAAAAACATTTGCATTTTATTATCAATGTGACATAAACTTAGGCTATGTTGACAGTCTACTTAAGTTTTAAAAGCTGTTAAAACTCTTTTGGAAAGCAAGGAAATGGATTTAGTTCAGTTGCTAATGCTTAGTTCCTTTGGTTTTTAGTTCCGTTTATTTTCAGTCTGCTGTTTTTGATATTAAGAAAGTCCCACAACAGTAAAACTCCTATCTTGACTTGTTTCCTTAGCCATTGCTTCTAATAAGATTATGCTTTATGATTTGACCTATTCTGTCCTCAATTTAGAATAAGGTACATCTAGTTCAAGTTTAGTTCTAAGTAAACACGCCCTTTATATTTAATTCCTTGAATTGCCTATGTTACTGGGTTAAGATTATAAACTATCTTAGAAAAATGCTTTGAGTAATAAATGCTATAGATTTTCCCAGCCATGTGGAAAAATCATATTCTTGAAATTTTATCATAGTATATTTATTTGCTTATCTCTTACACCTAGAGAAGCAAACTTTTCTAAAATTTAGAGTAAACGTATAAAAATTATGGTGTTAATTTAAGTAAATTGACAGAATGAAGACTGTTGAACACCAGCCTATAGACCATTATAAAACTGTTATATAATAAAATACCTTGAACAGTCTTTTGGAGTTCACATGAGGTCTGTGTTTAAGGACCACTAACGAGGTACACAGCTGCATAATGTTGTGAAAAGCGCACTGGACTTTGCTTGTGTTACCCACCCACCTTGAGACACGGGCCTTTATCCTATCATTTCCCCTGCCTAACCCACAAGGCCACTGAGGAAATGATACAGTGCATGCATATTTTATACACAGTAAAACACAGATACAAGGAGTCCCTCCCCCTCCCTGCCCCTTATGGCACTTTACAAGAGGTGTGAAGTTCATAAAGTTTTGCTTAAGCATTTCCTTTTCTCAAGAAGCTTATGTTATAATTAGAAATGGAAAAGAAAAAACATTTCTCAGTATAGATGATAAATTGATGGAACCTATGCATAAATTACCTGGAATGTATCAGTAGTGTAGCGTGCATATAAGTAGAAATGAGGATATTTACATCTTTGGGAGATTTGAGATATTAAGAATTCAGTGGTACATTTATTTATTTCTTTATTTATAAAAGAGCTTTTTTTTAAGTTTGTTTATTTTGAGGGAAAGAGTGAACAGGGGAAGGACAGAGATGGAGGAGAATCCCAAGCAGGCTCCATGCTGACAGCATGGAGCCAGACGTGGGGCTTGAGCTCACGAACGGTGAGATCATTACCTGAGCTGAAATCAGGAGTCGATGTTCAACCAACTTAGCCACCCAGGCGCCCCAAGAATTCAGTGGTACTTTTAAAAATCATCCTGCAGGGGCGCCTGGGTGGCTTGGTCGCTTAAGCGTCCGACTTCGGCTCAGGTCATGATCTCACGGTCCGTGAGTTCGAGCCCCGCGTCGGGCTCTGTGCTGACAGCTCAGAGCCTGGAGCCTGTTTCAGATTCTGTGTCTCCCTCTCTCTCTGCCCCTCCCCTGTTCATGCTCTGTCTCTCTCTGTCTCAAAAATAAGTAAACGTTAAAAAAGAAAAAAATTAAAAAAAAATCATCCTGCATCTAGCACTTGGCATGCTTCAAGGAAAGAGCTTAGGGAATTATTGAACAAATGCTTACAATGTGTGTCTAGCAGAGGAATTATGTAAATAGTAGTCACTCTTTGATGGAGTACTACTTTAAGTAGGCCTTTCCCCTTATAGAATCATAGACTTTCTGTTTAACTTTCATGTTGAAAAATAGTGCTGTAATTGTATATAGGACCACTGGTGTGGACTGAGAGAAATCTATCCAAAGATACCCTTAAGAATAAAGACCAAAGCCAACAGGCCACCTTCTAAAACAACCTACTAAAGACAACTACATCATCTGCCTTCCTGTTTTTCTAAGCCATGAGAAATACTGATTAGTTTAGAACAGGGATACAGATTGAACTCTTATTGTTTGAAGTTCCAGAATTGAAATGTTTTCACATTAAAATAGTCATTGAGTTGTTCATTCAGTTGAGTCCATGTATGTATGTATGTATGTATGTATTTATTTATTTATTTTAATGTTTATTCTTGAAAGAGAGGAAATTCTTGAGTGAGGGAGGAGCAGAGACAGAGAGAGGGAGATATAGAATCTGAAACAGGCTCCAGGCTCCAAGCTGTCAGCACAGAGCCTGATGCAGGGTTTGAACTCACAAACTGTGAGATCATGACCTGAGCCAAAGTTGGACACTTTTAACAGACTGAGTCACCCAGGTGCCCCAGTCCATGTATTCTTACATAACTGTTCTGTGGTCAGATTCATTCCTTTCTGGAAATCATGGAACTAATTTTTTTTTTTTTTTTAATGTTTTTACTTATTTTTGAGACAGAGACAGAGCATGAGCAGGGGAGGCGCAGAGAGAGAGGGAGACACAGAATCTGAAGCAGGCTCCAGGCTCTGAGCTGTCAGCACAGAGCCCGACGCGGGGCTAGAACCCACGAACTGTGAGATCATGACCTGAGCTGAAGTTGGGTGCTCAACCAACTGAGCCACCCAGGCGCCCCTCATGGAACTAATTTTACAATATAAAATTATATTGGGAGAACTTCATTTACTTTTCCTAAAGTTAAATAGGTATTTTTGTTCCAACAGTTGTGGTTTCTAGTTAAATAATCATAGATAATTATTTTTGAATATCTACCATTTTGTCGTGAACATTTGATTCTCTGGCTGCTGAACATTTGATTTTTTTGGAGTATTCATTCTCTAGATCTTTACTGAGTACCTACTTTATGCCAGTCCCCATGCTAGATGCTGGGGGTGCAGCGGTGAGCAAAAGCAGACAAGGGAAGAAGATTGCTACAAAATAAGGGTACTTGCTCTTTTATTCTTTAATAATATCTCTCTTTGGTACTCTGTCTCCTTGAAGCATCTTCTCTAAGGATATGTACATAATAGAGCGTACAGGAAATACTTCTTTTTTTTAAATTTTTTTTTTTTTAACGTTTATTTATTTTTGAGACAGAGACAGAGCATGAACGGGGGAGGGTCAGAGAGAGGGAGACACAGAATCTGAAACAGGCTCCAGGCTCTGAGCTGTCAGCACAGAGCCCAATGCGGGGCTCGAACTCACAGACCGCAAGATCATGACCTGAGCCAAAGTTGGTTGCTTAACTGACTGAGCCACCCAGGTGCCCCCAGGAAATACTTCTTAAAAGGGGAAAAAAGTAGTAATTGATGTCTATAGATTAAGTTGAGTTTTAGGTTTTAATTAAGCCTGATAAAGGTGAGAATGCAGAAGAGAAAAAGAGGAAAGTAGTTGTAATAATGGGATTATGAACATGTACAAAATTTATTTTAAAAGCTATTTTTATAAGTTTTAAATACCTGATGTTTGAAATACTAGCAACTGAGATAGATATTTCATAGAATCTTACAGCTGGAAGATTTAGGGAATTCATCTACCCAAAGTCTCTATCAATGCAAGTATCCTTTTGTTAGCATCCATTCATATACTCCCTGATCATTTTCAGTGAGGTGAAAATCATTCCCTCACTATCTGTTCTGTTTTGGAGACAACATTAATAACTTAAGTAATTAAAAGCTAACTTTTCTCTTACTTTCTGTGTGTTGATCTTAGTTCTGCCTTTTTGAGCTACAGAAGTTTAATTGTTTTCTACATTTCTGTCTTTAAGATATATAGAAACATGTTCAATAAGTGTTTTTCGAACAAACAAGTACCTGGCCCATTACAATATCTCTTCTGGATACTCTTAATGGGGAAATTGCGTGAAGTCAGTTTTGTAAAAACAAACATAGGCAGTCAGTGTAATGGCGGGGACCAGTGATAACCAGTTCAGAATGGTTTTCACTGTTCTCCTACAGCACCAAACACAATGTTGTTGTTGTTGTTTTTAAGTTTCATTTATTTTGAGAGAGAGAGCATGTGCACATGTGCAGGGGAGGGACAGAGAAAGGGAGAGAGAGAGAATCCCAAGCAGGCTTCACACTGTCAGTGCAGAGCCTCATGTGGTGCTCAAACTCACAAATCATGAGATCATGACCTGAGCCAAAATCAGGAGTCTGATGCTTAACCAACCGAGCCACTCAGGGGCTCCATGATGTTTTTTATAAAGACAAATGAAACAAACATAATATAATCCAAATTCAGATATATATATATGGGACTTTAGATAATGTTGTTTGATTTTTTTGAGAACACATCTTGGCTTTCTAGGTTAACATTTTATATGATGGGATTGGCTTCCCCATTAGCCCTATACCATTGAACCATAGACAGTCTGAAACCCTGGCTAATGGTAACACTTTATTTAAGTTAGAGTTTACATTTCCTGAACACACACACAGGGTTAAATAGTTGGAGGTACTATATTAACTCTCAGGAAGTTAACCCCTAAATTAAAGTATGCCATGAATAATCCATAATGAGGATAAGCCTCAAATGGAATAATTGAGTTGGTGCTACAGTACAAATTTGGTTCTCATATGAGAAATTTAGAAGAGTTTTACTTAGTATTCCTTTCTTATATAAATGTGATCTGCTGAGAAAAATTGCATATTTTTTCTATCATGTTCATAAATTTTTTATGGCAGGAAATTGGTAGTTCAGTTTTACATTCCCATACTTAATGAAGGGTTCAGAAAAACCTTTGTTGAATAAATAGATAATTGTATAATAAATCTAGTATGTTTGACATTTTATATATTTTTTAATGTTCTTTCTTCCTATATTAGTGCTGAGTGAAGATCCTGTAATCAGCCTGTGTAGACGCCCCCTAAGAAGCCCAAGACCTGGTAAGAGATTGTTTTGTCTGTTGGTTTAAATGTTTTATAAATATAGCTTTATTTTTAAATAGGTTAGTACATGTATTCATATGGTTAGAAATTTAAAAGTTATTATAAATACATGGTGAAAAATCTCCCTGTCCCTCTGTCCTTTACCCACCTAGCCTCCTCATTAGAGGGAACCAGTGTTTTCAGTTTCTTAGGTCTTCTTTTAGGGATATTTAATGGAGCTACAAAGAAATTCATGCATAAATGATATTTTCCTTCCTTTTATCACAAATGTTAGCCCAATAAACACTCTTTTCTGTACCTTCTTATTGTGTTTTTATTTTTACTTAATCTATTGAGACATCTTTCCATACATATGTGTATGTGTGTATATATGTGTGTATATATATATATATATATATACACACACACATATATAAAGGCCTTCCTCATTGTTTTTAAGAGGTTTCTATGATTCTTTTTGTTAGTATGATGATTTTAAACTAGGATCAGCGGCTTTTTATTCTTCCCAGCATAATGCTAATAAAAAAATCAAGACCGAGGCTTTATAGCTCAGTGCTATCAAATTTTTCTGCCTCACTTACATTTCTTTTTGATGAAAACCTCTAACAAGTATTGCCCTTAAGTTGATTTCATGACTGTGAGAGATAACCAATAAAGGCATCCAAGCAGTCTACTTCTGCTTCCTTGTCAGAGTTCATTAGCACATAAGGGTGCTTTATCATGGGAACTAAAGAAGAACCTTATTTATCTTCACATTAGGTTTCTACTTCTTGATCCTTCTCTTTGAGAAAGAATTAGGATGGGTTTTTTTTTTTTTTTTTTGATAACTGTCGTTTTAAGTATTACAATGACAAAGATCTGTTAAGGTTTTGATGATGAACCTGTGGTAAAGGACCACATGATGCATTTCCTCTTAAGCTCTAATCATTTTCTTGCTATCTCTCTTGCAGATTCGGCATACAAAACAAATGGAAATACTAAAATGAGTGAATTAGGTTTGTTTATCTCTAATTCTTACAGGTTCTTTTCAAGGGTTCTGAGGATCAGAACACAGGAGTATACACAGTTGGTCACTGGCTTGAGAATATTCCTTTGTTCATTTTCTCAGCTTGTGGGACACTGTGCCTATGGCTATGACCTTTCTTATTGCCCTGATTCTTATTCTGTCTGAAATTATGTCTTTTGTTATTTAAGTTCATATAGGAACATGTAATACAAACACATTTTAATTTTTATTAGACTTTGTTAAATTCACATTTCTATGAGAAAAAGGAATATCAGCTTACCAATTCATAGTTTTTCTTGAGTTAGAAAGTGAATTAGAGATTCACTTTCCAGTGTTTGCTTTGGTGTAGGACATGAGATACCCAGATCCACAGCGTTAAGAGAACCTACATTGATTGTGGTTAGACTTAGTTTTAAGTTACAGTATTTTTCTAAATTTAGAGATGAGTCAAAACGAAGGAAACTTCCCCTTTTTTAAAAAAATAGCTGCAGCTTTTTAAAAATTCATCTTTCAGTTAAACTCGGGTTGACTTCTTGGAGACTTCAGGATAGTGTCTGAAAGTGATCCTTACAGTATGCAGTTCATCATGTGTACTGGTACCCAGTAGAGTTTCTCAAGTGCTTTATTTAAAAACTTAAAAAAAAATTTTTAAGTCATAGTTTCTTAATTGGTAAAGAACTTGAAGTTGAAATAATCCACTTTTACTCTTTATGCTAGAGTTAGAAATGATTTTTATAAGTACTTTATAGTGAGAAGTAACTTTTAAAAGTGCTTTCCAGTTTAAAGAACATTTCTGTGGGATTAACAGAAAATGGCCTCCTCTGATTCTTTTTTATAGTAATGTTAGTACCTCTTAGAATATCAAAAATGACTGTTCATGGAGCTTGAATACTAGTAATATCCCCAGACTGTTCTTTATACTCCTTCCTGCTGCCCCACTCTGCCTCTGTTCTCAAAAGCATATTGGCATTGAATAATCTTAAAGGTACCACTCTTAAAGGTTTCTGTGCTGTGGGTCAGCCTCTAGTTAAAATCTGACCTGCAATCTTGTCTTTGCACAGCCTGTGAGCTAAGAAAAGAGACCTTGTGTGGCTAGCAAAGCCTCAAATATATTTACTATTTGACTCTTTATGGAAAAAGCTTACCGCTCCCTGGTTTATACCGGTGGCAGGAATAAAGACAGCAAATCACCCAAACAGTCATTTGTTTGTTCTAAGAGTAAATTCAGAGAGTTACATACTTGCCTCAACATAGATTTTTTTTTTATAGCACTCCACCCTAGCCTGTACTGACAGCGTAAGAAGGCGGGAGACACACGGACTCTTGTGTTCTGTCTAGTCTTCTCTTTGAGAAAGCATCAGAGTCTCATTTGTGAAATCTTCATGTCTTTGTCCCCAGACAAAATACAAAGTATGAGTTCCTTGAGTATCCTTCACTTCACTGCTCACACCAACACATTCAATAAGTCTCTAGGAATAGAAAACCTTATAGTACAGATATACCTGGAACTTTGTGTTTTCCTTTAAAACTGTAGCTGAGGAAAAGAAAGTGGTATAATTAGTGGTTTGTCTCTGCCTGAAGAGATGGTTGTATGTGATCTATTCTTACAACAAACACGTGCCCTAGGTCTTCTGAAAGTCCTTTTATTAGTTGGTTGAGATCATTGGAAAAGTGGTACCTCCTTAACAGCTCCTTTATTTATTGCCATTTGTCTACTAAATGCCACAGCCTTTATAATTTTGTTTTCCTTTTGGGCCCACTTTATTTGGGAGCCGGGTGGCGAGGGCTCTAGGCCTCCTGGGCCCATAGCAGTGCTCACTGGCGTGTGCCGTGCCACCCAGAGCAGCACACCACTCCATGTTGTGGCCTGAGTACCACAGGCGGCTCACACCGCCAGAGAACAGGGGGCTGACGGTCCGTAGCTCCTTCGGCCACAGCTGGTTGAGGGCGACCCCCTTGGTCTAGGCCGTGAAGACGTCTTTCTCAGAGGTCTTGTGGGCCCGGTGAAATCACATCCCTTTGTGGACCAGGTGTAGGTGAGGTCAGTGACCAGTATGTCAGAACTAAGAGCCAGTGCCATGTTCTCACCGTGAATCTGGGGGACACCAGTTGGGGGAGTGGTGGGTTCTGGGGACCCTAGGTGGTGAAGCTGCCACCCCAGGCCCAAGGCTAAACCCCCCTGCAACCCCACCAACCTTAGCCAGGATGTCCCCAGCTTTGGGAAGATCTACTGTGACCCAGCCTATTCTCTCTCTGTTTTGCCACAACTTTTATAATATTTTAACTTTTTTTAATTGAAGGTATTATTACTCCACATAAGAGTTGAATTTCTCAAAGCTTCTGCATAAGCATAGAGAAGAATAATACCTTTTTTTAAAACAAAGTATTTTAACCTTCTACACGTAGAAGCCAAGAGGTTTAAAATAAAGGAAGATGAATGCAAAACGGAAATAAAATGAAAACTTCTCATGTGGTACTAAATGCTACTGATTCATCATCAGATTGTATTTAAATATTTATGCATTCTTTGTAGCTTGGGTTAAAAAGGTGAAAATGTAGAATGTTTAAAACCTTGCATGAAACCTCATTATTAAGCACTAATTTCACACTATTTTCTTGAGTTGTTAAGTCATGTTTTTTTTGTCACGGTATGAACAATTTTAGCAAAAGTCTTAAAGGTTTTTATTCTGTGATACAAAAGTCTATTCATTTATTAAACAAACATTTATTTTTAACCACCTTCTGTATGTATCAGTGACTGGCCTAAATGCTGGAACCATAAAAAGCCATGATAATTTTTTCCCCTAGCTCTTAGAGTACATGATAATGGAAAAAAAAAAGAAAAAAAAACAAGTTAGATAAATTAATGTTGTAAGTGTTAAAATGGTGGTATATGTATTTGATAGCCTAGAAGAGAAGTGCCTTATTCTGCAGGAGAGGTTGGGAAGGTTTCATGGAGGAAATGGCATTTAGGAGGACTTGAAATTCCTGACCTTCATGTACCAGAATGAAAACCACA